>NC_090935.1:1452797567-1453100597 GCF_040938575.1 Ambystoma mexicanum | reverse complement strand
AAAGAGACAACAACAAGATCCGAGGCAATGGTAGCAGATGTAGGAAGAAGAAAGGCAATCCGTGAGGAAGTCCGTGGTCGTAGTAACTAAGAATCCTAAGAAAAACAATCGCCAAACAGTCCTTACGTGAAGCAGCTCTGAAGCACTGCTTTCGAGTTTTCCAATGCTTTTATGTGCTAGCTGCAGTCACGTGACCGGACGGCGATGCAAGGCTTTTGAAAGTCTCCATGGTGTCTGCCAAAACAAAGAGGGTCGGAAAACCCCCGGAGTGCCAAAGAGCGCTTTCATCTGTTTGGCAGAGTATCGCCGCCCCCCGCCCCGATGGGAAGTGAGCGCCCTCAATTGTCTGGCGACAAGCCGCCCCTTTGCGCCCTGGTGAGAAGCGACTGCTGTGCCAGGTAGGTGCGTGTGAAATGGTGTGACTGTGGAGTGTCTAGCAGTGTGTAAACCGGGAGACGTAACAGAGCCCCCCCCTAAAGGCCCACGACCCCATGGGCTGGAAGGATGGTCCCGATGAAACCGAGCATCTAGGCGCGGAGCATGGACATCCCGGGAAGGGACCCAAGAACGCTCCTCAGGACCGTACCCCAACCAGTCCACTAGATATTGCAGCCGCCCCCCTTTAAGACGAGAACCCAGAATGGCACTGACTTCAAAGACATCAGGAGAGGAGACAGAGATAGGGGCAGGGGACGAGATGATTCGAGTAGGGGCAAGGCAAGGCTTCAGCAGGGAGGTATGGAAAACAGGGTGTATGCGCCATGCAGAGGGGATCGAGAGCCGTAAGGCCAGAGGGTTTAGGACCTTGGCAACCCTGTAAGGGCCCACAAATCGAGGAAGCAATTTGCGGCAGCTGGGGATGTGCAAATGACGAGTCGACAACCAAAAGCGGTCACCCACATGATAGTCAGGGGCTGCCACTCGTTTCCTGTCCGCCTTCGCCTTCATGGAAACCTGGGCCTCACGTAAATGAACAAGGGTCTGGGCATGAACTGAGACAAGGTCGCGGGTGCAGGCATTAGCCACAGGGGCAGAGGAGGAAGCGAAATCTGGGAAGGGAAGGGTTCGGGGATGTTGTCCGTACAGGGAATAGAAAGGGGAAAAACCGGTGGAAGAATGCCGGGAGTTGTTGTATGCGAACTCAGCAAGATGGAGTAAATTTAGCCAGGTGTCCTGAAACTGAAGGGTCAGGCAACGCAAGTATTGTTCCAGGGCCTGATTCACCCTCTCCGTCTGCCCATCGCTTTCCGGGTGGTATGCAGAAGAGAAGTGGGCATCAATACCAAGGAGTTTAGTAAGGGCTTGCCAAAAACGGGACGTGAACTGCGAGCCGCGATCTGATACTATGACTTGTGGCAGACCAAAATACAAAAAATTGATTTGAAGAACAACTGGGCCAGTGTAGGGGCAGAGGGTATTCCCGTACAGGGTATAAAACGGGCCATCTTTGTGTAAGAGTCTACAACTACCCAGATAGTGTCGTAACCCTGTCTGTGAGGAAGATCTGTGACAAGATCCATAGAAACCGTATGCCAAGGTCTGGGGGGGAACAGGTAAAGGTTGGAGCAGACCTAGTGGACGGCCCCGGCGTGATTTGCATTGGGCGCATATAGAGCAGGTGTTTACATAGGCCTCCATGTCGCGCCTCATCGATGGCCACCAGCACCAACGCTTCAATAGTTCCAAGGTACGCAACTGTCCAGGGTGTCCATTGATGGCGGCATCATGGGACCAAGCAAGCGCCTGATTGCGTGCATCAGTCGTGGGGAGGAACAGTTTTCCTTTAATGAACGGCAAACCCTCCTGAAGTACCAAGTCCCATTCCGCCAAGGTGTGTGGATGTTGTGAAAACCACTGCCTGATGTCGGATAGCATGGGAAGGGACGGAGTGCAGATACAGACGGCATGCCCTTTACCTAGTACCGTGTCAGGAAACAAGGATAGGGAATGTCCCCCAGGACAACGCGAAAGCGCATCCGCCTTGCCGTGGGTTGTTCCAGGCCTATGTTTTACCACAAAATCATATGCTGCAAAAAAGAGATGCCAGCGTACCCGTCTACTGTTCATGCATTTAAGGGTGGCCAAGTCTTGTAGGTTCTTGTGATCGGTATTCACCACAGTCTGGTGTTTTTCCCCCCATAAAATGGTGCCGCCAGGTCTGAAATGCATCTTTAATGGCCAGTAATTCTTTTTCAGTGACTGTGTAATGGGATTCGGACGATGTGAACTTCCGTGAGTGATGAGCACCGGGATGCAGCTGTCCAGTGGCTGAACAAGGCTGAGATAGCACTGCACCTAGTGCAAAGGGAGAAGGAACAAGTTACTTACCTGTAACTGTTGTTCTCCAGCATGGGTCTGGCATGGATTCACATGCTCATGAATATTCCCCGTCGTCAGGCTGGGAATCCTCGGTAAAGAAAAAACCAGTATCAGTTTCGTTTCTGATCTGTCTTTCGTAGTAATAACCAATCACTGGTCTCTGCGTCATACTGACCACAGCCAATGACTGCCCTCTACCTAAGCACCGCCTCTGGCAGCCATCTTCAGATTTGGAAGCACGTGAAGTGGCAGTATGACCAAGTGAAGAGCCGCAGAGGGGTAGGCGGGAGGGTTCGCATGTGAATCCATGCCAGACCCATGCTGGAGAACAACAGTTACAGGTAAGTAACTTGTTCCTTCTCCAGCATGGGGTCTGGCATGGATTCACATGCTCATGAATAAAGAATACATAGCAGTACACACATGCACAACCACGGGAGGTGGCAAAGGCTCAACATTAAGCATTACATCAAACTCAACCTTAAGCACCTTACCTCCTCACCAGGCTCACCTCAGGCGAACAGGTTGCGCAGCACTGCTTGGCCGACCCTGGACTCCTCCCTGGAATCCCGGTTGACGCAGTAGAATTTCGTGAAGGTGTGCGTCGACCTCCACGTAGCAGCCCTGCATATGTCCAGCAGGGGCACACCAGATAGGAACGCCGTGGTAGCTGCGATCGCTCTGGTGGAGTGGGCTCTCGGACGGCCAGGCAGCGGTCGGTTTGCCAACCGGTGACAGTACATGATACAGCCGGAGAGCCATCTGGAAATGGAAGCCTTCGAGAGAGCCTTCCCCTGATTTACAGGTCCAAAGTTCACAAAGAGTTGTGACGTCTTCCGAAAACACTTTGTGCAGTCTACGTAGAACTTCAGCGCTCTAGCCACATCCAGCGAGTGCAAAGTCCTCTCAGCCGGCGACGGGAAGAACACAGGAAAAACCAAGGGTTCGTTGAGATGGAAGTCCGACGGTACCTTGGGCATGAAGGAGGGGTGCGTCCTGAGCACTACCCTCGTGTCGTGAAAAGTCAAGTACGGGGCCTTGCAGGAAAGGGCCTGGATCTCTCCCACCTGTCGTGCGGAGGTGATGGCCACAAGAAACGCTGTTTTCCACGACAGAAACTTCAACGGGGCCGAGTGCAGAGGCTCGAACGGAGGTCCCATGAGCTTGGTCAGCACCACGTTGAGCTCCCACGCCGGGGCCGGAGCCTTCACCGGCGGGAACGATCTGAACAGTCCCTTCATGAACTCTTTCACCAGACGATGAGACCACAAGGACGTCCGGCCCGTGGTTCTGGTGTATCGGGAGATCGCAGCAAGATGAATCTTGATGGACGCGTGTGCGAGTCCAGCTTTGGCCAGCGTCAGCAGGTACGGCAGTACTTGGGGAGCCGTAATCCGTAGAGGGTTAATCTTCTGTGCGTGGCACCAGGCAGAGAACCTCTTCCATTTGTGTCCGTAGCATTTAAGAGTCGAGGACGCCCTGGCCTTTGCAAGAACCTCTCTGCAGTCGGCCGGTATGTCGTATCCCCCAAACTCTAGCGCTGCAGGAGCCAGGCCTGCAAGTTCAGCGATTTTGGGTCGTGGTGGAGGATGGCACCTCCTTCCCTGGAGAGTAGATCCGCGTCCACCGGCAGCTTGATTGGCGGGGACGCTGACAAGTCCAGAAGGTCCGGGAACCATATCTGCCTCGGCCACGCAGGTGCGACGAGGATCATCCTGCACCGTGACCTCTTGAGCTGGTTGACGAGCCGGATTAGCAGCGGCAAAGGAGGGAACGCGTAGAGGAACAGGCCCTCCCAGGGGAACGAGAAAGCATCGCCCATGCTCCTCGCCTGGGGAAACCTGCTGGCGAACCTCAGGCACTTGGAGTTCATCGCCGTCGCGAACAGGTCGATCTGGGGTGTGCCCCACCGTCGGAAGAGGCGATCCACTAGATCCTGCCGTAGCTCCCACTCGTGGCACGAGCGCAGCTCCCTGCTGAGCGAGTCGGCGATGGTGTTTTTTATCCCTGCCAGATGAAACGGCACCAGAAATATCCTTTGGGCGACGGCCCAATGCCACAGGTCCTGCGCCTCCTTGGACAGTGCTGGGGACCTGGTTCCGCCCTGTTTCCTGATGTAAAACATGGTGGTGGTGTTGTCGGTGAAGATCCTCACCACCTTGCCCTTGAGGGACGGAAGGAAGGACCTGAGGGCCCAAAACACTGCACGGAGCTCCAGGACGTTGATATGTAGGGATTTCTCCGTCGGGAGCCAAAGGCCTCTTGCGTGCAGATTTTCGGTGTGCGCTCCCCACCCCTCCAGGGAGGCATCCGTGGTCACTGTCTCCTGGTGGGCTGGGGTCTGGAAGTCCATGCCCGCCGTCAGATGCGCGCGGGTGCCCCACCACCGGATCGCTCGTCGGAAACTCTCGTTGAGTGTGATCCTTTCCTCGAAGCTGCCCGTCGTTTGGATCCAGCGCGCATCCAGGAACTCCTGCAACGGGCGCATCCGGAGCCTGCACATGGGAATGAGGTAGATGCAGGAAGACATCATTCCGAGGAGGGACTTGATGGACCTCACCTTGGCCGCGTCGGCCACCAACATCCGCTGCACCTTGCCCAGGATGGTCCTGGTCCTCTCCTCCGACGGGGAGGCCAGAAGGGACACTGTGTTGAGCCTTGCTCCCAGAAACAGAGCGTCTTGCGCGGGTACCAGGTGGGATTTGGCGTAGTTCACGGAGAATCCCAAGTCCGTGAGAAGTTGGACGGTCCTTGCCGTGTGAACCACGGCGAGCTCCCTCGTCTTGGCTCGGATGAGCCAGTCGTCCAGGTAGGGGTAGACGTGGATCCCTTCGCGGCGCAGCTGCGCCGCCACCGGTGCGAGGCACTTGGTGAACACCCTGGGTGCCGACCGTAGTCCGAAGGGGAGGGCTTTGAACTGGTAATGACGCCCTTGGACCACAAACCTGAGGAATTTTCGGTGCCCCTTTAGGATGGGAATATGGAAGTAGGCATCCTCCAAATTCAACGACGACAGGAAGTCTCCTTCCTCCAGCTGACCCAGGACGTGCTGGAGGGTGACCATCCGGAACTTTTGCGCCTTGATGAACTTGTTCAGACGTCGCAGGTCCAGGATGGGGCGCCATCCCCCCGTCTTCTTCTTCACGAGGAAGTATCTCGAGTAAACTTCGGAGCCCCGAAGCCTCTTTGGGACGAGTTCGATGGCGCCCTTCCTGAGCATCGCCTTTACCTCCAGGAGAAGTTGAGGGACGTGAAGTTCTTTCCTGGCCACGGGGGGACGCGCGGACACCTTCTTCGAAACTCTTGCGCGTGGCCCCGGGCCAAGGCGTCCAGCACCCAACGGTCGGTGGAGATGGACTCCCACACGCTGACGAAGCTCGCCAGCCGGCCTCCCACCGGGGTGCTTCGGTGGGGGCCCGACCCCACGGCCGGTTCAATCCTGCTTCGACGAGGCTTTGCCGCCTTGACCTCCTTGGCGACGACGGCGGGGTCCGCCAGACTTGCCTCGTCCTCTGTAGGCCTCCTGAGACGACGAGCGGGCCGCTTGACGGTAGGTGGAGAAACCGCCGCCGGAACCTTTGGAGGCGCCCTTGCCTCCGCTGCTCCGAAAGGGCGTCCGTCGTTGTTGCAGAACTTCAAGGGCCCGGGCCGTCTCGGTGTCCGCTTTAATGGCCTGAAGGGAATCGTCCACTGTTTTCCCAAACAGGTTGTTCCCATCGAAGGGCATGTCCAGGACTCTGGTCTGAACGTCTTGACGGAAGACCGTAGCCTTGAGCCATCCACGCCGCCTAAGGCAAACGCCGTTGCCCAACTGGCGGAACCCAGTGTCGGCGATGTCCGTCGCAACGGTAATGGCGTGGTCCGAAGCCACCTCACCTTCCTGCAGGATCTCCAGGGCCTCTGCCCTCTTGTCGTCCGGCAAGAAGTCCAGCAGGGGAGCCAGTTTGTACCAGAGCTCCCTGTCGTAGCGGGCCACGATAGCCAAGGCGTTGGCCGCTTTAATCGTCGTCGCTGCAGACGAGATGACTCTGCGTCCCATAGCATCCAATTTCTTTCCCTCGCCGTCCTGTGGGGAAGTTGATGTGGAGGCCGCACCCCCCCCTGCTTTTTTCCTGGCCACCGCGGAGACGACGGAGTCCGGGGTAGGCTGCGCCCGGAGGCACAGGGGGGCCGTGTCCGGGACCTGGTACTTTTTCTCGTACCGGTCTCTTCTAGCTGGCGTCGTGGAAGGGTTCTTGAGGAGGGTGAGGCCCTCATCCCAAATGTCGTCCAATAGAGGCACTGCGAGGACCGTCTTCCTCTTGGCCTCGCGCCGCTGATAAAGGAAACCTTCCTTCTTCTTCTCCTCAGGGCAGAGTTGGAAAAGCTCGGATGCCCTGGTGATCATGGAGTGGAACGATCCAATCTCGTCGGGCGGAGAAGCCCTGGTGGGAGGCGACGACGGTACATCCTCGTCGTATACCTCGTCGTCCGTACCCGTCGCTGCCGTGTCAGTCCCCGTATCATCCCCTCGGGTGGACGGGGAGGAGGGCTGGAAGGGGCGCGACGGCTGAAAAGGAGGCGGAGGGTGGATCCTTCTTTTCTTGGTAGGGGGAACACCAGAAGGTCCCGGTTCTGGGTCCCCCGACGGGAGAGGTTCCGTCGGCAACGGTAGTCTCGTCCTTATCTCTGAGCATAAGGACTGTATAGCCAACAAAGTGGCCGCCGAGTTGTCTCGCGGCGCTGGCAGAGGGGAACCCGACGGGTGATCAGGGGCCCCGTCGGTACCCTCGACGATGTCGTCACCTGCGTCGGGATCCATCCCGACGGGCCGGTCTTCTTCCACACCGAGGCCGTGGCTTAAGACCTCGACCAGCTCCTCCTCCGAGGTTGAGGCCGAATCTACGACGACGCCCAGCCCCCCCTTTTTCTTCCCCACGGGGGATTTCACGGGGGTCCTATCGATGGGCACAAAAGAGGACTCCCTCCGAGGTGGCAGGGAGACTCTGAGCCCCGAGGTCGCCACCACTGGTGTAGCCTCCACAGGCTGAGCCAGGGCTGCCGCGACAGTTTCGATAGAGGGCCTGGCCGGATGGATTAAGGCCTTCACCACCTTAGGTGCGCTCACCGCCTTATCCTTGAGGGGGGGGACACTGCCTCGCTCCCCCTCCGCCTTCGAGCTCGACCGGGGCCTCTCCAGGAGCCTCGCCGGGTGCTCGGCCTTCCTCTTACCCGACCCAGAGCGTTGGCTCGTGGTTGATGGTGCCGGGGAGGGTGCGCCCAGCCTGGCGCCCGTAGAGCCCGACCGTTCGGCGCTCCCGGTGCCAGCGGACTCGCGGTGCTTGGCCTTATGTTGGACCCCCGTCGCCGGGGCGTCCTCAAAGGTCTTAGAAGACCGCTCGGATTTCTTCCTCTTCTTCTCGCCGGACGGGCTCTTCCCTTCCAGCCAGTTGGCGAGACGTTGATGGCGGTCCTTCATGGTCCGCTCCGACATGTTGCCGCAAAACGCACAATCCTCCACGTGCGTCTTGTCCTCATGTAGGCAGTAAAGACAAAAAGAGTGTTCGTCCTCCTTGAAGACGTTCTGCAGCTGGCATCCAGGGCAGACCCTGAACAGCTTTCCGGGCGTCGAGCTTCCCTTCTCCTGGGCCATGACCGGGCCTGAGAAACTTCTGGAGTCCTCCAAAAGCGTAGCTCGACGAAATCTTCACCCTTGAGGGGCACAGACAAATCCGACACGGGTCCCCGTTGATCGGATGGTGAGTCGGTGGAGCTTGAGGCTCTTTTGACCGAAAAAACGAAGTTTTTGAGAAAAAACGTGAAAAAAATAGCACTAACACTCGAGAGCAATAGCACGAGGATCCCAACACATGAACGTGCGGTAAAAATCTGAAGATGGCTGCCAGAGGCGGTGCTTAGGTAGAGGGCAGTCATTGGCTGTGGTCAGTATGACGCAGAGACCAGTGATTGGTTATTACTACGAAAGACAGATCAGAAACGAAACTGATACTGGTTTTTTCTTTACCGAGGATTCCCAGCCTGACGACGGGGAATATTCATGAGCATGTGAATCCATGCCAGACCCCATGCTGGAGAAGCATCTGCTTCCATGATGTATGGGAGTTCCGGGTCAGGGTGCTGGAGTACAGGAGCGGTGATGAATCTGGATTTAAGGGCTTCAAAAGCCTTTTGATGATCTGAGGTCCAACAAAACGGGACAAGAGGACTGGTCAGGGTGGTTTGTGGAGACACAATGGAAGAGAAACCAGCGATGAAACGCCGGTAAAAATTAGCAAAACCGAGAAAAGATTGCAACTGTTTGAGGTTGGTCGGGGGCAGGCCACTCTATTATAGCGTGGACCTTGGACTGGTTCGTGGACAGGCCTCCGGGCGTTATATGGAAACCCAGGAAGTTCACCTCCTTAGTATGGAACAAATATTTTTCAGGTTTAGCGAACAAAGCATTTTTCTTGAGGCAAGACAATATTTCTTTAACGTGGACTATATGTTCCTCCAAGGAGGAGGAAAATATCAGGATGTCATCCAAATAGACCACGACGTATATATCAAGAATGTCACTGAACACTTCATTGATAAAACGTTGAAATGTAGCGGGGGCGTGCATAAGCCGAAAGGCATTACAGTATATTCGAATAGGCCTTGTCTGGTACAGAACGCCGTTTTCCACTCGTCTCCACGACACATGCGGACCAGGTTGTACGCCCCCCGGAGGTCTCATTTGGTAAAAATGGATGCACGTGTCAATCTGTCTAGCAATGTGCAGATGAGTGTAATGGGATACCTGTTCTTGATGGTAATAGCATTCAACCGTCTGTAGTCCACACAGGGACGTAAGTCTCCTTCCTTTTTCGGCACAAAAAAGATGGGACTAGCAGCCGGAGAACAGGAGGGCCGTATGTGGCCTAGTCGCAAAGCTTGCTGGATGTATTCCTTTAAGGCCTGTTCTTCTGATTGGGATAGGGAATATATCCTGCCTTTTGGAATCACTGCATCAGGGACTAGGTCGATGTGTCAGTCGTAGGGTCTATGTGGTGGCAGACCTTCCGCCGTGGCCTTGTCAAAAACCACCAGGAAGTCATGATACACCGTGGGGATATCAGCCATTACTGCCCCCACAGTGTGTGTCGTGGTAGCGGTTGGTATATCTTCTTCTAGATGTGAAGAGGCCATAGCCCCAAGAATACTGGCCGGAGAGGAGAGTGTTACTGGTTCCGTTAGACAGAAGTGTTGGCAAATCTCGGATTCAAAAGTAACCTGTCCGGTTCCCCAATTGTATTGTCTCAACCAAGGAATGCCCTGAATGATACCAAACTGTGGGGTGGTGATAAGATCAAATAACATTTTTTCCTTATGGGTGTCCTGGATTACCACTCCAGAGGAGCAGTTTGATGCATGATTGGACCTGAAGCAAGGGAGGTGCCATCAACAGCTTGCACTGGTTCTGGGTGTTCCTTCTTAATCAAGGGTAAGTTGAGATCGTGGGCCAACGTAATGTCGATGAAACAGCCAGTGGCCCCGGAATCAATCACTTTGTGTACTGGGTGTGTAAGCTCCCTAGTAGGTTTCAACAAGGCCTGGACCACAATAGGTCTGATGGGACCGAAGACAGGTTCAGTGGGGGTCAAGGAAGAGCTCGCCCGTACCCCCACTCTCAAGAGAGAGACTTCTGAAAACCTGAATTCTTGTTTCTTGGGCGACAGGAGCATTCTTTCACATAACGCCCATTGATACCACAGTAGAAACAGGCATTATCTGTTCTTCTGCGTTCCCGTTCAGCCTGTGTTATGGGACTTCGAATCCCACCTACTTGCATGGGTTCAGGATTAGTGGTCGCCAAAGCTGGGGATGACTGAGAAGAAAAACCGGTCTCTGCTCTACGCTCAGATCGACAATCGTCTACCTGCAGAGTTAAGTCCACTAGATCTGAAAAGGCAGAGGGAAGGGCCGGAATCACTGAGAGGGCATCTTTCATGGCATTACATAGACCTCTGTAAAACACGATGGCCTTTTTCTGTTCAGGCCAGGAAGTTTCTGCAGCAAGTTGGTTGAAACGAGTTATGTACTCGATAAGAGTTTGCCTACCCTGTGTGAGATCTAGCAGTTCCAGGTCTCTAGATTGTGCTTTATATCTAGTATCAAATACCTTAGCCATTTCTGTCTCTAGAAGGTCGAAATCATATAAGGCCAGATGGTCATTTTCCAATAACGGGTTTGCCCAGATAGCCGCCACACCAGATAAATGGGAAAGAAGAAAAGCAGCCTTGGTAACGGAATCAGGGAAAGCCTGGGGTCGACATAAAAAAAATGGAGTTTACACTGATTCAAAAATGTGCGGTACTTTCTCGGGTCACCCTGAAATCGTTCTGGGGCAGCAAGAGGGAATGAAGTTGGAAGTATCAAAGGAGTGGGAGTCGTGGATGGTGCGGGAGAAGACTGGGCTTGAAGAGTGGTGTCTCCGAACTCGGCATCAGCGGGTAAAGGGTGACGTGCACTTTGCAGGGCATCGAGACGGTGGTGGATTGCCGTTGTGGCTGCGGCCATGTCGGTCCTAAGGGCCGCAACTGCCTGCATTAGGGTGGTCACAGGGTCCCCGGTGGAGGGGTTCATAATCAGGACGACCAGCAAGGCTTCGCAGTCTGTTCTGATCTTGATGGTCGTGCAGATTAATAAATACGTCCGTCCCCAAGTACCACACAGGCAGAATGAACAATCACTGCCTGTGCAATCTTTGAGGCCACAGGTGTGGTGAGCCGTCAATCAGGAACCAGGAATGCTGGAAGGACCCCCTGACCGCTGTAAGGCAATAAGTGGTGTTAAACAAGGTGCAATGTGGACAATGCAATATGGAGAGGAGTGTAACAAGGCTTACTGATATTAAACAAGGTGCAATGTGGACAATGCAATATAGAGATAAGTTGTAACAAGGCTTACCGAAGTCTAATGGAAATCAGAGCCTCAATGATCTGGGAAATAGCAGGGGACCAAACAGCAGAGTCAATGAGCTGGGTATCCCGGGAGGCTTGGTAACAGATCCACACCTGAGCCAAGATGTATTTGCATAAGAAGTTCCTTAGCAGTCCAGAATCCTGAAGCGAGGTCAATAAAGCCAGTAATTCCAAAATCCAAAAGTTCCAGATAAAGGAAGATCCGGTATGCAGTCCGTTTAAGTAGATCCGGGGTCGAAAAACAAAAGAGACAACAACAAGATCCGAGGCAATGGTAGCAGATATAGGAAGAAGAAAGGCAATCCGTGAGGCAGTCCATGGTCGTAGTAACTAAGAATCCTAAGAAAAACAATCGCCAAACAGTCCTTACGTGAAGCAGCTGTGCAGCACTGCTTCCGAGTTTTCCAATGCTTTTATGTGCTAGCTGCAGTCACGTGACGCATCACGGAAGCGTGAAGAAAATCACGTGGGCAACGATGCAAGGCTTTCGGAAGTCTCCATGGTGTCTGCCAAAACAAAGAGGGTCGGAAAACCCACGGAGTGCCAAAGAGTGCTATCAACTGTTTGGCGGAGTATCGCCGCCCCGCGCCCTGATGGGAGGTGAGAGCCCTCAATTGTCTGGCGACAAGTCGCCGCTTCGCGCCCTGGTGAGAAGCGACTGCTGTGCCAGGTAGGTGCGTGTTTAATGGTGTGACTGTGGAGTGTCTAGCAGTGTGTAAACCGGGAGACGTAACACCTTCTGCAGTCTCATATGCAATCTACCACTGACTGCACTGAATACTATTCTCAAGTTATGACACGCCGGCAAAATAATTGCAATCGCATTGCACCTTTAAAAAACATTACAAAAATCTGAAGGAATAATAATCAGTGGTATAATGAAAATTTGAACAGCCTACAATGACAATATAGGAAAATGGAAAATAATTGGCTTAAATTCAGAGATGAAACTAATCCCCAGGCAGTCAAATTAGCTCTGGAGATCTATAAATGAGAGATTATGCTTGCTAAATCCTCATCCTTGCAAAAACAAATTGAGCTAGCTGAAAACAGACCAAAAGCACTGTTTCTCACCATAATTTTTTTAACTATTCCTGACTACATTAATTCAGGTTTGCCAGCATCAATTGCAATTAGCAATGAATTTTCAGCGCAGGAGAAGGCGGCACACTTGGGCTTAGCACAGTCTCTGGCTTCTCTAGTACGAGGATGCAGTTCAGATCTCAGTATCAGGGCCTTCTATGTCAAAGTCTCCTTGACATTCAAAGTTTCTTACTTCAGAGGGCCTGATGTGACAAAAAAACATTCAAAAGTTCCTTTCTTTTCAGGATTCCCATGTACAACTTCTCAGGTGATTCTCGACTCACCTTGGTCCCCCCTCTGCCAGGCTCAGGCTCACTTTAACATAAATCTTTCACTTGATCTTCCTCTGTCGGGCTCGGACCGAATCCATGTACTTTTTCAAACTTGTATTTACTTTATCGAAATCCAAGACTTTCGGCTGTGCACAGCATTTGGCTTGACCCGTCACAGGACCACTTCGATTCACATCATTCTCTCTCAATTGATCTCCCTCTGCTGGGCTCGGACCAACTTTATCTACTTTTATCACTTCTTAGCTGGCTACCTAACAGACACGTTTGATTGAGCACCCACGTGGTGCCAGACCCCTCTGTCAAAGGTATTGTAGTTTGCTTTAAAGTTCAATCACTCATCAGCAGTTTAACTTCATTTGCGTCTCTTATCACACGCGTTTTAACAATGTTCGTTCCAGTGCTCGCCATACAATGTTGCTGCTTGCAACCTTGGCTTCAACACAGAGCGGCCTTGTATCAGTCTCCCCAACTCACCGGTTGTGTTGCTTTCACTGAAGCGGCTTTATTCTTGGGGCCAAGGACAGTACCACGGTGGCTGGAGATTCTCCCCGACTCGATTACTGATGCGGGAGGGCCCCCGGTACTCCCCACACACAATGCAGGATTCTTCAGCCTGGTTTCCTGGTCTTACGCTTTCACTCGAGGTCTCTTGAAAGTAGCGGTTTCTTGTCGAAAAGGTCAAGGGAACTTTCCTCTTTGCGACCCCCTTCTGTTTCTCCGTCTTTCTCCTCTCGTTAAACTGCCATCTTGGAACTGCTGTTGCCTCATGTGCTTTGCCTCGCTGAGTGTGTGATCTCGTGCTCGCCTTTTATCTGTGTGGGGAAGTGCAATGAAAGTCAGGTTTGTGTGATGGTCAGTAATTGCCTGACCTCGCCTGACCATTGTATTGGGACACGTCAGGTACACAGCTTGGCTGTTAGTCTGTTTTCCCTTAGGGCGGGCTGTCAGTGAGAAAATGTTTGTGTTTTAAAAGAGGGAGTGGGTAGAGTTCCTAAATAACCTACCGGGTAGGAAGGGGTAAAGGTGTTACTGAGTCTCACCATCTTTCCATGCCCAGGTGATCCTCCCGCACTGGTCCACCTCTAGGAAATGAATCCAAAAGTGATGGCTGTGTCCTGGCCACCTGGATGAGAGCCCACCGGGGACTAGCGGGTGAGACACCTTTTGGTTTCTCACAGTGTACACACAGTCCAAGATACTGTCCTATGATTAGCTAAAGAAGGAAAAGGTTAAACATAGCACCATCATAAATACACATAGTGGGAAATCCCTCTGGGCGGGCTGGACCTGGGAAACCTCGATCTGAAACACGTGACCAACACGGCAGGGGTCTGCAAAGGGGGTGTGGGGCTTAAGCTACTCATGTGAAAAAACATAACTAGAACAAGGTGATGTAATTACAGGGCGGTCAGCCAAACTAGCTGCCCTACATAGCAGTGGGGAGGGTTGCTCTGCACCAGTGTGCAGGTCAAATGACGGTCGATGCCCATCAGCAGGCAGCTGTGGGAGAGGAATGCTGGATGGCGTGGCATTCCTGGGAGAACCAAACAGACGGTAAGTTGAGCTCTGGGGAGGTGGCCAGCTTCCAAAGTATCTATCACAGGGTTCAAAAAGGTCATCACCTAACCGCATGAATGTCCCTTTTCCCAACAGCTGCAGGGTGTCTCGCATTCCGTTCTCAATGGTGCTGACCAATGGCAGTGTATTTAAAATTCCGGAAGTCAGCCAGATGTTACTTAAGTAATTATAAGTTGTTCCGGGGTGCAGTGTAAATAAATGTGGTACTACATGGGGAGGCATTGTAATGGAAAATTGTTGAACTGTTTGCTTCAAATTACGCTTCACTAATCAATGTAAACTTCGAGGATGTGATGTCTGTGAATCAACGAAATCCCTGGAAAACATAGACAAAGCCAATTCTCCAACTTGCAAGTGTTACGATGGATTTCTGATCATTGTATTTCTTGGTATAAAACCGCTGTTTGTATTCCATAGACCCTATCCACTGTTCTATTTGATTAGTGCTCAATGTGAGACAGGCATGGTATCAAGGGAGACACAGACTCAAAGGTGTTTGTCTTAAAACCTTTATTTACTAAGGTTTCTGGGGGTCCCGTGTATTTATACTAAAATATTTTATACTGAATGAACATGTCACAAATATTTTATAACAAAAGACTTTATAGTAAATGCCCTTTTTTGGCGGGGGATCCCCCCATAAACCCCTGTTTCCCACCCCTAAAAACGCACAACAACCGTTTCCCGAAAATATTCAACCCTTTGCCCCACCCCTAAATGCATTCACTATAAAATATTTTGTTATAAATGTTTCAATATATAATCATTCTTTATTATATATTTTGATATAAAGACTGCATACTGTTTCTGGGTTTGTGTAATGCCTGACTTGGCCCTAACTCTAAAGGGGTGGTTCCCTTAACTGAGGTTTCTAAAGGCCATTGATGTCTAATAGCCTAAAATAAAAGTCAGTCTGTGTCTAAACCTATAAATGTGATAGGAAGTCTTTATAAAAAGGAAAATGGTAAAATGGTGGTTCAATAGAAAATTCGAAACCAAAGTCAGTTTCATGTGGTCTTCTCAGCAGGTGTAGTTTGGTCAACGTCACAAAAATGAGTTCAATCAAAAAGGGCTGTTCGTAAGACCTTCTCCACAGAGCCCTTGCAGTGGTTTGAAATACCCTCAGTGTCTTTGGGTTCCTTGGGGTTCCCTTCCCCAGGCTTCAACTTGTTCAAGTTCCAAACACCACAAAAGAAATATAACACAGTTCCTTTTGAAGCTTCTCAGGGTTACCTTCCCCAAGCTTCAATCAAAACAATATGTTAGGTCTCTCAAGGTTTCCTTCCCCAAACTCAGGCCCTTTTCAACTTGTCCAAGTTCAAAACACCAAAAAATAAATATAACAATTATTTTTGGAAGCTTCTCGGGGTTCCCTTCTCCAAGCTTCTAACCTTTCAACACTGCAAAGCATTAAGTCCCCAAAGCTCAGGCTCTTTTCAGCTTCCAACAAAAATTCAGTTTAGCCAAAATGCACTTTCTTTCTTTGAGTTCTCTCAGGGTTCCCTTCCCCAAGCTCGGGCCTGTTTCAGTTTCACCAGTTAAACTTGTCAGGATCTACCTTTCCTTTTGAACACAGTTCTTTCACACACATTTCACTTGTGGGGTACAATCAGCGACTTTCGAAACCACCTGGTTCTTTGCTCCGCCTAGTGGTGACCACTCTGATTGCATCCCGTCTCTTTATTACTTACTTTTCTTTTAAAACTTTCACCTTCAGGTTCTTCCTGCACCCCTTGTTTTCCTTGGCTTCTTGCCCGTTCACACTTGCATCTTCCTTTTTCTGTTCCACTATGCACTCTTGCACATGTTTCACCGTGCAATCTTGTACTTTCCTTTACTTTCTCGTGCTTCTCCTGCATGCCCAACATATTGTCCTCTCTTTACCATGTACGTTTGGCATTCCTCTCCAGGGTACACGCTTTACACTCACTCTTAAACTCTTCACATGCCTTCCCTTTCGCTTTTCTCTTCTTCTGCACCGCTAGCGCAACTTTCTTTCTTCTATTTGTTTTCTTTTGCTTATTTCTTATACTTTCTATCCTTCACACACTTTCAAATCTTTTCCGCTCTGTGTCGCTTTAAAATTGTGTCTTTCTTCCACTGCGCTTCAGTCAACCATACTCTCCCCAGTTTCTATCTCTCACACACTGGGCAGCGTCGCATTGACAAGCAGTTCGACTGGATACACAGGGTTGATGTCAGGGTCTCACAACGTGCCCCTCAGACACCCTTGAGAGTGGCACACGTCCCAAGGGGCCGAGCATTTTCTGAAACACCACCAGCAGGATGCAGCCACTCTCAAACACCAGGTCAGTGTCTCTGCATGCCGTTCTCTTTACTTAGAGTGATGGGGAGTGAGCGGGAGATGTTGATATGAGAACAGTTATACCGAATGGTGTCAGGAGAGAGTAAGCGTGGGGTGTGCTATGATGTATGCTCTTTCAAATCTTCCCTGCATTCCAAGGCATATTATGTACGTCACGCAATTCCGTGCAGACAGGTCCTTTCTATGTATTTTTGTTCATTTCAGGCATTCAAGATTGTCCTACACATTCATGTGTGCTCAACATACTCACACACTCTAGTTCACCTTGCGTGCTCTAGTCTATCCTTCATTCTCCAGTGTGCCCCACGCATGCTCTCATGTGTTTCATACGCATGCACTCTTGTCATTCTCACGCATGCACTCCAGTCTACCCCGCGCATGTACTCCTATCTGCCTACACACTCTTCCGCTCTGTATACTCGTCCGCTCTGTATACACATCCGTTCTGTACGCTCATCTGCTCAGTACGCTCATCTGATCTACACACTCATCTGGTCTACACACTCATCCGGTCTACACACTAATCCGCTCAACATACTAATCATTTGTACTATTCGGTCGAGACAGGGGAGGCGAGGAGTGCTGAGAGATTGAGGGGGACCAGGAACATTTCCTCTTTAGTTTCTTTGCTGGTTTCATTGCTGGTTTCACACCCCCGAGCCATGAGTTCTCCTCAGGCCTAACGCAGCCACACTCGGTCTGGATAATTCCGGCCAGAACAAACACATACTCCTGATCTCTCAACCACCACACCTACCGCTAAGAAGCAGCTACCACATGAATTCCGCACCAGCAGCACACATACCTGGTGCGCACACGCACTTTCTGGACTCTTCCCCTGGCCACCTGATTAGAGGACTCTCAGAGTCTTAATGGGGGAATACTCCTAGGTTTCTCACATCACCCTGTTGTAATAAACAGCATTGCTTCTTGCCCAGTGTTTGCTCTAATTATTTAGTGCATGGTTTTTATTATGCTCTAATTGGTGGACCCCTGTTAGAATCCTGAAGGTATTCTCCCAGGTAGAGCCCAGGAATCCCTTAGCCAAGTGGCCAGGACACGGCCATCGCTGTTGGGGGGCCGGGGTTATGCTTAGGAGGATATCCAAGGTGAGGCGCAATATTGTATCGAGGAGGAAGAAGAGGACGAGATCCCTGAGGCCTTCGTAGGCTACAATACATCTGCCTCTCCCCACCCATTAAATCTCTCCTACCTAGATTCAATAAACCCTCCGTACAAAACCCATCCTCTAAAATCTCTAACCCGCTTGCATTTCATCCAAACAACCCTGGACATTACTCTAGTTATTCTGTCCTGAACATCCTATCTACTAGGACAGAACACTACTATTCCCATAGTCCCCTATGTTCTGTTCTCCATCCGATCATTCTCGTCCATTTCACAAACCTTCCCTATCCCGTAGGACACTCTGACACTCCAAACCCTCCCCTTTCCAATACGAAAACTATAATTCCCGATAACACTTTATCCCCTACCGACCATGCAGAACATGTAGAAACTCTACCGTTCCCCTTTTCTGACGATGTAGAAAACAACGGACTTGTAATCAGACTGTTTACCTGACATGTACTGACATGAGGGTCAGGCAAAGTCAGGCAATTGACTTAATTCACACAAACCTGACGGCCCTTCCTTTTCTCCACAGGGATAAAAGGTGGAGCAAGAGATCACAGTACGAGGAAGGCGGGACCGGCATACAACAGAGCTAACCAGACACAGCAGTTCAAGAGAAGGAGAAAGGCGCCGGGAGTTCAGAGGGTGGTGAGGAGAGAAGCGACCTTGACCTTTTTGTCCCAGGCCCACGGGACCTTTATGGAAGAGGACATAAGACCGCAAACAATAGCACAAGTGTCTTGCAGCAGATGTAAACGGTACACAGGGTAAGCCTATGCTGATAAGCAGGAGTGAGGGAAGCTCCCGTGACCATGGTACCGGCCTTGACTCCAGCAAAGTCAAGTGGTTCAGCCCAGCCGGTGAGTCGAGGGGAGTTTCTTTGCTGCGACTGGTGTGTGAGAGAGGGTAGAGGGTCAGAGGGGGAGAGGGACGCGGCTTCGGTTCTTGCTAGGGCTAGGTGCGCAGTTTTTAGGGAGGGGAAAGGGTGCGGTTGGGGGGGAAGGTGGCAGGGGTATCAGGGCAAGGCGGGGGGTGGGTGATTGCAGGGTGGGGTGTGCCAGGTATGATAGTGAGGAGAGCGGGTATGGGCAATGCTGGTGGGCCGGGGTTCAGGGGATGAGTGGTCTTAGGGTGAGTGGCTCGCCATCGTGCCCCCCTGGCTTGGTGTTTGGAGAGGGGAATGGCAGGGAGTGCGGAGGAGGGTGGGGTGATTTGGGAGGGGGGGATGGGAGGGAGGGCAGATTGGAGAGTGGGGTTGGTCCACGGGGGTCGTTTCTGACAGACTCTGGTGGAGTGGGTGCGCTCATGATTGTCAGGATCCATCCCTGGAAGCTATGGCAGAAGTGGAAGTTATCGCCACCATGGCTGCCTTTGTTATTTAAGCAAGCCCCGCCCACCTCCCGGCGCGTTGTATCTGTGTTATTTTTCCTGTGATACCAGCGCTCGGCTAAAACTCTGTTTTAGCTCCTTCAGTGCCTCCTGCAGTGTTTACCCCTACCCGCTTGCCTTTACTCTCCGCTGAACTTTGTTTTTCTGTCTACCTACTTCCTTAGTCCTTTCACGGCTCTCGACCGTTACGCCTTCCCAGTCTTTTCCTTTGCCTTCGGCACCTTGCCACTCATACTAGCGGCTGGCCGCCATCCTCGCGTATCTACGTGTTCCTCCCTGTGCCTTTCGTGGATCCAACCGTTTCTGGTAAGTAGGGACTTTAACTGCTTCTCCTTCTATTCCTACCTATCCCACTCTGCTCGGACCGTTTCCCCGTTCCGGGCTCTATCCCTCTTCTCTTTCCTCCCGCATCTCTCCTCTTTGCTACTTACCTTGTATCCGGCCAAGTCTTCACGGATCGGATCCTGCCTTCCTTTCCTCAAGCCATCTTCATATTGGTGGACAGAACAAACTTACCTGATCCACTATTTTCCAGGTTGACTCCGGATCACTCACAACCACATCCGCTATTGGAAAGCCTATTACTCAGTACAATCTCAGGAAGACTACACAGGGTTTTTTACCGTCGATTCCCTGTCGCGGGGCCTTGGCTCCTCGGGGGCCCCCCAAGACAGGTCCCACTTCCTGTCGAGGTGGCCTCCGAGGGAGCCAGGCCCTATTTGCATGAAAGGAAGTCCAGAGACAAGCCAGCCCACAAAGGAAGATACCAGGACTCTCCGAAGACCCTCCAAGGACAAACAAGAGGAAGCCACAGGTGAGGAGAAGGGTGGTGAGGGTGAACAGCCTGACAGAATACAACGCCCAGACAGAATCATGGCTTCCCTTGAACAGTACCAAGAGCTGTTGGCAGCATTACAGGGGCTAACCCTAGAAGTCCAATCCCTGAAAACCGAAAATGCCGCCCTGCGCCAACAAGTGGTCCTACATAGGGACGACCAAGGAGACCTACCACCCATGCCTTTATCCTTCGGAAAATATGATGGCTATCCAGGCGGTCTAAAGGAGTACTTAGACGCCTGCCACATATATTTCGCCTTTCGTCCCCACGCCTTTGAAACCGCCAGAGCTAAGGTGGGGTTCCTCATAGCCAATCTCACCGGGAATGCCTTGGCTTGGGCCACCCCGTTGGTAACAATAAATGATCCTGCACTGGCTAATTATGACTTATTTGTGGACCTTTTCAAGGCCAGATTCGATCGTCCTGAGGTTCTGTACACCTCTTTTAAAGCAATACTAGGTGTAGAACAGGGAAACGCGGATGTACAGACCTACATATCTCGCTTCCTGAGACTAGCGGCGAAGACAGATTGGCCAGAATCTGCCAAACAGACGCTCTTTCAGAGGGGACTTCAGGATGAGTTGAAGGATGAGTTAGCCCGAGTGGCCCGACCTGCGTCCTTTCAGGATCTCATGTCACTCACTCTACAGTTAGAGTATCGTCTCAACGAACGACGCCAGGAAAGGAGAAGACCTCGTCCCAGCCAGCCCTCATCCAGCCCGGCTCCTCACCCTTCAAAGGTACCGTCCAACCAAGAGGAACCTATGCAGATAGGGGCAGCCCGAGGCCCCCTCACGCTTGCAGAACGCAAAAGACGCAGGGATTCGGGCCTCTGTATGTATTGCGGCTCTTCAAAGCACCTCCTCAGAGATTGTCCGGAAGTTCCTCCAAGAAGGAAGGAAAACTTCCACCCTCGGTCCTTCGAAAGGGAGGTCTCGGGGGAACAAGACACAGTCCTTGCAACCTTACCAGACCAACAGAACTAAAGGAGGATAACAGCCTGATGGTGTTTCGAGTCAAACTCTGGACAACCGGAACTTCATGTATAGAGGTCTTAGCCATGCTGGACTGCGGTGCCGCAGGGAACTTTATGGACGAAGAATGGGGTCGAGAACAACAGATCCCCTTTAGGCAGAAAGAAAGGCATATTCCAGTAGAAGGAGTGGATGGTACCCCCCTGTCCTCAGGCCCATTCCAATCCGAGACGATACCCTTATGTTTGGATTTGGGAGAGCATCAGGAACTCCTGGTATTCGATCTCATTAGAGCAGCCCACTTTCCCTTGGTGATAGGGATACCCTGGCTAAGAAGACACAATCCGCAGATAAACTGGACTACCAACTGTGTGCGTTCTGATTCTTCCTACTGTAAACAGCATTGCCAATCAGCCCTTCAAGTCAAAAAAGAAAACAAAAACAAGGGAACCCCTCTCCTCAAGGTGGTCTCATCGGTTCCCCGTCAGTACCAAGAATATGCTGAGGTCTTTGAAGACACTACACCCAAACTCTTACCTCCTCATCGGCCAGAGGACTGTGCCATAGAACTGACCCCGGAGTCTGTTGTCCCATTTGGCAGGATGTTTCCTCTATCTCTTTCCAAAAAACATGCCTTAAGAAAATATCTGGATGACAACCTGCAGAACGGCCTAGTACAGGAATCAAGGTCTTCAGGGGGGGCTTCACTGTTTTTCATTCCTAAGAAGGACACCACCGAACTATGTCCCTGTATAGACTACAGAGGGTAAATCGGATCACTATCCGCGATCACTACCCTATGCCACTCATAAAGGACATCTTAGAAGTCGTTAGAGGGGCTTCTTACTTTACCAAATTGGACCTTAGAGGAGCCTACCATCTCGGTGACGAGTGGAAGACCGCATTTCGGACCCCATTCGGATTGTATGAATACAGGGTTATGCCCTTCGGCCTGGTAAATGCCCCTGCGGTCTTTCAGAGGTTTATCGACAAGATTTTCTCCGACATGTTGTTTGTTTCGGTGGTCGTTTATCTAGATGACATATTGATATATTCTCAAGAGCTACTGGACCATCGTGAACAAGTCAAAAGTGTGTTACATCGGCTCCGAGCAAATCACCTCCTGGTCAAACCAGAAAAGTGCCAATCGAAGTGGCCTCCGTCTCTTATCTAGGTTATGTCCTCTCGAAGGAAGGGATCAAGATGGAACCCGGAAAAATAAAGGCTATCCTGGACTGGAAGGAGCCAAGAAGTGTCAAGGAGGTCCAGTCTTTCCTAGGTCTGGCTAATTTCTATCGCCAATTTATCCCCAACTTCTCTGCCGTGATGTTACCCATCACAGGTCTCCTCAAAAAAGGGATTCAGTACTCCTTTGGACCAGAACAGAAAAGAGCCTTCTTACAGCTCAAGGAGCTGTTTACCTCTGCTCCCATCCTGGAGCAACCTGATCAAGCAAGACCTTTTATAATGGAAACTGATGCCTCGGGTGGAGCAGTGGGAGCCATTCTATTGCAAGAGGCGGAAGACGGTCTCACGCATCCAGTAGCATATTATTCCAAAACCCTGACCAAGAGCTAACAAAATTACTCCGTTTTAGAGAGAGAACTACTGGCCATCAAACTGGCATGCCTAGAGTGGAGGCACTTGTTACAAGGAGCAGCGCACCCATTTCAAGTACGAACTGATCATCGTAACCTCAGAGTGTTACAGCAGATGGAGTGTACTAACGCCCGACATGCTAGATGGGCATATTTCTTCTCTTAATATGACTTTAACATCTCTTATTTACCAGGGTCAGAGAACAGAATGGCAGATGCCCTCTCCAGATGGCAAGGAGAAGAAACCAACCATAATCAAGATCACGATCTCTTGTTTCCCAACCTTAAGATCATGGCAGGTGTCTCTCTCTTTTTGCAAGAACTTACCAACCAATACGGTTCGCTATCAACCATTCCAACCACTGTCAATCTGGCCAACAATGGTTTGTACTACCACGGTACTGGGTTGTTTCTCCCGTCAAAAGGACTACAGGAACAGATCCTCTCCTGGTGTCATGAATGATGCCCCCCTCGCTGGACACCCCGGTATCAAGAAGACCCAGGATCTCATAAGCCAAAGGTTCTGGTGGCCAGAACTCCACAAGGACGTAGAGAGATACGTTTCGGCCTGCCCAATTTGTGCTACCAACAAATACCAAACAGGCAAACCATTGGGCAAACTGCAGCAACCTACCCTACCCACCCAGCCTTGGGAACATGTGTCTACGGATTTTATTGTCGATCTACCTAAATCAGAGGGAATGACCGCAATCATGGTAACTATCGATTCACACAGTAAGATGGCCCACTTCTCAGCATTAGAAGGTCTTCCGTAAGCTCCAAAGACGGCTACAGTCTTCCTCCGGGATATAGTACGCTTGCATGGCCTGCCTCGAACCATATTCTCGGATAGAGGTACCCAATTTACCTCCAGGTTCTGGACATCGTTGTGTCAACAGTTGGGGATTCACCGAGCACTGTCGTCCGGCTTTCATCCACAGAGCAACGGTCAGACAGAAAGACTTAATGCTGGACTTGAGCAGTACTTAAGATGTTTTTGCAGCAATAGACAGGAGAGCTGGTCTTCCTACCTCGTGCAGGCCGAGTTCGCCTATAACAACTACTACCACATCTCGACTAGAATGAGTCCTTTCTATTGCACTTATGGTTACCAACCTCAGCAGATGCCTTGGTCCGGAATACAACCCACCAAATCTCCTGCCATAGATGACCGGTTATCGGAACTAAAGAAGGTACATAAGTTGGCGAGAGAAGCATTAGAGGACAGCCAACTAGCACAAAAGAAGTGGGCCGACAGAAGCAGAAGACCCAATCCAGATTGGAAGTCCGGACAAAGGGTCTGGTTATCCACGAGGTATCTACCCAAATGGATACATACCGGCAAGTTTGCTCCACGATATCTGGGTCCTTATCCTATTGTGAGACAAATAAACCCAGTGGCCTACGAAATCCGCCTGCCTAAGAACCTCCAGAGAGTTCACCCTGTTTTCCACACATCACTGCTTAAAGAATATAAGGTGGATCCTTTCTCATGAAAGTTTCAGAAAGCCAAGACTCCGACCACAGTAGAACCACAAGTGTATGAAGTGGAATACTTGGTGGATTCTCGATATCGCCAAGGCAGTCTCCAGTATCTTGTCCTTTGGAAGGGTTTCTCCACTGAAGAAAGAACCTGGGAACCCAGACACCATCTGCATGCTCCAAGGTTACTGACAGAGTTTCACCAAAGATACCCGGGAAAACCAGGGGGCTTTCGGGGGGAGAAGGGTTATACTGTCAGGATCCATCCCTGGAAGCTATGGCAGAAGTGGAAGTTATCGCCGTGAAGAACCTTCAGTTAGCAGTCCAGTCCTCATCCAACATGGCTGCCTTTGTTATTTAAGCAAGCCCCGCCTACCTCCCGGCAAGTTGTATCTGTGTTATTTTTCCTGTGATACCAGCGCTCGGCTAAAACTCCGTTTTAGCTCCTTCAGTGCCTCCTGCAGTGTTTACCCCTAGCCGCTTGCCTTTACTCTCCGCTTAACTTTGTTTTTCTGTCTACCTACTTCCTTAGTCCTTTCACGGCTCTCGACCGTTACGCCTTCCCAGTCTTTTCCTTTGCCTTTGGCACCTTGCCACTCGTACTAGCGGCCCGCCGCCATACTCGCGTATCTACGTGTTCCTCCCTGTGCCTTTCGTGGATCCAACCGTTTCTGGTAAGTAAGGACTTTAACTGCTTCTCCTTCTATTCCTACCTATCCCACTCTGCTCGGACCATTTCCCCGTTCCGGGCTCTATCCCTCTTCTCTTTCCTCCTGCATCTCTCCTCTTTGCTACTTACCTTGTATCCGGCCAAGTCTTCACGGATCGGATCCTGCCTTCCTTTCCTCAAGCCATCTTCATATTGGTGGACAGAACAAACTTACCTGATCCACTATTTTCCGGGTTCACTCCGGATCACTCACAACCACATCCGCTATTGGAAAGTCTATTACTCAGTACAATCTCAGGAAGACTACACAGGGTTTTTTACCGTCCATCGGTCTTTTCCCTGTCGCGGGGCCTTGGCTCCTCGGGGCCCCCCAAGACAGGCCCCACTTCCTGTCGAGGTGGCCTCTGAGGGAACCAGGCCCTACTTGCATGACAGGAAGTCCAGAGACAAGCCCACAAAGGAAGATACCAGGACTCCCCGAAGACCCTCCAAGCACTCCAAGGACAAACAAGAGGAAGCCACAGGTGAGGAGAAGGGTGGTGAGGGTGAACAGCCTGACATGATTGGTGCGAGTTTTAGGTTGATTTAGGAGGGTTTTCTGATTGTAGTTCTAAGATCGGTGGCTCACGCTTTTAAGCACACTTCCAGGTTCATGGTCATGCAGGAGGTCAAGCATAATCCCTGTACAATCGAAAGCCTTACAAACTGTGTGAAAGCAAGGGTAGTGGATCCTGCATTGAGAGAAAGCAAGGGACGTGAATCCTGCAACACTGGAAAGTAAAGTGAATGTGAAGTTGGCGAGAGTGAGCCCGACCGAGGGACGATGACGAGAGGGGCAAAGACTTAAGTCCAGAGAAACAGTGTGTTGGAAGAATTGTTTGAAAAGACATCACCCAAGTACTGGCAGTCAAGAGGGGTCCGAGCCCGAATGACGGAAATCCAGGGGGGAAGCCACCACGCAAGTACTGGCAGTCAAGAGGGGTCTGAGTCCGACCGACAGAGATCCTGGGTGAAGCTATCATCCAAAGTTCATAGAGAAAACAACTGAAATGTAAATAGAGGAATACAAAAAGTGAAGGGTCAGTGCCCAGAAGAGGGGGACCCAGGGGTAAAACCATCACCCTATGTGAACTGTGGTTAACAAGTGAGAAGGGTGGGTGCCCAGAAGAGGTGGACCCAGAGGTGAACCATTATCACACTAACAAACTTTAATTTGGTTAAAGGAACTTTTGTTTTAGTTATATAGTTATATTGAAAACATCAGGCCCTCGAAGGTAAGAGACTTTCAAAGGAAAGGAGACTTGGCCCTCGACGGTCCTGAGAGCTGCCATTGGAACTGCCGTCTCGTGCTGGAGAAGCTTGAGAAGGTACTGTGCTCCAAGATCCCTACTTACCAGGTGCTCAAAACATGGAGAAGAGAGAATTTGAGAACACGGCTTTCTTTTCTTGAAAACTATCCCACACCTTTTTTTGTATTAGCTGTAAGGTTTGACAATAGGTTTCTTAGTATAGGCCCTTTATATTTTGACACAGCGCCACTAGGACTGCCTTATTTTCATTTGATGGTTGACGCTTCCATCTTAGATTTAGGTTTAGATTAGGCATTTTTCCCAGCCCGCATACAGCATTCATTGTTCAATAAAAACCCTTTATTGATGACCGTGCTCACCGGCCCCGCCCTATGGGTTAAATCCCACCTTGCGACCAGCCGCATGTTACACTAAAGGAGATCAGAGGAAAGAGAAAGAAGTGCAAAGAGATGAGGTGCACATACAGGGCGAAGGAAAATATCTAGCAGACCTTGAAAAGAATTCCCGCCAACAGGTGAATTTGTTATTTAGTTAAGCAGAACGGGTGATAGAGGAGGAAGTGAGGAGGAAGAGCAAGGGGGATAAGGTGGAATGGGTATCAGGAAGAATAATATTCAAATTAGATGGGGAGGAAGAAACAAAGAAAGACGATGAAGGGGATGAGGAAGACGCAGCCTCAGCCGAAGGGGTATTAGGAGACAAATGGAGTGACGGGGACAGTAATGAATGGACACACGATAAACTTCGAAGAAGGTGAACAAAAGAGCAGAGACAACAGGACAGTGACGGTTGTGACAGGGACTGGTCCACATCCTTAAGTAGTAGGACAGGGAAGGTAAAAATGGGGTTAACACAAGCTGTTATAGAAGGAGGGGACGGGACCTAATACAAGGGTAATGCTGCTATGACAGAAGGGACGAGGGGGAGCCCATTATGTGCCCGTAAAACAATGGACTGAGACAATCTAATATGTAGCCTGCCCTCCCTTGTAGCCAGGGCCAGTAAATGGATACAGGCACTCAACAGGCCATAGGGAATATGAAAAGTGTGTTCGCAATTATAGGAAAACAGGCAGATAACATCACATACTAGTAAAAGGACTGTGTCACAAGTTTCTCCACTTCTCACCTGTTTCTCTTTGCTTGTGACCTTCTTGGAAGTGACTTCCTTCTTTCTCACTGCCCGAGACTTGTATAGGCCTTGGCGCGGGTCTTTGGATTCCAGCGTGAGTTCGCCGGCTGTCCTTCGCAGGGTAGCGTTCAGTCTCCAGGACGCGCAGCCAGGAGGAGGTTAGAGTTCCAAGCTCAGAACATGCCCGAAGCACCATAGGACCGAGCACAGGACTAATCCAGGAAAAGGCACGGATAAGAGGTGAGGAGGGATACGAATGGGGCTCCATTAATAAGAAGGAAAAAGGGAATTGGAAAGAGTACGGAAGCGGACTCTGACAACACATGTCTAACTACTCCAAGCAGTAGCGTTGAGTCGCGCAGAGCCGCAGAGGCGTGGCTGTTTTGTAAGAAGTTGAACATTACGTGCAAGGGCTGGAGTGAGGCGTTTCAGAACCGTCGGCCATGTTGGAAAGATCACGGAGTTCATACTGCGGTGCATCATGGACCATGAAGTCCAGAAGGGACAAATTTGGCGGTTCATGACAGTATGCCTCCTCCTAAACCCTGCACCTCCGGGTTTGCCTGGGTGGACTCGATGAAATCTTTGTATTAAACGGGGGGAATTCATGTTTGAGACAGGTTGCCAGGTGCGCTCGCTGGGAGGATATCCTTTCCATTCAGCCAGATACTGGAGCTGACCTCGTCTGTATCTGGAATCACATATCCTGGAGACTTCGAATACAAGTTGATTATTGATGATTGCAGGATTATGTCTTGGAGCAGTTCGGGTGGATTGTACATATGGCTTTAACAAGGAAGTGTGGAAGACCAGGTGAATCCTTTTCCACAATTCTGGAAGTTGGAGTCGGAAGGCCACTGAATTAATGATTTTCCTTATGGAGAAGGGTCCATAATACTTGGGAGCCAGTTTATTTGATCGCAGATGTCGAGGAAGAAGTTTCAAAGACAGCCAAACTTTATCTCCTACTGCGTAAGAAGGGCTAGGTCTCCTTTTGGTATCTGCATATCGTTTGACATCTATTCTGGCTCTTTCCAGTCGTTCCTTAGCATCTTTGTGTACGTTGACCAATGTTTCAATCCAGGAATCGACTGCAGGAACTGGGGTAGGATGTGGAAGAACAGATGGCAGAACTGAAGGATGAAATCCTTGACTGCAAAAGAATGGACTAGTCTTGATAGATGAATGATCCGAATTGTTGTAAGCAAATTCAGCCACAGGAATCAAAAGCGACCAGTCATCCTGGACCTTGGAGGTACTGTTCTAGGGTCTGGTTGACTCGTTCAGTTGCTCCATTAGTCTGTGGATGATATCCTGAAGACCGCGCGTGCTGGATTCCCAATATTTGGCATAGTTGTTTCCAGAACTGGGATATGTATTGGGGTCCTCTGTCGGAGATGATCTTGGAAGGTAGTCCATGAAGTTTAAATATGTGTTCTAGGAAAATTCCGGCCAATTCAGGTGAGGATGGTAGTTTGAACAAGAGTGTAAAGTGAGCCATATGTGTAAACAAGTCGATGGTAAACATTATGGTTGTGTATCCTCTATATGGGGGTAATTCCACGATAAAATCTGTGGCGATGATTTCTCAAGGTCGTGTTTGCATTGCAGGTTGATGTAAGAGACCTGCTGGTTTTCTGTTATCATGTTTATTCTGGTTGCACACTGCACAGGATTGGATGCAGGTTCTTATGTTGTCTATCATCCTTGGCCACCAGAATTGCCTCTGTATAAAATGGAGGGTGGTAGTGATGCCTTGATGTCCTGAATGGAGGGTATCATGGCAGAGATTCATAATCTTACGTCTCAGTTCTTGTGTGGGTATTGCCAGCCGTGTTTCCTATTCGTCCTTCATCATGAGGTTCCTTTGATTTATCCTTTTGTATTCCTTCCAGAGTTCTCAAAAAGGTGTTTTTGCACGAATGTCCTCCAGGGAAGAAATGGCTTGAGCCACAAACATGGTGTCAGGGAACATTTTAGGAAAGGTCCGGGCTTCGAGGGGCTCATAATCAGGACGCCTGGATAAGGCATCATGTGTTCCAGGAAAGTGAAGAATTTAAAATTGGTATTGGGCAAAAAAGAAGGCACAACGGTCCTGGGGGCTGTTTCTGCACTCCAGGGACTGTAGGACTTGTAAATTTCGATGAGCCATTTGTACTTGCACTGGGTGTTTGGCACCCAAAAGAAGGTGACGCCAGTCGGTGAAGGCTTGTCGGATGGCTAACAGCTCCTTCTCCAGGACGGAATAATGACTCTCACTGGGAGTCAAAGTGCGGGATAGGTATGCAATAGGATGCTCCATCTCGTCCTCAAATTCTTGTTTCAAGACCGCACCAATGGCATAGTCAGATGCGTCTGTTTCCACCAGAAAGGCCGATCTATATCAGGTTGGGCTAAGATTGGAGCTCGAGTGAATTCTCGTTTCAGTTGTTGAAAGGCCGTCTCTTAAGCCGTAGACTATTGAAACAGAATGTCCTTCTTTAAGAGTGTTACAATGGGATGCACTATGTCAGAAAACGCAGGTATGAATTTTCTGTAAAAATGTGCAAGTCCCAGGAAGGATTGTATCTGCTTTACAGTAGTGTGGGCGGGCCAAAAAAGGATGGATTCGACCTTGGAAGGATCCATTTCGATACCTTTGGAGCTAAGTACAAATCCAAGATAACGAACGGTTGAGACATGGAATTTGTGTTCATGTAAACGCTGTAAGACTGCCTTTACATGTTCTTGATGGACCTGAGGTTCATTGGAGTAAATTAGTATATCATCCAGATATACAATGACAAAAAGGAACAGCATGTCAGAAAAAACCCGATTTCTGAAGGCTGTCTTCCACTCATCGCCTTCCCTTATGCGAATGAGATGGTAAGCACCCCTGATATCGAGTTTAGTGAAAAAGACAGCACCCCTCACTGCCTCCAGAATGTCAGAAATAAGTGGTAGTGGATAGCGGTCCTTGAGAATGCATTGGTTGTGGCCTCGGTAATCCAGACATGGTCGAAGTTCCTTAGTGTCTTTTTTAAGAATGAAGAAGAGGGAAGCACCGGCTGGGGATTTGAAAGGTCGGATAGTAGCATTTGCCAAATTGGTATCCAAGTATTCTCGGAGGGCTTTCTTTTCTGGTTCAGATAAAATACACATTCTCCCGAAAGGGATCACCGCAGATGCATCTGTATCAATGGCACAATCCTCTGGCCTATGAGATCGAAGAGCTTGAACAATGGCTGTTGAAAACACATCCGAGTATGTTTGGTAAACCTTGGGAATTTGGATAATATTGGATACACTTATGGATGATTGTTTGTGGTCCTGGAAGTTCGCTGGAGGATCTTGCAATGTGGCAAGAGATAAACAATGGTACATGCAATATTCTGAACTGAGAAATAAGGACCCTGCTGCCCAATTGATGTATGGATTGTGCTTCTGAAGCCAAGGCATGCCTAAAACCATGGGGTAGTGGTGGATTTTATGATGTCAAATCTAAGTATCTCCTGATGGTTATTTATTGAAAGTAGTAATTCCTTGGTTTGGTGAGTTATGGGTCCAGAAGACATAGATCTACCATCAATAGCTTCAACAGGTTGTATTACCTCTTTCATTTCTCGAGGAATGTGATGGCTGACAACCCAATTATGATCTATGAAAATACCCATGGCACCGCAGTCCACTAGGGCCAGGATGGGGTAGGATTCTTCTTTGGTAGGTGACACGAATGTCTGTAGAATCACTAAAGTGTTCTGTCCTGGAGATTTCAAGGAAGGAATGGATGAGGAGCAGGCATCTTTCTCCCGAAGCTGTGCTCCGCTTAGGATCAGAAGCTGGCATTTCCCGAATGCCGAGGTGGTGCTATAGGACATTCTCTTACAAGGTGTTTATCAGAGGCACAATACATGCAAAGTCCTGTATTAATCTGACAGATCCTTTCTTGGGGAGAAATTGATCCTCGGAAGGTGCCTAATTGCATGGGTTCTGGATCTGAGGCTTGACAGCAGCTGTTTCTTTTGAGCAGGGATAGCCTGCGGCTGCCTTTGGGATGTTGTCTTAATCTTCCTTTTCTCTGCCTTTCTTTCCTGGATCCAGAAATCAATCTGTAGGGAGAGGTCCATGAGAGCCTGGAAGGAACTTGGACGAGCTACTCTAGCTAGTTCGTCCTTTATCTCGTCATTTAAACCTCTTCGAAAGATGGTGAAGCTGGCTTCTTGGGACCAATCGGCTTCTTTGACTAGCTGTTTAAAGCGAGTCACATAAGTAAGCATATCCTGAGTCCCTTGTTGGAATTCAAGTAGTCTTTCTTGTGCACTTTAAACAAGTTCTGGATGATCAAACATGGCCTTAAGGGTTTCCATAAACCCCTCGTAATCATCCAGAAGAGGATCTCCCGCATTGACTAATGGAGTTGCCCAGGTTAAGGCATTGACCGTGAGATGAATCCGACCTTTGCTCGTGGGGTGGAAAAATAGTACGGTTTGAAGGTGAAATGCACTAAACAGGAATCAAGGAAGGCACGTAGGGTTTTAGATGATCCGTCATATTTATCCACTACTCCCCCCACCAGGATGCTTTATTTGACTGCAGAGTCTCGGGATAAGACTAGCTGCTTTAATGCTGCATTCTCAGCCTTGAGGTTTTAGACTTCAGTGGTTAATTCTTGCATACCTCTCATGAGGTCTTGAACTGCAGCTTCCATATCTGTTTCTGTATCAGGTTTGAGGCCTCTCAATCTGTCACAAGTTTCTCCCCTTCTCACCTGTTTCTCTTTGCTTGTGACCTTCTTGGAAGTGACTTCCTTCTTTCGCACTGTCCGAGACTTGTACAGGCCTGGGCGCGGGTCTTCGGATTCCAGCGTGAGTTAGCCGGCTGTCCTTTGCCGAGTAGCATTCAGTATCCAGGACGTGGAGCCAGGAGGAGGCCAGAGTTCCAGGCTCAGAACATGTCCGAAGTGCCGTAGGACCGAGGACAGGTCTAATCCAGGAAAAGGCACGGACAAGAGGTAAGGAGGGATACAAACCGGGCTCCAGGAATAAGAAGAAAGGAAAAAGGGAATTGGAAAGAGTAAGGAAGCGGACTCCGACAACACACGTCTAACTACTCCAAGCAGTAGCGTTGAGATGGGCAGAGCCGCGGGGGCGTGGCTGTTTTCTAGGAAGTCGAACATTATGCGCATGGGATGGAGTGCAGCGTTTCAGAACCGTCGGCCAGGTTGGAAGGATCACAGAGTTCATACCGCGGTGCATCATGGACCATGAAGTCCAGAATGGACGAATTCGGCGGTTCATGACAGACTGCCAACAGAGGTACAGGCTTCCTTGGACAAGGTAGTTGGTATAGAAGCTAAGGGCTGGCCTGAAATACAAGCAACAATAGTGCATTACTATAAGAGGAAGCAGGAAAGTGAGAGGCAGGCAGCAGAGAATGCCGCGAACGCAGAAAAGAAATTAGTACAAAAGAAACTGGACAAATATACCATGGAAGGAGCGCCGTTAGTACCAGATGCCGCTGCCGTGGCGCCAGCACCACAAGGAGGGTTTCCCACAGGGCAAACACCACAACAAGGAGGGTACCTGCAGCCGCAGTATGGACCACAATGGGTAACACCACCGTGGGGAAATCATGCATGAGGGTTACTTCCCTATAGGAAGAGGGTTTTTCACAATAGGGCAGAGGGGGATATCGAGCAACAGGATACAGATTTTCCGGACCAGGCTACATGTCAGAACATGGGACACGTGGCCCTCACCTGTCCATTTTCGCAACAGACACAGGCAACCCAAGCAGCGCAGCAGCAGGGGCTCCAGTGGCAGCATATGCAGTGTCCTCCAGGGCATATACAAGCAGCACAGATACCAGCACAGCAGGGAGGAATACAGCCCCAAGGAAGGACAACCAAAAGCAGGGTAACAGTCTCAACGATGGTTGAGCCACACCCAGTAGCAGGTAGAACCACAGTGGTGCTGGGGCAGAACGTGGTGGCCCATTAAACGGGTCAGGATGGTAGGAGGGAACCCTTTCCCCTTCCTGCCGAATAATACACAGCAACAGTGGGTTCACAGAAAGTCAGAGCGTGTGGAGTCTTAGCAGTAACAGACAACCCCGAATAGGAACCTGAGGTAGCAGTGAAAATAGGATCAAGAGAGTTCTCATTTCTTATAGATACAGGAGCAACCAAATCCTGCATTAGGGAGGGGGGATTCCCATTATCTAACAAAGTGATGGATAAGCAGGGCTTTTCTGGGGTGGTGGTCGCGGTTCCAGTAACAAAAGATATACCATTGACCATAGGGACACAACATCTCGTAGCTCCCTTACTGTACTCCAAAGACACACCCATCAATATTTTGGGAAGAGATGTACTCAGCAAACTGAATTTAACCATATCATTCACAGAGAAAGGGATGGTGTGCTGCACGCCCGGCATTTACTGTGCCCGGGTAACAGCTCTCCAATTGGCAGCACGCGCGCGACACACCTTGCGAGCACAGCCACTATGCCACAGCATGTTCTGTATGGGGCCGAAGTTCTGCTTGGATGTGTCCCGGGAATACAGGGCAAGGTGTTCTGACTGGCTTCGGGCTTCAGTATTCTTATTCAGAACACAGTTCCGGAAGGATGACTTAAAGGGGAACACAATGGTGTTGCAGCTGGAAGAAGGAGTAATACGCAAAGACATGGTGCTTCTGTGGAACAGACAATGACAACATGGAGTGGCAAACAGTGCTTTGCATTGATCCCACCATGACAATTACAGGAGTATCGCATAAACAGTTGTTCACAGATGAAGAGGAGGAAGGGGAGATGGTGCTCCAGATTGTTAAGACTTGAATGTCGTGAAGTTAAAACTAACCTCCGTCCACAAGTACCACACAGAGAGAAATGCAAAAAAACACTCTCTACGCAATCATTGAGGCCACAGGTGGGTGATGGTTGAAGCTCGGATCCATGGAATACTGGAACCCCAAGGCCACTGAAAAGCAAAATGCTGATTAGCACCAGATGAGCACAGTAAACATGAGAATGCAAAAAGGCTGGCAATAGGCTTACCTAAGGGGGCAGTGATACAGCTCCTAACCCTCAAGGGCCTAGGGTGTAGTTCCGAAGGAACACGTGAGCAGGATACCCGTTGGATGTGGGATGCAGAGTATTGGCCGAGAGTACAAACTCAGACTGGCCCACCTGTAGCTGAGTCGTGAGGAAGACCAAAGTTAATGATAAGTATCCTGGAGGAGTCAACCGAAGCTGAAAGGAAGTACAGAAGCGCCAAGACAAAGGGTAATCCAGAAGCAGTCCGAGAAGCCGGTCCGAAATCAGGTAGTCCGTGAGTTCCGAATGAAGAGTAACAAAGGCACAATCCAAAAGCAGGTCCATGAGAAATTACGAGGTCAAGATCCGCGATACAGGTAAGGTTCGTGATCGACGTACAGAACACAGAGGAACAGCTGTGAAGCAAGGAACCGCGGACGATTTAGCGTTTATATAGTAAACGCTTCCGCATCACGTGACCCGCACTTGTGACACGTGACCGAGAGCGAAGCGGAACGCGACGCGGAAGCGATCGCCCGCGGATGCCTTCTCCCATGCGCCATGGCAGGCGCCAACGAAGAAAGGGAGAGGACCGGGACTGAAGGCTGCGCCCACCAGATCCCGCACAAGTGTGCCGACTTAGAGGGAAACGGGGAGACCGCTGCTCACGTGACCCTGGACCTATGTGAGCAATAGAGGAGGGGAACAGAGGGACAGCGGGCACTGTGGTTGCTGAGGGTGCTACTGTGGGTGTTGAGGATGCAATGGAACCACTTGATGTTGTGGATGCATGAGTATGGTGTGAAGCTGACGGAAGCGTGACGCAGATACAGATACCTTGCCCAGTTTAGCTATTGGAAAAAATGGTATGCATTTTGACACAATTAGTGAAGCACGAAAACGAACACAGAGAGGGAGATCTCAAAAGGGTGCCAGATGAACTGTGGACAAAAAGACCTCACAATGCGGGGGAACTGAAAGGGATTGGAGCAGTAAACATGAAACTGAAACAAGGGCCCTGTTGACCTAAGCAAAACAATACCCATTGACCAGAGAGGCAGATGAAGGGATATGCTCCACTTTGCACGCATTATGGCAGCAAGGCATAAGTCATTAACCTTTAACACAGCGTTTAATACGATGAAGAAATCAAAGGGTGGGTCATGGCGCTTCATCCAGGATTTGTGCCCCATAAATGAAGTGGTGGAATAGAATTTCCTGTGGTTCCAAACCCTGCCACAATATTGTGCAAAATCCCAGCAAAGGAAAAGTACTTCAGTCATTGACTTGAAAAATGCTTTCTTTTCTATTCCTTTGCACCCAGACTCAACATATCTGTCCACCTTCACCTATCACGGAACCAGAATTGAACACACTGGTTTGCCCCAGGAGTACTGCAAATCACCCAGTATTTTCAATAGGCTAATACAAATGGATCTATGCAATCTGCAAACATCAAGCACTGTAGTTCAATATGTTGACGATCTGCTAAAATGCAGTGAGACAGACAAAGAGTGTAGAACAGACTCGTCACACATTTTGTCACTACTTGCAGATAAAGGGTACAAGGTGGATAAGTGAAAATTACAGTATTGCCTAGACGAGGTTGTGTAACCAGGGCAAATTATATCCATTGAGGGGTGTAGAATAACACCTGAAAGAACACATGCCATTCATTCAACCACCCGTCCACAAATGGTGAAAGAGATGCAGAAGTTTCTAGGTCTATGCAATTACTGCAGAGCATGGTTATTTGATTATGCCACATTCACAAAACCCCTACTCAAAGGCCTTAAGGAAGCATAAGAAGAGAAGAGGAACATAAAATGCACTTCTAAAATTAATGAAAGTTTCACAGAACTAAAAGATGCACTGGCACATGCACCAGTGTTAGCTACCCCAAATTACAGCAAACAATTATATTTGTTCTTGTCAGGAACTGCCCCATTATGCGACCTAGATTGCTAGCACATCCATTTGTGAGGGGTCGCTGGCGGTTACCCTGGCGTCTTACCCAAAAACAACTTCAGCAACAAAAGACCACAATTCCCATGAATATCTGCACCCGGCCCTCAGCAGACCTGTCACGTCATCACGCCCTCAACGGGACCCGGAAGCGGCTGAATGTAGCCTCTCCACGGTTGCTGGGCGATGCTCCTTAACCGTCGCGTTCGCCCCGCAAAGTTGTTTCATTCCGTGAATTCCTGCTTTTTTTCCTCGTAAATTGCTATCTAGAACTCCCGGCATACCTGACCTTTGGCACCTGTCCCTGCATTCCTACCTGCGTACTCCTGCTTTGGTTCCCCGGCGCTTGTTTCCTGTCCTCAGGACTGACTATTCGGACTCTCGATCTCTGGCTCTGTTGCATTAGACCACGCTTGTGGTTTGCTTTTCTACGTCTGGCGCATGGTTCCTTTGTCGCCCACTCACTCAGTGCTCTTTTCACCTGCATCAAACAATTAAGCCGTTCTGTCATCTCAGCAACACTACACTGCTGTCCGCTATACAACACGGTCTGCTGACGACCCCTGCTGAACTGCACTTCCCTCTGCTGCTGCTCCCACCAAATACACACGCTCTGCTTTCCCTTCTTTTCCCCATCTCTGTAATCATACAGACTGTGCTGCTCACCGTTTTGGAACACATTCCTTCATCCTTTTCTATAACCCAGCCTCATTAACTCTTGGATTTCTCTGCATCAAGCTCCTTATACTTTGGAGACAGACATTGTGGACATCTACCAATGGATCATTGAACACTGATACATGGATTGTGCACCCTTTCTTCCCTATGGATTTTGGACATTGCTCAATGGATCTTGGGGATTGTACTTTGGTTTGACTAACTCCTAGGTGGGGGTGAATTAGCTGCGCCCACGTTTCGTCCGGGTCAGGGCTGTGTACTTCCTTCACCACATCACCTTATTTGCTTCACCTGTGGATTTGCTACCTATCTCATCTGTTTCCATTTGAGGCAATCCCACTACGCTTACACTTGGCCGACATAGCACAAGTAGTTCCCAGGTCTACATCTTATGCATTAGAGGTAGGAGTTGGGGAGTGTGATTCAGGGGCAGAGGGGAGGTGTACATTCTAACAAGTTCTGACCTGCAAATGTATGTGTTCTTTCCCACTTGAGCTCTGTTTCTGCCCAGCCTTTTCACCTGAGCCCCTGGCCTGACAGGTGTTTTTTGCTATCCTACAGGCCGCACTCTCTGGGGGAAAGTCTCTCCCTGAAGGAGACCCTTGGTGTTGTCGGATGCCAGGGGAACGACGTTGTATCCAGATCTTGACAGTCTCACATTCAGACGGCTCAATGATGATGGCTGTCCTCGCACAAAAGAAGCAGCAGGGACATCAACCATTAGCTTACTACAGTGGAAGCTTAGACCCAGTAATGCAAGGACACTTCCCTTGCGAATAATCGTTTGCAGCTGCAGCGTGTGCAATTGAGAAGGCATCAACGATTACCATGGGGTGTTCCGTAGTATTGTATGTGGAACACTCATTATGCCCTATTCTTGAGAAATCAAAAAGTACACTAACTACCCAAAGAGCATCGGGATATGAGGTCATATTAACCAACCCAGCAATAGAGGTGGTAAGGTGCTGAAGTGTAAATCCAGCAATCTGCATAGCAGAACCAATAGAGGGGGATTACATACATGACTGTGCAGCGCACATGGACATGATGAAAGGGAACGTGCCGGTAAAAGAGGAAGAAATAGCAGGAGCGGACATGGTCTATATTGACTGGTTATCAATATGGACCCAGAGACAGGAAGGAGACATACTGGTTCGGCATTAGTGTGCTGCATACATGGGGAATACGTAATAGCATCTCAGCAGCGACTACCTTTGCATTATTCAGCACAGGCAGCAGAATTAGCTGCAATGATAAGAGCACTAAAAATGATGACGGGGCATGCAGCAAACATATTTTCCGACTCTGCCTATCTCACGTCAATTATCCATTTGGGACTGGCACAGTGGGAAAGGAGTGGAATCAAAAGAAGTGCTGAGTCCCTCATATAACATGCAAAACTACAAAAATAATTGAGGCCCTAAAGATTCCAGTAGAGGTGGCGATAATAAAATGTGCTGCACACACAGGAAAACAAGATAGCATATCAATGGGGAACTAAATGGGCGACAGAGTGGCAAAAGCAGCAGCATATTAACCAGAGGGAGAGTTCAGAGGTACCACAGAGAAGGGGAAAAGATGCCACTCATCGCAGCACAAAGGAAAAAGAGCGGGGAAGAAGAAAGAGAGGAATATTTGAACATGATCCCCATAGTACCCATAAAGAATTACAAGGTGAGGTACCAAAAGAGGAAAAAGAAAAGAGCTGTGGATAAAAAGAGGATGTTCACTGTCACCAACTGACTTGATTTGGCAGCAGAATAGCACAGGGAAGCCTGTAATCCACAGAACATTGTTAAACATAACTTTAGAACAGCAACATTTCCCCATTTGTGCGTCCAAAGAAAGCATACCTGCAGAACTGAGTGAAGGAGGGTACGTTCCAAACATGCATGAGCAAGTAAATGACTTAATGGGAAATTGTATAGTTTGCCAACAGTTTCTGTCTTGCCATACTTTAACATCTTTGCAGGGAACAATAGCACATCTGAGAGTGCCCTTCCGGCACTTGCATATCGACTATGTTGACATGCAAGAAAGATGTGTCTCCCACAGGTACCTAATCATAGTGGTCTTTCCATTTTCGCATTGGCTTGACACAGTGCCATGTGCAAAGAATGATGCAAAACCCGCAGCGAAGTTCCTAGTAAGCGAAGTATTCCCGAGATGGGGTGTATGTGAGGAAATAAGGTCAGATAATTGCTAACACTTCGCCTACAATCTCTTTGAGGAGATAACACATCTTTTAGGGATCAAGCACAAACTTTGCACAGTTTACCAGCTGCAGGCGAACGGCGTTGTAGAGAGAATGATAGGATTACTAAAAGAGCGCTTGGCTAAGCGAACAACTACTATGTGCTGAAACTGTTTTTTTTTGCCCCCATCTTCCACTTTTTGTCCTTCGAAATTCACCTTCTGCGGATCACCACCTCACTCTGTATGAAATTGTAACAGGGAGGAGAATGCATGCTCCGTCCCCCCTTCACTTTGTCAAGGAGTAACTTGTGTTTTTGTGGAGGTCTCAAAGTCTTTCTGAGGGCTTGTGGTCTTGAAGGAGCAGCCATGAGAGACCTGTAGCAAAGGTGACACAGGAGAGTTGTCCAGTAGGCTCTGGAGGAATAGTAACTCATAGACCTCTTGAACAAGCTTCATATGCCATGGTGTAGCGTGCCTGTATTTTATGTGGCACAGGAACAGTGTGGAACAATGTCAGGGGCACTCAAGATCTTAGTGTTGTTGAAAGTGTCAGCCAAAGTAATGCAGAGTGCTGCAGGTTAATCCCTTGGATGCAGCTCCAGTAATGTAGAGAGAGGATTTACTACGCAGGGAATTGTTGCAAATGTAAAGGGAAAAAAAAATAGTGACTGACTTGGAGCAAGGACCAGGCAATCATGGAACCAGAAAAACATAGGGAAAAATGGGAGAAATAATCAGAGGGACCAGTAAGGAGGACTAGGACGAACAAGGGAAAACAAGTAGGGAACTGGGAGCAAGAGCAGGCAAGTAACAGCAAGTAGAAGTGGCCAGAATGAACACAGGGACAGGACTGGGAAGGAGCATTAAGATGCAATGCTTTCCATTCCTTCCCTGCCCTTTATACATCATTTTGTGCCCCACTGCACGAGACACATTGCACCAGCAACCCAGAACACCGAGGGAAGTCCTGGGTAGCTGCCTCGCCGCAAAGAAACCAACATGGTGGTGCCAATGCAAGGTGTTCGGCAGCCCCCTGTAGTCCGCATCCAAGTTGCGCCATGGACCAACACGGGTGGAGCCTCCACCGCTGTTAAGCCCGCCATGGCCCTGCAGGTAAGTGAAGGCATGCCACATGCACAAGTCGCATGCGCACCGCAAGCCTAACCCACGTTCAATTTCAGATGCTAACCCTAGCTCAGAAATACTTGCCAACGAAATGGAAGACTATCTAATTGTGATGATTATTGTGTTTCGCTACATCTCCCGCCAGGTCCAACAATCTACGCGCAAGCCAACCAACATTGAAGAGTGTGCACAAGCCCGTCAAGCATTTCCAAAAACACAGCCTCTTTATACAAGAGACAAGGTACTTATTCAAAACACAGTGAGAAAGTGGAAAGAGCCTCTGTTTTGTGGCCCTTTTCGAAATGGTCTTCTCCACACACACAGCAGTGAAAATAAAAGAACGACGTGCATGAATCCACCACTCAGACGTTTGTCGTGACACGAGCAGCATACCGGGAAGTGGAGGAATCTTTTGATGGGAAATATTAGCCAAATTACATGAACATTTTGTACTATAATAAAGAGTTACAGAAGACCCACAAGAGAGATGGAGGATGGACAAGGGAAAATAAGTGAGGGTAGGATTAAAGAGACGAGTGGGGTAAATTAAAAAAGTGTTGTATTGTTCAGCATCTTTGTTTTCTTTCTCCTTCTTTTCTGGCATTTAGCACATAAAGATAAACTAGGCCCATCAGCTGGTGGTGATAGAGTGACACGCACTATAACTAGCCCATTGGACTTCTACAAAACTGTCAGGAGGGGGTGGACATGGCTTCAGAAAATTATGGTACGGGGAAATGAAGAAGGTGGGGTGAGAGACCAGTGGTACATGCTACGTGTGCTCTCTCATCCCGGACCTCACAGGAACGCCAAAGCAATTCTTCCCACAAGAGGTGACAGCAGAAGAGGCAGGATGCCTGATGAATATGGCTTTGTGCAGGGCTAGGGGTATGTTCCAGGGGCATATAGTGGAAGAAAGATGGATTGATGAGGGGAGGAGGTGTACAAGAACAACTTCATACAGCTAGAAAGTATGACACAGGGGGAAACGAGTAAGCACTTGGTTCTGGAATATGTAACAGAAGGGGCACAAAAGGGAACACAGGTACCCACTGTCCATAAAAGAATATACTGTAAGAACTCTAAGGGGTACGATGTGCCATGGTGTCACACCAGACCTTTGATGCAAATCCAGGGTTCAGTGCTGCACAATGGAAAATGGGAAAGGGGAATGGCACAATGCCGTGCAGAAGGAATGGTGGGCTTCGGAGAAAATGTGGTTAAAAAATAAATTCAGGATGTAAGAACATTTTGAACAGTTATATACATGCTTTAACATGGATAAACGAAAAACCCACGTCCACAAAACATAAAGCCGCTCACACAGTATTGTTTGTGTTTCAGATCAAATGGAACAATAACCCTGGGGATGAATACAGGTTGCAGGAGGACAACGGACATTGCAAAAGGGGACTGCAGCTGTGATGGAGACCTGGTGGGCGTGTGGAACGAGAGCATATTCCCAGCTACTGCCAGACTGGAGGGGGTGTGCGCACTGGTAACCCTCCATAATCCTAACCTAGTCAATGAGTTGTCCACGTATAAAGAGAAAGTGCCAGCAGAAATACAAAGAAACAAACACAAGCTAACAAGGAAAAAAAAGGTCCAGCAGCAACTACATCTCAGTGGAATCCAACAAGAGTTTAGAGAACATTCCACCCCATGTGAAATAGATCAGCTCAGCATCTGTCTTCTTCACTTCTCTCCTGCTTCCTGGGGTAAAAGCCGCAGCCAATGCAAAATGGTTGCAGATCACACGCTCTGAACTGCTTCAACTGGCAAATGCAACTGGAAAGAAACTCAACGCAGTGCGTGAAGAACTACGGGCTCTAAGATTGATGACCCTCCAAAATCACTTCATTTTGGATCTCATGTCGGCGATGGAGGGAGGGTTGTGCTATAAGATAGGGAGCTTGTGCTGTACCGCAAATCCCACTAATGATGCTGCAAATGGAGCAATCACAGACGCAGTAGAGGAAATAAGAACAATACACAAGAGAATGGCAAAATAAATGCAAGACATTTGATTGGCAACCTGGCTGTATTCATTATTCACCTGGGCACTCAACTGGCTTGTAGCAGAATTTAAGATAAATGTCCTTGTGCTCGTTGTGATCATAATCACCACCTGCATCGGTCATCTAAACATCCACTGATGTAGGTGCTGCTAGCATAACAACACTCACATAATGGCATTGCAGAAAATTGAGCTTGGGGAGGTATTAGGTGAGGAACATCCCAGTGTGAATGAAAGAGAGAATGAAGTAGAAATAATGTTCACAACACCACCACTGGACTTTGAAAATTACAAAGCAGTATGGGGGAGAGTGTTCACCTGATGGAACAAAGATAATGATTTTTGGGGAAGATATGTATGGGTATGAGGAGGAAGGGGACATGACCAGGGCAACAAGGGTGTGGCTGCGCAAGCAAAAGGAAAACGGGATGAGAGGGGCAGAAGTATTGATCGAAAGGTTGATCGAAGGGGGGAATATGTTAAAGGTGCTAATTCAGCACCAGACAGGGGAACACCCCTACCAAGTGTGAGAATAAAGAAGGTGGACGGTGGGGGCAGGTACATGGGAAATGATACAGGTATTCTAAGCCACAGACACCCCGTACAAAGGGCTTCAACGGGAACATAGGGGGTAATGATGTATTGGGTGTACACACAGTCAGAGATACTGTCCTATGATTAGCTAAAGAAGGGAAAGGACAAATATACAACCATCATAAACACACATAGTGGCAAATCCCTGAGGTGGAATGGACATGGTAAAATCTTGATCTGAAACATGTGACCAACATGACAGGGATCTGCAATGGAAGGTGGGTCTTAAGTGACTCATCATATGAAAAAACAATATAACTAGAACAAGGTGATGTAATTACAGAGCGGTCAACCAAACTAGCCGCTCTACATGGCAGCGGGGAGGGTGGCTTTGTACCAGTGTGCCAGTCACATGACCACCAATGCCCACTGGCATGCAGCTGTGGGATATGAACTCTGGACAGTGTGTTGTTCCTGGAGGAACCAATCAGACGGTAAGATCATGAGCTGTGGTGAGGTGGACAGCCTCCAAAGTATCTATCACAGAGTTTGCGATGGTCATCATCTAACAGGTATTGTGTGAATGTCCCCTTTCCCACCAGCTGCAGGGTGTCTCGTGTTCTGTTCTCAATGCTGCTGACCAATGGCAGTGTATTAAAGTTCCGGCAGTCAACACAAATGCTACTTCAGTAATAACAAGTTGTTCCGGGGGGGTGAATAAATGTGGTACCACAAGGGGAGGCAGTGAAATGGGAAATTGTTAAACTGTTTGCTTCAAATTACGCTTCATTAATCAACGTAAACTTCGAGGAGGTGATTCTGTGAACCAATGAAATCCCAGGGAAACATAGAAAAAGTCAATTATCCAACTTGCAAGTCGATGGATTTCCGACCATTTTATTTCTTGGTCTAAAACTACTGTTCGTATTCCATTCAGATGTCAGCCTTTCGATCAGAGCCTATCCACTGTTCTGTTTGATTTGTGCTCACCCAGCTGTAATAAACAGTGTTGCTTCTTGCCTGATGTTTGCTCTACTTTTTGAGTTCGTAGTTTTTATTATGCTCTAATTGATGGACCCTTGACTACACCCACATCCACACAGAACACAACGGCTGCCCCAACCTACACCCAACGCTTGCAAGGAGCACTTGCAACCTTTACCGAGACAACATGCAGCGCTGCTCACCGATCTGCAAGCCAATACCACCACACTCAATGACCCTGTCTCCTGACTGACCTCTACAACCAGACCCTTACTCGGCTGTAGACATTGTCGCCCCATAACATTATGTAAGCCTAAACGAGCCTCACATCTCAACGCATGGTATACCTCAAACATCTGCACCCTTCCGGGTAATCAAACGCAAAGCTGAATCAAATTGGAAGAAATACCCATCCGCCTCAAAAAAAACTGCCTACACCACTGCATCAAAAAAGTACAAACAAGCCATCCTACAGGCTAAAGGCTCTTTCTACAACACCCAAATTACCAACGCTAAATCTAAAACCTGCAAGCTCTTTACGATTCTATACAAACTAGAATCACCTACTTCACCACCCTCCACCATCACCAAGGACATTATCTGGTGCTCCAATATACAAAAAGTGCCCTCTGATAAAATTAGCACCCTCCAAACTAAAATCCACCAGAAAAAATGTAAATCAACGCAAGATTGCAGGTTCCGCTGAACACCACAGCCCTGCTCACTCCATTGAACCTCACCTCCTTTCACTTTAGCCCGGTATCAGAAAAAGAAGTCTCTGGTATTATAACAGGCCTCAAACCCTCCCGATGCCAAGGGGATGTATGCCTGGCTCCTGTTATCAACGACTGTGCCGACGCCCTCACGCCTTTCATCACCACTCTCATCAACTCTTCCTTTGCCACCTTCTCAGTACCCTCCAGCCTGAAAGAAGCCTTGGTACTACCTCTTCTAAAAAACCCTGCTTTGGACCCATCCATCCCCACCAATAACTGACCAATTACCACTGTCCCCTTGCTGCTAAAATTCCTGTGCAGGGCAGTCTACATCCAAATCCAGCGCTATCTTGAAGCCAATGACATACGGAGTTCAGCAATCAGGATTCCGCCACAGCCATGGCACGAAATCTGCACTCCTGGATCTCAAAAACCAAATTGATGAGATTAAAGACACAGGCAAACCAGCACTCCTTCTACTACTGGACCTGCCTGCAGCCTTCGATCTCGTAGACCATCAACTCCTTTGCCAGCACATTGCCTCTCCGGCAAGTTTCTCACTTGAAGCTATCACTTGGGTAGGGTAACCTCCTTCTTATCAGGACCATGAGAGTTTTCGCTGCTAATGCCTCTGCCCTCCATCGTCAGTCACCTGCAGTGTGCCCCAAGGATCCTGCGTTTCACCTACACTCTATAACATATTTACCAAACCCCTACTCAACCTACTGGATAATGAGGGCATCTCCTACACAAACTAGGCTGATAATATACAGATTCTCCTTCCTCTTACTGGCGATTACACCTCTGATGCTGCGGCACTGCACACAGTTTACCAAACCATCCAAGCCTGGATGGCAGATCACCTACTATGTCTCAATGACGACAAGATAGAAATCCTCCTGATTGGCTCTCAAATCATTCTGAACAAGCTGGACCAGGTGTAAAAGGGCTTCACCATAGATGGCATAACCATCCCAGTCTTGAGCATTGTGAAGACTCTGGGTGTCCACATAGATGCTACCTTGTCACTAACCAAGCATGTTAATGCTATAGCCTACTCAGTGGCACACCAAGCAAATCAATGCGAGAAGGCCATTCCTCTTCACGGACAATTGCCTCACCATCGTCCGGGCCCTCATAGGGTCCAGTCTTGACTTTTGCAAAGCCATTTTCGCCAGCACCTCCATACACAACATCCGCAAACTCTAAAGTCATTCAAAATAATGCACTTCGAGTCGCTCCAAACTTTCCGTGGTGCAAGCATATTTTAGTGGCACGAAAGAAAGCTCATTGGCTCCCTGTTCATTAGCGCATAACTTTCAAAACATTGGCTGTCACCCACAGATGTCTAGCCAACTCTGCACCTGTATACTTCTCCCATAACCTTAAAAAATCACATCTGCAAGACAACTCACTCCGCCTACTCCCACCAATTGGCAATCCCAAAATATGATATGATATGGCATTTATAACGCGCCTATACACAAGTGTTTCAAGGTGTGACGAGGCAAGGGAGGGGGAACAGAGGGAAGACAGAGACAACGATCTTACTAGGCCAGGTGACATTGAGATCACGCAAGTGCAAGGGAAGGGGAAAGGGGAAAGGAAAAGTTCAGGGGTAGGGGGAGGGGGCATTGCAGTACATGGCATCAGCAGTAAAAATAAATACAAGAAATAAAAGTAATAAGTAAAAAGTGCAGCCAGCTGGTGGCAAGTGCAAGGGTAAGTGCAAACATCAGGTGTCAAGTGCTGGTAGGGGACTGTAGGGATAAGGAAACAGTGTTCAGGTGCAGTGGTTGTCAGGGAGGCAGTGTAGGTGTGCAACTGGCAGGGAAAGGGACCTGGGACCGAGATCAGAGGGTAGCCAGGTGACCAGAACAGTTTCAATATTCTAGGAGTTCAGCGGGGGAGAGTAGGAGAGAAAGCAGAAGCAAAGAGGCGGGTTTTGAGGTGCTTCTAGAACCAGAGATGGTTCTCCTCAAGTTTTAGGGAGGCAGGGAGGCTGTTCCAGAGGGATGTCCCAGCTGAAGAAAGAGATCTACCAACGACCCGTTTCTTGGAGAAACGACTGACCCTGAGGGAGTTGGAGGTGGATGAGTGAAGAGCTCGAGAAGGAAGATATTTAGGAAGAGAGAGTTGAAGGTATTGAGGCCCAGGCCCCAGAAGGCCCTGTGGACAATGCAGAGGGTTTGGAATGTAATCCTCACAGACACTGGGAGCCAGCGCAGAGATTTCAGTCCTGGAGAGATACGATCCCTGGGCTTGAGGCCAAGGACAAATTTCACAGTCCTGTTCTGGATGAGTTGCAGAGGGTGGAGAGTAGAAGCAGGCAGATTTAGAAAGAGGCTCTTGCAGTAGTCCAGCCTAGAGAGAACCAGAGCTCCGGAGACAGTGAGCTTCTGGGGGAAGGAGAGGAAAGGAAGAATACCTCTGAGGAGGTGCAGCTCATAGTGGGACTTATTAGAGACGTCACAGATTTGAGGAGCGATGGAGAGTGTGGAGTCAAAGATGACCCCAAGGTTTTTAGCCTCACAGGTGGAAGCAGGAAGAGGGCCAAGAGAGGCCATCCAGAGAGTGACAGAAAAGGAGGGTGCAGGTGTGCCAATGAGGAGAATCTCGGTCTTACCGGCATTAACGCAGACATCATTTGCGGCAACCACTCCTGGATAGAAGACAGATAGTCAGAGATGAGAGAAGGAAAAGAAGTGGCGGAAGATAGCCTGAAAATGAGCTGGGTGTCATCCGCATAGCACTGAAAGTTGGGGCAGAGAGCGGCAATGCGGTTGGCAAGAAGTGCCAGGTATTGGTTGAACAGCCAGGGAGAGTTTAGACCCCTGGGGAACACCACAGGTAGAGCTAGAGATAGAGCAGAAGAAGCACCCAAGTTGGACCTGGGAGGGTCGATCGGAGAGGAAAGAGGTCAGCCAAGCCAAAGCCTGATCGGTGATAACCAGGTATCACAGAGACGGTTGAACAGGATGGGATGGTTGATTGTATCTAAGGCGGAGGAAAGATCAAGTAAGATGAGGACACAGGGGGTGTTGGAAACGAGGTTGGAGAACAGGTCTTCACGGATGTTCAGGAGAGCAGTTTCTGTGCTTCTCGCAGCTCTGAAACCAGACTGATGGTCATTGAGACAACCAACAGATTCAGTGTGAAGATTAAGCAGGGAGATGGCCAGCTTTTCCAGGAGTTTGCCTAGGAAAGGAGTGATGGAGATTGGGTGATAGTTAGCCGGGCAGGACCGGTCAGCAGAGGGTTTCTTAAGAAGAGGGTGCACAAAGGAGTGCTTTAGGGGGTAAGGAAAGACTCCAGAGGCGAAGGAGTGGTTGCAGACGAAAGCCAGAGCAGGGGACAAGGTGTCAATGTGGTCCTTGATGGCTGTGGAGGAACAGGAGTGAACCTGTGTTGACGAGACTTTCATAAATCAGACTTGTCTAGAAACCTTGTCTGGGGAGAACAGGAGAAAGGCAGAGAAGGAGGGAGGAGAGGTGGCTGAAGAAGGGCCAGAGGAAGAGCAGGGAGTAGAGGGGGAAAGGGGAGAGGAAGAGAGAGAGGACAGAATGTCCTGAGTTTTAGAGATGAAATGAGAAGCCAGGGCTGTGCAGAGGGCCTGGGAGGGGACAGGAGAGGTAGAGACTGCAGCAGGATTGGCCAGCTCCTTGCAGATTTTAAAGAGTTTGGCCGAGTTGTTAGATGCTGCAGAGACACAGACTTGGATGTGTGCTCTCTTCTTGGTGCGGACAGAGAGCCGGTATTACCTTTGGAGCAGGCGGCAGGCTAGTTTGTCAGAGGATGTACCGGAAGCACGCCATTTCCTCTCAGCCACCGTTTACTTGCGTTTAAGGGTGGCGAGGTCTGAGTCGTACCAGGAGTTGCACTTTGCTTTGGGCTTCAAGTGGATCCTCGTGACAGGGGCAAGAACATTTAGAGTATCAGATTTAGCAGAGTGGAGCATGGTGAGGGCTGTGGTGTGAGTCAGTCAAAGGAGGAGGGGGGAAGTGGCGGCGAAAGCCTCTCCTGACACACGCTTCATGGGTCTGATAACCGCGAAGGTAGTTGGGCAATGCTGGAGTTGGCTTGGCCTGAGGGCTGGAGAGGAAAGGAGAAAGTGGTCACTCCAGGAGAGAGGAATGGTGAGAGAGATAGAAAGGGGAAGGTCTGTAGAGATCAGAACATCCAGAGTGCCCTGCAGAGTGAGTCGGGCTAGAGGGGAGGATAGAGAGTGAGAGAGTCGCAGAGGTGGCGGAAGAGTCCAGAGGAAGGACAGGAAGCATCCAGATTAATGTTAAAGTCTCCAAGAAGGAGGAGTTGAGTGGTAGAGACCAGGAGGGAAGAGGAGAGGTTCGCCCAGTCAGAGAGGAAGGAGGAGATCTGACCAGGTGGCCGATAGATGGTAGCCACAGTAAGTTAATGGCTGGTAGAGAGAGAGAGTCTGCAGAAGAGGCATTCGAAAGAGGAGTAGGCCTGCGTAGGAATGACAGAGGAAGGAATCCACTCAGGGAAGATCAGGGCTACACCCCCTGCGAAACGATTGAACCTGGGCGCAGAGAGGATCTTGTAGCCATCACAGAGGAGAGTGTCAAAGCTCGTGACAGAGCTGGCCGTGAACCATGTCTCAGTGAGACCGAGGACATCGAGGTCAAGTTCTTCAAGGAGGCGGCTGATGTCAGAGGAGTATTTGACAGCTGAGCAAGAGTTTAGAGTGGCAATATGGAGAAGGTTGCAATCCTTGAAAGACTTCGGGGATGGGTACAAATCAGAAGTTCCCCCTGCAGAGGTGTAGAAGAAGCCCTAGGGGGGGGCAAAAAAGGAAGAAGGAGAGGGCAAGGTAGCCAAGGAGGAGATAGCAGGGGGAGGCAAGGAAGCAGTGGAGGGAAGAAAAGGGACATCAGGAGAGGAAAGGAAATTGATGAGGCACAGGAAGCCTCTATCAAAGAGGAAAAAATTGGCCTGAGGGCCTTGGACCAAGATGGTACCATTTAGGTAAACATTAATGATGACCTTCGAGGAGTCGAAGGAGGCCAGGAGGGCCTCCCACCGGGTGCCACCATTAATGGGAGAAGAAGAAAAAGGAGAAAGCACAGAGACCATATGAAGAGTCCATAGGTCTGGCGAGGAAACGACAAAAAGGATGTCAGTGAGGGTTTGCCTAGAGGAAGAACTGGCATAGGTGTCAGGGACAGGGAGGCCTGGGTTGGAGACTAGGATGTCCTTTTTAAAGTTCTTCCTACCAGATTTAGTGAGGAGAGCAGGATAGTCAACAGAGAAGCAGTTGGATAAGATAGGAGAGACAGCCAGCACCATAGAGTAGGTTAGAGTAGGTAGGGAGAGAAGAGTAAGGTGGGGTAGAGGAGGGGAGAACACTAGTGTAGGACGGAGGGAAGGGTGCAAGCAGACGAGCCAAGGAGAGATAAGACAAGAGTAGATAATTGAACAAAACAACAGTAGTAGAACAAGCATATTGGAGAGGGCGAGTCGAGTTTCCCTGTCATTGCCTCCAAGAGCTGGAACGCTCTACCTCCAGCACTGAGAGCTGAGCAATCCTACTGGACCTTCCGGAAAGACAGTAAGTCGCTGCTATTCGCCCAGACCCCTTCAACCGACTGATAGGGCACCATATTGTTTGTTTTATGACTATTTATTTCATGGACCTTGATTAATCTGTACCAAGCAGCTTGATGCCTGCACCTTATAAATGCATTAATAAAATTAGTAAATAAATAGTCAAGGTTAAAGACCCGTACCTCCTGCATCAAGTCTTCGAAAATTGGCATCTAAATTTTGGGGGAGCCAGGACCATTCATTGTGGGATCCCACCTAAATATTTGTGGCTGGGCTCACAATTTTTACAGAACGAGTTGTGGATATCCCCTTCCCCCATGTTACATTTCACTTATAATCTCATCAGAGACCCCTTTTGCCAGTTGTAATTTGGATAGGAGACATTCACCCTACTACGGTGAGACTGCAAGCCAAGAGAGATGAGGGAAAGAAAGCCGTACCCGCTGGTGTTGTGTACCGTGAAGCGAAGTCAAGGACGGCCCGGGGAACAGAGTAATTCCCCTAGCACTGTGAAAATACTGAGAACAAGATACCTGGAGAGGGAGGCATTCTCCAGGAACCCAACAGTGAAAAAAACTATGGGCAATAAGGAAAGATGTTTGAGTTGGAACTTTACCTTTTGAGTTTGAACTGAGAACTGTACAACGCCACAAGCTGGCACTCTGTTTTGTATCTTGGAAAGGAAATGATACCTAGGGAAAGGAGTCATTCCCTCAGGTGAAGTTCCCACCTGCCAATTGGAACTATGATCCGTTGTCCAGAAGAAGGGAACCATTCCTCTGGACCCAGAATATCCACTATCTCTTTAGCTCAGTTACAAGTGTGAGGGATAGAAGTATGCATTTTGACACATGACGGTGGACTCTTTTACTTTATTTACTTAGACATTCTGACAGAATCCTTAGTTCTTTAGATGAGGCAGGGAAACCCCTATTAGAGTTAGGGAGAGATAGGTTTCCTCTTTATTTTGATCAAATAAAGGTTTATGCCAACAATCATGCCACCTGTGTGTCCGTCTCCTCCAGTAGCCTTACATCAGAGACATCAATTTTCTTTTTTTAATTCATGCTCCTGGGCAGTGGCCAGTGCCACGTGGCTCTTTGTTTCTAGAGTGGCTGCTTTCTTGTTCAGGCCTCTTAAAAAAAACAGGGGGTTCCACAAGTATAACAGTGACCCTAAATAAGAAAGAATAGGAATAACAAATAATTTGTCTTTCTGGAATTCTATACAATAATTGCTAGACTCATTAAAGGTTTATTTCAGGGACACTTCAGGGGGTGAGTTCTTAAACACCTCAAATTCACACTGCAGACAAAAATATCCAAAAATAATTTAGAGAAGAATAAGCATCCATTTCGGACTATGTATTTTGCTTTTCGCAAAGTTGCAGTTATAGCACATTTTATTCTGCCGTTGTATCTGTTACGATCATCACAAGACATTCCATATTGGTGTCTTCTGTCACTTGACAAAATCCTTGTGCCTAAAAGCTTGTGTACAGTGTAGACATGTTTGACCATGGCACATAACGTGGCTTTGTTGTAATGTGTCTATCTTTCCTATGTTGATGGCATGCTGTTCAGGATGTTTGTTGCCCAGAGTACGGGATGCCGTGTGAGTGCACTGCTTTACCTGTGCTACTCTAAATTCTTTAATACACAGTTATTAACTCACCCAATGGTATGTTTTTGGACAACCCCTGAAGCCTGAAAAGTAGATCCATGCAGGCTTGACATGTGGCCAACTTTGCACCAGACCTGCAGATTAACTGGCCTGCTGTTAAATCTATGTGACCAGTTTAATGGTATCCACTACAGAGTGTAATTTGCTTTTCTGACTTTGAGAAAATTCAGACATGTAATTGCTCATTTTACTATAGCCGGTAAGATAGCTATAGCCGGTAAGATAGGTAAGTGGGTTGAGTGCTCGCTGCTGCGATGTGTGTGTGATCTGCAGGCTGCAGGTTCGAATTCCAGCAGGGCCAACTCAGTCTTTCATCCTTCTGAGGTTGATAAATGAGTACCAACACAGGTTGGGTGATATTGTATGTATATTTGTTCTTTATGAAGCACCTAAGTGTAAGTGCTATATAATAATACACCATTATTATTTGGCCTTGGACGTCTGCTTGCATTCACAGTAATTTGGTAAAATGGGCCTATACACACTGATATTAACGACATATATGGTAATGCATTTTTGTTTGAAATGTATATCACATTACAATGATATCGTAACCATAGTTTTCCTAGTGTACTTAGAAATTAATGCTATGTTTTGCCACTTCCTGTTTTGTCAAGAGGTGAAGGTTGTGTTCCATCGCTTCCCGTGATGTCACTTTGGGGTGGGGTCAAATGACATCACTTCACGTGATGTCATCAGAGGTCAAGAGTTGTGTGAGGTCACTTCCGCTACCCCGGCATTTTAGTGAAATGTTGTCCATGTCTTACATATGGTGTCAAAAGTGGAATCTGACCTAGTTGACACAAACCTAGGTACCCTAAGATACACCAAGTTAAGAATCTAATGGGGTTCGACCTCTCCAGCAGTCATGATATAATTGTAGAACCTGGAGAGAGACAACTCATTTCCACTGACCTAGTCTTGGCAGCCCCCAAGTGTACATACATCCGATTGATTGGTCTCCAAATTGGGGCTTACTTGGAAGCATGGGCTGGATGATCCAGACTATAGAGGAGACAGTAGTATCTTACTCCAGAATAATGGTAAACATGCTTATGTAAAAACCAGGGAGAAGATTGCTCAAGGAATTTTTGAGATTGCACTATTTCCCAAACTCCTAGAAGTACCAGAGTTAGACTCCACTAATAGAGGGGCTAAAGGCTTTGGGGAAGTTGACCAAGATCCAGACCCAAACCTGGAATTACTTAAACTGAGTATTGAGGAGGGCAAAGCTGAGATAATACCAGATGTGGCTTTCACCCAACGCAATGATTCTGTGTTGGCTGAAGCATTCCTCAGTTATCCCTGAGGAGGAAGGCAGGAGGAAAGAGGATTCATTATTTTTTGTTGAGACAGGGTCTACTATATAGGGGTGACACTATCAGTGAGGGAACACCTTGATCCCAAATAATAGTCCCCAGAAGTCACTGCAGTATTGTGTTGCAGATCGCCCATGCCTACCTTACTTCAGGAAATTTGGAAACAGCAAAAACCCAAGTACAAGTTGTGAGCCAATTCTTTTTTATTTTTTAAATATTTTTCTTTACGTTTTTATACCACACCAAACAAAACAACACACTCAGTGTTATACATCATATTTTCAGCTTTCCGTTATACAATTTTACTAACTCTACTACAACCCCCAACCCAGCCTGCTCTACACATGTCTTACTACACATTCTTAATCATCTGCATCTGATCTGCTTTGTGCGGTCTGTATGGTCCCACTTTCCTCATCACCTGCAAACAGGGTTACAGTCAACTCTATCCATCATTGAATATCCAGTGCCATCTCAAGTTTTTGCTCATTCAATGCCCTTTCCCACATTCCAGTTTCCGCAGTGACCCACTTTCCCATCTCACGCCACCAGCTAGGTGAGCTCGGCTCTTTAGCATCTTTCCACTTCATAGCTATGCTACATTTAGCCAAAATGTACATCACATCTTTAAGTTTGTTCAGCGGTTTATCTTTTGCATTTCTCTTGTACTGGCCTAGCATGCAAGCCTCTGGGGCGAGGATATCTAATTCTATGCCACCCTGGTGTGCTTTGTGTGCTATCTCTTCCCAGAACCTCCGTACCACCGGGCACCCCCAAAACATGTGTACCAGCCCAGCATCTCTTCCCAGAACCTCCGCACCACCGGGCACCCCCAAAACATGTGTACCAGCCCAGCATTTACCATCTTGCATCTAGGGCATTCTTGTCTCTTCGCCCCTTTAAAGGTTGCAATAGTGGCCGGCGTGAGCTAAGCTCTTTGTGTGATGTATAATTGTATTAGCTGTAATCTGGCATTCCAGAGACTTTTTTATGGTACAGCTTCACCATCTTCCATTCATCATCCCAAACACCTTCCCCAATTCTTTTTCCCATCTCTCCCTGCACTTCAATTCCGTTCTCAAATTTTGGTCTAACAATACATCATAGATCCAGGAGACGGCGTGTCCGCCTTCTACCACTGATAACAGAGTTTCAATGTCCTCGGTCCTATGTTCTCATCATTGCTATTCGGGCATCTATCCTGCAGTACTTTTATCGTCGTGCTATGCAGCAGGAACTGGCCACCATGTATACCCGCATTTTCCTGCAACTCAGCAAACGTCATCAGACTTTTCTCATTCCGCAGGTCCCCACTGTGGCTATCCCGCCCTCCTCCCATCTTGTTCTCACCATTCCCCTGCATCCCGGCCTACCCTCCAGGATTGCCGCAAGCGGCGCCTGAGGCAAAAAGCGGTCAGCAGCGCCTGAGGCGAAAGGGGATCTGCTAGTCCCATGATTCCGCAAGCCCTCCTCCAACTTCGGATGCCCAGCTCTATCAGGTAACGATAATCAGATTGTACCCCAGAGGTAATCCACAGTAGGTCCCTTATTCCACCAGACCTCGCAGAGCGGCCCAAGCCAACTGCCTTGTCATCCCGCGTTTTAATCTCCAAAGATCAGGTGGAACCAGCTTCCCCATCCTGGCAGCCAAACTTTGGAACTCACTCCCCAATGACCTTAGAGCAGAACCTTCCTTCCTGAAATTCAAACACCTTACCAAAGCTTGGCTATCCGCCCAAGACAGCTAACACCAGCTTACTGCCCTACTTGCACTTTGACCTACTCTGCATCCATTATTAACTATCCTGTAAATCACTGCCTTATCTATATTCGCTTGAATGTATATTTTGTAAATTTTGTAAATCTTCTTGTAATACTCCTGTAATACTCTGTCACATGCCTTGTCATGCCTTCATCTTGTTGTAACTAAGTTAAGCGCCCGGTTGCCCCTGGGCCTGGTGCGCTATAGAAATAAATAAAATACTAAAATACTAAATACTAAATACTTAGGTATCTATCCTTGATGGCTGGCTGCAACAGTGCCGTTTCTGTCATGGCATCATTTGCCATCCACTACACCACATGCTGCAGCTGGCATACCAGGAAAAAAAAGCTTGAAATTCGATATTCTTCGCCCTCCCCGTGCTCGTAGGGTCTTTGCAGTGTACTCAGGCCCACAGATCTCGAAAGAAACACCTTGGAATGTTATATGGGACATTCCCAAACCAATGGATGAGCCTCGGCAGTGCCACCATTTTCAGCAGTGCCACCCTGCCCTTCACTGACAAGGGTAACTTACTCCAGAACTCCATGGATTTCAGTCCACTTTTAGCCTTTACTGTATTCAATTTGTGTGCCTGTGCAGGGTCTCGACAGATGTTAATCCCCAAGTATCTGAAGGAGTTCCCACTCCATGGTAGTGGGAGGATTGGCAAGTCCCTTGCCTTCATCTCCGCCATCTCAGCTTGTGAGCCAATTCCATTGGCCAGGAATATACTCTGACATCAAAAATGTTTGTATGACGTGTTCCTTGTGTCAAAAGACAGCTCCACATAACCCCCGTCCCACCCCTACAACATTTACCAATCATAGACATACCCTTCTCCCGAATGGGGATGGATATTGTAGGACCACTACACACTCAAAACTCAGGCACAAGTATATCGTAGTTATACTATATTATCCTATACGCTACGCTGAGACCTTTCCGAAGTGAAGTAACACCTTGCAACACATTCTAAAGCATCTTTTTCCATTTTTGTCATGTAGGTTTCTATAAAGAGATACTGACAGATCAAGGAAGAACCTTTATGAGTAAAATCATGGCAGATGTCAAAAGATTCTTCAAATGAAAACTGCGAGGACCTCTTTATACCATCCTCAGACCGACGGCGTGGCTGAGTACTTTAATAAAACACTCAAAAGCAGTCGCAGGAAACTAGTTGAAGCTGATGGCAAGAATTGGGATATGATGGTCCCTTGGGCTTTATTTGCCATCACGAAGGCTCCTCAAGCTCCCCTCGATTTTTCACCCTTTGAACTCCTTTTTGGTGTCATCCCAGAGATGTCCGATTCATGTTAAGCGAGGCGTGGGAAGAGAGGGAGAAGGCACACTAGATTAAAGAACATATAACTGTGGCCTGGGAGATAGTCCACACTGACTTAACCAAAGCCTAACAATACCAGAAGGACCAATATGACAAAAGAACTGTCACGCAAAGGTCGTACTACCACTGAACATAAAATGTTGTCTTGCTGGCACCATATGAGGTATTGGAACAGACTGAACCTTGTGACTATAATATCTTCCAACCCGATAGAAGGCTTAAAACTCGGGTATACCACGTGAACCTCTTAAAAAAAAGTCAAGAGGACCGAGCGGAATCCTCCTCTGTGTTAATGGCCAGTCTCTTGTCCAAAGAGACTGACTGCTCCAATTTAGTACCAGCAGATCTTTCACCTTCCCAACAACAAGACATCCAAGAGCTTTTGGATCAGTTCACTCCCCCGAGGAAAAAAATTAATCTCAAGCCCTACCAAATCCCAGAGTTCCGAAAAGAAATAGCCCTCCACGAAGTGGAGAAAATTGAATTGATATTTTATTTCTATCGCGCTCATACACAAGTGTTTCAGAGCGCAACAAGGGAGGGGATCAGGGGAGAACAAAACAACGATCTTACTAGGCCCATTGACATTGAGAACGCGCAAGTGCATGGGAGAGGGGGAGGAGAAAAGTGCATGGAAGGGGGAAGTGGAAATTGCAGAGCAAAGGAGACACAGATACATAATAAATAAATGAATAATAAAGGCAACAAACAGTGGTAGTGCAGCCAACAAGTGGCAAGTGCTGGGTTTAAGGCAACAGATAGGGTAGGTCTGATAAGTGCAGGAAGAAAAAGGGGGGGTGAGCAGGTACCTGGGCTCGGAGGACAGAGGGTGGCCAGGTACACAGTGCCAAGAGAGAATAGATCAGCAGGGGAGAGGGGGGCAAGGCAGAAGCAAAGAGGAAGGTCTTGAGGTGCTTACGGAACCAGAGATGGTTCTCCTCAAGTCTTAGAGTGGCAGGGAGGCTGTTCCAGAAGGAGGCCCCAGCCGAAGACAGAGATCTACCCCCAGCTTGTTTCTTTGAAAAAACGACTGACCCTGAGGGAGCTAGGGGTAGAGGAGCCAGGAGTTTGAGAGGGGAGGTATTTGCGGAGGGATAGCTGAAGGTATTTTGGACCCTCGCCCCAGAAAAGCTTGTGAACAATGCAGAGGGTTTTGAATGCTAAAAGTAGACATTATCGAAACATCACAAATTCCATGGTGCTCGCCAGTAGTACTAGTGACAAAACCCGATCAATCGTGGTGGTTTTGCATAGATTTTAGAAAACTCAATGCTGTGTCCCAGTTCCACAATTATCTGAAGCCTCAGATTGACGATCTCGTTGATCGACTGGCCACGGCCGTCTCCCTCTCCATGATTGATCTTATCAAGGGCTATTTGCCGGTGCCATTAAACCCAGAAGAGAGGGGCAAAACTGCCTTTTCCACCCCTAGCATACTATTTCACTTTAAAGTATTTCTATTTGGGCTCCAAGGCCCTCCTACCATTTTCCAGAAGTTAATGGACCAGATTTTGTGGCCCTATATTAGTTTATGTGGCGCTTATCTGGATGACATTGTTATCTATAGCAAAACCTGGGAAGAAAACATGTAACATCTGTATGAAATTACCTGAGCCCAAAGACGAGCTGGCCTAACCGCTAACCCCAAGAAATGGCAATTAACACAACCAGCAGTTAAGTACTTTTTTTTTTGTGGGAAACATACTTGTGCAGCCACAGTTAGAAAAAGTCTGGGCCATTCAAGAAACACCAATCCCCAAAACTAAAAGGGATCTGAGGGCCTTCTTAGAACTTAACGGTTACTACAGGAGGTTCATCCCTAATTACTCCACTATCACCTCCTGTTTGACAGATAAGTTAAAGAATGCCGAACCTCAGAAATGACGATAGTAAAAAAAAGGTCAGGCCTGTTTTGATAACCTGAAGGACGTTCTATGTACCAAGCCCGCACTAAAAGTCCCCAACTTTAATAAGGAATTTTTACTCCAAACCGATGCTTCTAAAGTAGGGATAGGGACAGTTATATCGCAAGTGTTACGCTCACCTGGCTCCCACAGGGGCGTCGGTCGGATCCAGACTGCTGCGGCCTCCACCCACGTGATGCGTAGTGCAGCGATGACTGACTGGATCTGCCGTCCTAATCTTGACTGCTTGACCCGTAGAAATATTCTCCTACAAGTGGAGAGATGGATTTAGCCACTTGTGGATTCAAGTGATAGCACCCCCACTGTCCTCCCCACTAATCACCTCACCTTATATTCTTTAAGGATGAGCCCTCCATCCTGCGAAGCACGCAGGGGTGTGTTGATGACCAGTTACTTCACTGGCCTGAAGATATTGGAAGTGTTGTAGACGAATCCTGACTCCAAAAGGTCCTGGCGAAGAGCCGTAAGTATATAGTTCGTAAGAGTTCAAAATGTCTGGAATTCACTCCTGTCCAATTCCTCTTTTATCTTGCAGCTTTGACCCAATAAGAAGATTAACAGCTGAAAGCGCTCCGGTAATAGTCTGTGTTACCCAACACTGTCCGGTAAATAATGCCAAGGGTTAAACTTGCTGCTTTCTCCCTATCTTACAGGTGCGGCATAAGAAGATGTGGCGTGCTGATGAATTATATCTCCGGCGGTAAAATCAGGTAAGCATATGGCGGCTAAAGAGATTGTCTCTGTCTGTTCTCTCTGCTCACCTTGTTGTTTCTTGTCCCCCTTAGGTGCCGGGATTCGGCGATGTAAAGATGGAGAAAGCGCTGGATCGAAGAGATGCTGCGTGGAACGGTGAGTATGGCCCGGCGCTGCTGCTGCCGATGCGACGCATTTAAAACAAAGTCTTTCCTCTGGTTTGAAGATGTGATGAATGCGGAATCAGGTAAGAAATCAGGTAATACTCTTGTTCTAACCTTTGCTTCTTTCCTTCTTTCTAGGTGCTCCATGTTCGAGGCGGGCGTGGCAGAAGGCTGGAAGCTGCTGCTGGCACGGTGAACATTACGCTGCTGGATGCAGAATAACGCGAAGCGTGTGCTGCTCTTCGGGCGTGGTTTAAATAGTCCCAGGTAGGTATTCCTCCCCGACCACACCTGAGTAACAAAATAGTCCCTAAGGTAAAGTAGCCCCTTTCAGGCCTCACTTGGGCTTGGATCTTCTTGCAGCATGGTCTGCATCAGGTAAGTGTGCACCTATGAGCCTGGCGCCGTAGGCGCCAGGACTGATGTCCCATATGAGCCTGGCGCCATAGGCGCCAGAACTGAACCCAGACAGCCCCTAGCAGGGGTTGCTGGGTTTTCTCAAGGCGACATGATGCCTGCTCCCGGGGCTGATGGACGTGGTCTGGATGCCCGGGGGTATGCATCATGACAGCAAGAATATGAAGGGGTGGAACATGCAGTGCTTTACATCAGCTGAAAATTATTCCCCAGAGAGAGACATTATGCCACCATTGAATTAGAAGCTATAGCAATAAAGTGGGCCATAGGATACCTTAAATATTACCTCACAGGTAGGAAATGTAAACGTATTACGGACAACTCACCCCTTACATGGCTCAGTCCTAGAAAGGACACCAACCCAAGTATAGTGCGCTGGTTCCTTGATCTTCAACCCTTCTGTTTTAGTGTCCAACACAGAAAGGGAAAGGAACAAGGAAATGTGAATTTCCTGTCCCGTTTTCCTTTAGAAGATGAGGAACCCATTATGTCATCACTTCTACCTGAAGGGGAACCCTTCCCATGAGGCCACGGAGATGAGGGCGCTACCCGATTGTCGCCCTAAGAGTGGTACTCAGTGGGAGGATTGCATGGGGAGGGACCCCCTATGGGAATAGGGGCGACTATCCAGGGAGAAAGTTGTATACTTTCCCTCAATCCCCCTCACCTAACCCTCCTTTACCTTGCCATCCCATGTACATGAGTCATGTACATAGTAGTAACAGTACTGGGACGATGAAGAACATAGTCGACCCAAGAAAGATCTATGGTAAAGGTACTGGAACTAAGAAGAGTCAGATCTACCTTAGTGAGAGCTCTCAGCGAAATACTGGGACGAGGAGGAGGTGCGGCGGTATGAAGAGCGATTCTCAAAACACTTTGGAGTAGTCTAGTGTTTTTGGGAATTCTGATTGGCCAAAGTCAATCCAAAATAGAAGGAAAACCAAGCAGAGAGATAGGCATGCCCAGGAGGAACCACAAGTTCAGACTCAGTTTGGAGCAAAGAAACAACACGGTTGCTAGCTGGAACCCAGGAAAACTTTCAGAGGGGTTCCAAATCGGTGGCGTGAGGAAAGACCAACCCGCGAGCGGGGAAGCCCCACGTCGAGGCAAAAGCAGCAGTGGAAGCATGATCATGAGGGAAGCCACACAGCAGCAGAGGAGGGGAAGGCTGTGGAGTGGCCCCAGCCCCCTTAGAGCCACAGGAAGCCGCAGAGAGCACAGAGAAGCACGCAGGAAAGCCCAAGACTGACCGGAGAAGACCGCCAAACACCCTAAAAGGTACCTGGGTCACTGAGGTGGTTGCTGGAGCTGCAAAAGAGAGAGAAACACGAGTCTGGGACCCGAACCCAATTCAGAAGAGCATCACAAATCCTCGTCTTCGGTACAGTACCTGGCAAATAGGTGAGCCAGGCCGGCCAGAGCAATCAGAGAGAGAAGTACAGGTCTTGGACCCCCACCCAGTTGAGAAGAGCACCACAAATCCTCTTCATCGGGCAGCACCAGGAAGAAAAGTGAACCAGGTCTGCCAAAGGAAAGCAGTAGACTCTTACAGGTCTGGGACCCAACCCTAGAGGCCAGTATACCCCTCTTACCTCTACAAAGTGTTTGTACAACTCAGTTTTCCAAAGGGGTTAGGGTTTGGGCCAAGAGTCTCAGGTAGCCCTCTCTCTACTCTCCAGGCTCCTTCTCCACTTTCAGGCTTGCACACTGGTTGTCTCTCCTTCTAGGTTCTTCACTACGCTGAGTCGCACTACAAAGAGCTGAAGGTCTGACTACTCACAACCAGTGGTACAGAAATTTCTTTGGTTAGTCCATCCTGTTATTATTATTTATTGTTGGGAGAACCCTGTTCTATAGTTTATTTGGCACCTACTTGACCAAGGGTCTCCACATAAACAAACTGAATCACCCAACATGCCATGGTCCTGGCATCATTTTTGAACCCATGTATCCATTCACCTAGGACAGGGGTCTGCAACCTGTGGCTTGCCAGATATTTTGGACAATAAGTCCTGCGATATGATGATATGATAGGTTATTTATAACACGCTTAATACCCAGAGGTTTCTAAGCGTGGACCCGGGGATCGAACCTGTGTTGCTCTGTGTCATCTTGCTTCCAAGGCGAGCATGTTGCCCCCTGAGCTATCCTCCCTGTGATCCCTTGCCATTGACTAGGTTGGTTAGACATGATAGGAATTGCAGCCCAAAACATCTGGAGGGCCAAAGGTTGTAGACCCCTGACCTAGGGATTACTTGCTATAGGACTCGAATGCTACGAGTTTCAAGAGGGCTGTGAGTATTTAAGATGAGACACCGGTTGTATTTGGAGGTACAAAGGTTTCAGAAAACCTCTTCACTTTAGAATGCTTTTTTTTCCAGGAAATTTGCAAGTGAACCTTAAACACTTACCTTTCTGCAATCCCTTCAACAATTTAAATTTTGCAATATTATTCATGTTTGTTTTTTTATGAGGCACTGTAAGGAAGGCATGGTATCAAACAGTGAAGACAGGCAGGCTAGACCTGGGGGGCGCTGTTGCACACGACCAAGATGGCCGCCTGAAGCGAAAGCTCCGGTCCGAAAGAAATCCGAATTATATTTGAATCCTGTTTCGGAGCCACCAGCGGATAGCGAAGTCGAGCAGAGGGTGCACCCTGACCCGGTCCACACCGACTGAAATCCTGAGAGCGACGGACCAAAACTCACAGAGATCTGGGCTTTGGCGGGTTGAGCGGGAGAAAGCCCGGGGGCGTGCCGCGTGGGTCGACTGGCTGGTCTGCAACCCGCGCCGCTGATGCTCTGGCCAGAGAGGCATATAGAGGTGGGCTGCTGTGCCACGGCCGCGGAGCTGGCCCGTGGGCGCTGCTGATCGACTGGGGTGTCTCCCCCTGGGTCCCATACACGAGGCTGTGCGGGCGAGTGTTGCTGGCTCGTGGGCCCTGCCTTTGCGGTTATTGAGACGTTCCTGTTAGGTGAAAGCTGGTGCTCCCTGCCGTGATGCGGCGGGTGCTGGGAAGTGGGCTGTCGTCGGACGGCGTGATATCCTTTCCCCCCGGGCCTGGGCCGAGGGGGCGACTCCATTTTCTGGCCTGCAGCTGGGGCGCGCCACACGTGCTATATTTCCTGCAGGTTGGCGGCAGGGACGGCGCGGTGCCGCTGAGACGGTGAGTTGTGCAGCATTCAGCGGCTGGAGCGCAGCTCCTTTCTTCGTGGGAGGACACAGTCCTTTGTGAGTGGGCGAATTAACAAGTTACCACTGGTGCCTGGTCATTGGTGGCTCTGTGAATCACTAGTTTTGTGGTCCCCCGGCCTGAACAAGCCCACTCGACAAATAATATCCTACGCGGCCTGTCCCCGCGGTATAGTCTCACAGGATCCATTGCCCCTGTCGGGCCGTGTTGGTGACCCGGCTGGAGTGGCGGACATGGGTAACACGAGGAAACAGGAAAAAGCGGCAGAGGGGGCGAGCGGGAAAAAGAAAGGCCCGATGGACTCGTTCACCAGTAGCCAGACAGTCGGCCACGAAACAGACCTGTCGACAACATCAACGGCTGAACCTGCCGTGGACAGCGGCGACAGGGTTGATCGCCTTACCACGATAGTGCAGAATGGCTTCCTATCCCTAAATGTGAAGCTAGATGACATTGTTAACACCATAGGTGCACTGAAAACCAGAGTCGACAAGGAGAGCCTCAGAATCACCGAGGCTGAAGACAGAATTGGTACAAAAAAAGACACCATTGCGCGACACAATCGCGACATAGCGCAGCTCAAGGCAGGCATGAATGTGCTGCAAAGTAAATGCGAGGACCTAGAATCCAGATCCCGAAGGAACAATATTCGGATTGTGGGGGTTTCTGAAAAGTTCGGGAAAGGCGCAATTGAACAGCAAGTGGAAAACCTTCTTAAGACTCTTTTTGGGACAGAATCCTTTTCAAGCCAATTCCTGGTTGAGCGAGCACATCGCACTCTAGCCCCCGTGCCGAAACCTGGAGCCCCGCCGCGCACCATCATTGCCAGGCTGTTGAATTACAGAGACAGAGATACAATTCTCAGAAAGGCTAGAGAAATTGGGACACTACAATAAGAGGAGAACCGCATACATGTTTATCCGGACTTTGCAGCGGGAGTACAGGCTAGCAGGCGATCATATGAGCCGGTCAAGCGGCTACTGAGGGCACGACAGGTCCCATATGCGCTAATATTCCCGGCCAAAATGCAAATCCAGTATGGTGGAAGAGCACACTTTTTTGAGACCCCGGCCGCCGCTCAGGCGTATTTGGAAGCAACTATACCCCTACCACCTAGAGGCCGTGGGCCGGAACAGAACGGAAGATCACCTCCGGGAGGTAGAGACCGGGGCCCTGCTGACTGAACCTGGTTGCGCACATATCCTCTGTTGCTGCTTTATTGATGTGAAATTGATTTCTGCTCCCGCTGGGGGGCTCTGAGTAACCTTCAAAGCGGGTCGTGAGCACACTCTGGTTGCCCCGTGACGACAACGTGGCACCCACAGGAAAGTTCCTAAAAGGTTTAAGGATACATCGTCAAGTTGGGGTGGATGATGTGGGTGGAGGGTGGTGTTGGGGAAATCGGGAAGTTACAGAATGTTATTGCTGCCAGGGCATGTTAGGGACCTGCGAAGTGGGGGAGTCTGGAGAGGGAGCATGCACTGTTGGAAGTTGTAGGTTAATTAAAACATGGTCTTGCAGGCACGGGTGCTACTCTAATGTTAGCCACTTGAGCATTGATGGTCATTACTGTATGGTACAATGTAAAAATGCAAAAAATGGGTGACGGGCTGAAGATAAGATTAATGTCATGGAATGTCCGGGGCCCGAACAATCCAATGAAGGTCAGAAAGGTTGGCAATTATGTCACTAGACACGGGCCTCACATTTTAATGTTACAGGAAACGCATGCACAGGGCTCGGTTAACGAGAAAATACTGGCAAAATGGGGCAAATTGCGCTACTACACGAACTATTCATCGCAGTCCAGAGGGGTCTGCACTCTCATACATAATTCTCTTAGCTTTGTTGCCAAAGGCCACTTGGCTGACCCGATGGGTAGATATGTTCTGGTTTGGGGGGAAATAGCAGGGAAACAAATAACCTTATTGAACACCTATGGTCCCAATCTGGACGATCCTTATTTTTACCTACACATGCTCGAGATCCTTGCCAAACATGATGCGACCACGGTACTATGGGGAGGGGACTTTAATGTGATATTAGACCAGACACTGGATAGATCTACTAAGGTAACCAGGGCACCCACCAAGGCGGCACTGGTTCTGAAGCAAATTATCCCGCAACTGTCTCTAGTGGATGCCTGGAGAGTGCTCCACCCAACCAGCAGACGGTACACGTTCTATTCTTCTGTCCATGATAGTGAGTCACGTATAGATTACTGGTTTATATCCACAAACATAGAGCATACCCTACAGGATTGCGAAATCCTTCCTCGTACACTATCGGACCACTTCCCAGTGATGTTGGAGATTGTTTTGAAAGATGCCCCCAGACCAACTAGGAGGTGGAGAATGCCAAGAGACATACTAAAAGACCCGAATGTTGTTGAAACCCTACACATTGAAATTGCCAACTTTTTCACAGACAACATTGGTTCTGTAGAACACATATCATCAGTATGGGAGGCTTTCAAAGTCTGGGCGAGGGGGGCCCTAATATCTAAGACCATTGGGCTTTTGATGGAGGTGCGCCGTGAGCTGGAAGGGGTGGAGAAAGAGTTGAACGCACTAGAAGAAATCTACAACCGCACGCATGGTGGAGACACCCTGGCTGCAATACATAAATTACTTAGGGATTTTGACCGACTGGCAATAAGGGAAGTACAATATGCAGCAGCCCCTACCAGGGCTCGCAGATACGGAGAAGGAAATAAAGCAGGGAGAATGTTGGCCAACTTGGTTAAGCATGAAAAACATATGACCCCGATTACAGCGATCCAAACGGCACAAAACAAGATAATAACAAGTGAACAGGGAATAAATGATGAGTTTGTTCACTTTTACAAAAATTTGTATAAGAATAGAGATGGAAAATCCCCCGATGAGATTAAAAGATATCTTGCTATGCTAGATCTCACTACAATCCCAGAAGAAAGCAAACTAGCACTCAAACAACCTATCACTGCCGAGGAGCTTACTGAGGCGATAAAGGGGCTCACGTCTGGCAAGGCACTCGGCTCGGATGGGCTCGGTGCTGAATTCTACAAAGAATTCCAGGAAGAATTGATACCTGTGCTATTAGAGATGTGGCGAGAGGCTCTGGGGAAACGAATGCTGCCCCCGACAATACGTGAAGCCATCATTACAGTGTTGGCCAAACCCAGACGCCCACCACAAGACATGTCATCCTATAGGCCCCTGTCCCTGATAAATGTAGATGTCAAAATGTTCACGAAGGTGCAGGCGAATCGCATGTTACCCATAACACCTACGCTGGTTCATGCAGATAAAAGCGGGTTTATTCCCATCAGGTCCACTGCCCTAAATTTGCGTAGGCTATTCGGCATAAAGTCGCAAATCAACCTGAGCAAGCAAGCAGTCGCGGTGTCCCTTGACGCCGAGAAGGCGTTTGACTCAGTCTCCTGGGAGTACCTCTTTTTGGTGCTGGAAGCGTTCGGAGTGGGCCCCAACTATATCAAGTACGTCAGGCTGCTGTACACAGCCCTGGGTGCAAGGGTGTGCACGAATAGAACTATATCCAAACTGTTTGAGCTGGGATGTGGCACCAGACAGGGATGCCCCTTCTCCCCTATCCTCTTTGCTTTGACAATAGAGCCTATGGCGGCTGCAGTTCGACTGAGACATATTAACAAGGGTGTACCACTGAAAGGTGCCACTCAAATAATATCCCTATATGCGGACGATACCTTGCTGTACGTCCGCGAACCAGACAAAAACATTGTTCCTATTATGGCAGACATCAACAAATTCGCGGAGTACTCTGGGTACACGGTGAACAATGATAAATCAGAAATGTTCCCGCTCACCCCATCCACAAACCGCCCGGCCCGGATGTGCGGCCTTAAGTGGTCGGAGCGACACATCAGATACCTGGGAGTCCTGGTTTCAAGTAATAGACAGACCCTTTATGCTGACAACCATGACCAGGCGCTACAAACACTCCATACCAAACTACAGACCTGGAGACACCTCCCAATCTCACTACACGGTAGAATTGCCATTCTTAAAATGATTGTACTCCCAAAACTGCTATACCTATTCGTAAACATACCTATATGGCCGGGTAAGGAATTTTTCTCCAAACTTCGATCCATGGCAGTGTCATTCCTTTGGAACGGAAGGTGGCTAGGATTGGGTGGGAAAAGATGATAGAACCATATGAAAAAGGGGGAATAGCAGCACCAGATTTTGAGCTCTATTACATGGCGGCACAGGCGCAGTTCGCAAAACATTGGTATGACGAGGCGGACAATTCACCCCACACGTGGATAGAAGAGTATACTACTACAATGACACAGACATTAGGTCAGTTATCTTTGATACGAGACACAAGGACGCATGTGAATTTGACCCTGTTAGCTGCTCAGTGAGAGCCTGGGGGGCCATATACAAGAACCTAGACATTGAGATCCCCTATAACCCTGAGGCCCCGTTATGGAAATACCCAAATATTCCCCCCACATTCGACATCAGCATCCAGGAAGCCTGGGACCCCGATACAGAGGTGAAGGTGAGAGATATGTACATAGACGGGAAGTTCGTGACCCTTGCAGTATTCTTGAGGGGTGTGGGAGGAGGATCCCTCCGAACATTACAGTACTATCGGATGAGGTCTGCATTTCAAGCATACTGGCCATCCTTCCCTGATGAACCCCCCTGCCACCCCTGCATACAACTGGTTACAACACAAGGTGGGCTGGGAATCTCCAAGTTGTATACGACGATACAGACCCACACTCCTACGACCAACCGAGTGAAAGAGAAATGGGAAGCTGATATGAAAATGCTAATTCCTGAAGAGAAATGGGTAAGATACTGTACGCTTACAAGAAGGGTGTCCCTCAATGCGGGATTGCGCCAAATACAGTTTAAAATCCTTAACAGACTGCACTATACCCCAGCCAGAATGGCTAAATTCACGCCGGGTGATACAGGTGACTGCCCCAAATGTAAGTCCCTGCAAGCGGGATCCTATCATATGTACTGGGAGTGCCCGGTTGTGGCTCGATTCTGGGAGAGGGTTGCAGCTACGCTGACAGAATTTACACTAATCCCCCCGTATTTGTCCCCCCAAAAATATTTGTTTGGGGATATTGTGAAATGTTCCGAAAAAATCAGAAGTCTGTTTAATATGTCATGTGCTATCGCCAAAAAATGTATACTGCAATCATGGAAAAGCCTGAACTCCCATACCATGAATACCTTTTTACGCGAATTAATCTATGCAAATGAATGCAAGGAACAATATGTGCTAACCCAACCGAGCATGAGCCGACCAAAGGACATCTGGGTGACCTGCCCTTGGATAACGAAACAGCTATGTACACTGTAAATTATTGAACTTTTGGTGAAGACATTGTTGTATGTAAAACCATGTGATGTATTGATTGGGTGCCTTGTAACTTCTGAGACCTTAATAAAAAGTTGTTTTAAAAAAAAAAAACAGTGAAGACAGGCACAAGTGATCACAGTTCAAGGGTGTTAATTGAATTTCAATTGGGTTTGAATATCGCCAATCTAATCCTAAATCTAAAGATCGGAGCAAGCTACGACCATCAAATAATACTGAACCCAGTCCTAGTAGAGTCTGGTCCAAAATAAAAGGGCCTATACTTATACACCTTTTGCCAATCCTTACTTCTAAATACTAATGGTGTGTGAAACAATGTTAAACAAAAGAAAATTGTTCAAGAATGATATGTCAGGATAGTTGAGCCATTAGATTCCCGTCCCTATGTTTTCAGCACAGGACAAGGCGGCAGACTGGAGCTTAGCACATACATGGTTTTTCTATCACGAGGATGCAGTTCAAAATCTCAGTATCAGGGCCTTCTGTGGCAAAGTCTCTTTGCCATTTATAGTCTCTTAAATCAGAGGGCCTGATGCAGAAAACAAACATTCAAAGTTACTTTTTATTCAGGATTCTCCTATGTACAACTTCTCAGGTGATTCACTGTTCACCCTGGGTTCCCCTCTGCCAGGCTCAGACCCACTTTAATACAAAACCGTCAATTGATCTCCCTCCGCCGGGTTCGGACCAAATTTATCTCATGTTACAAACTTTCTTTGCTATATCAAAATCAAAGACTTTCGACTGTGCGCAGGATTTTGCTTGACCCGTCGCAGGACCACTTTGATTTACAATTCTTAGCTGGACACCTTTCGGGGGCCTTCAATTGAGCACCCACACACTGCCGGACCACTCTGTCAAAGGTATCATATCAAAGTCTCTTCAAGGTTCAAACACTCACCAGCAGTTCAACTTTACTTGCGTCTTTTATCACACACATTTTAACAATGTTCATTCCAGTGTTCGCCATACAATGTTGCTGCTTGCAACCTTGGCTTTACCACAGACCGGTCTTGTATCGGTCTCCCCAACTAACCGGCTGTGTTGATTTCACTGACGCTGCTTTGTTCTTGGAGCCAAGGACAGTACCATGGCGTTTGCTGCTTCTCCCCGCCTTGATTAGTGACGCTGGAGGATCCCCGGTATCTCTGACACACAATACAGGATTCTTCAGCCTGGATTCCCGGTCTTATGCTTTCGAACCTCGAGGGTTCTTGAAAGTAAAGGTTTCTTGTCAGAAAGGTCAAGGGAACTTCGCTCCTTGTGATCTCCTCCTGTTTTGCCGTCTTTCGTCTCTTATTCTGCTGCCGTCCCGAAACTTCTGTTTCCTCGTGTGCTTTGCCTGGCTCAGAGTGTGCTTTCATGCCCCACCTTTTATTCATCTGGGGAAGCTTAATGTAAGTCAGGTGTGAGTGATGGTCAGTAATTGCCTGACCTCGTCTGACCATTGTATTGTGACATGTCAGGTATTTTGCTTGGGTGTTAGTCTGTTTTCTCCCAGAGCGGGCTGTCCGTGTGAAAGTGTTTGTGCAGGAAAGGGGCGGGGGGTAAAGTTCCTATGTATCCTATCTGATGGGATGGGTTAAAGGTGTTATAGGAAAGAGAGGGATACCACACCTCACCATCTGGTGTCCCACTCCCACGCCCGAGGACCCCTCACCCAGGTGATGCTCCCGCACTGGTCCAACCCCAGGGTCTGGATCCAAAGGTGATGGCTGTGCCCTGGCCACCTGAGAGAGAGATCATCTGGGATTGATGGGTGAGACACCTTCTGATTTCTCACATGCCCTTACCCTATGCGATGTACCCGCAGCTGTTTCACAGGGAAACCGAGAAAGGAAATCAACGTCCCCCTGGTCTTTACCTTTTCGGTGCTCCACAGTAAAACAGTAGGGTTGCAGGTCTAAGAGCCATTGCATGACTCAAGGGTTAGAGTCCTTTCGTTGGCTTATGCATACTGACGGAGAATGATCTGTTACAAGTGTGAACTTCTGTCCTAGGAGATAGTATCTCAGATGGGTGATGCCCCATTTGATGGCAAGGGCCTCTAAATCCAAAACAGAGTAATTATTTTCACGTGGGAAGAGTTTTTGACTAGTGAATAGGATAAGGTGTTCCAATCCATCACATCTTTGTGACAAAACTGCTCCTAACCCTGTGAGAGAGGCATCATTTTGTAACACAAACTCTTTCGAGAAATCTATCACCTTTAGGATTGGGTTCTGGCACAAGGTTTGTTTTAAGTTGTTGTAACACTCATCGTCCTCGTCAGTCCAATGAACCTTCTGGGGTTCAGCATTTTTTAATTTGTCTGTCAACCTAGCTGTTCTGTCAGAGAAATTAGGGATAAACCTACGGTAATAACCTAAGAATGCTCTGAGGTCTCTCTTGGTCTTAGGCGTGGGGGTATCTAGGACGGCTTTCACTTTTTTCTCGTTGAAGCTGGACACTGCCATTCCCTACAAAGAAGCCAAGGTATTTCCCAGCTGATTGACCCAGCTTACATTTGGATGGATTGGCAGTTAAGCCAGCTTCTCTGAGGACATAATAGTAAAGAGATGGAAAAGATGGTCTTCACAAGTCTAACTATAAATGACTATGTTGTCAAAATCAGAGAAGGGCTGCAGTATGCTGTCCATAAGCCTTTGAAAAGAGGTGGGGAGCCTGTGTAAGCCAAAAGGGAGGACACTGAACTGGAATAGTCCCAGGGACGTTGAGAAAGCTGTCTTTTCCTTATCAGGTCCATGTACAGGGACTTGCCAATACTCCTTGGTTAAGTCTAGGGTTGATAGGAATTGATATCAATTTGTTGATGAGCGGCATAGGATAGGCATCGAAGTCGGAGATGGCGTTGACCTGCCGAAAGTCTATGCAAAACCTCCAGGAATGATCAGGTTTTGTGACCAACACAATAGGGGAGGACAATGGGCTTGAAGGGGGTTTGATAATATTTGCCCTCAGCATTTTTCCGGGAGTCTATATGGTTTCAAATGGACCACTTTTCCCTTAGGAGTGCTGATATAATGATGCTGTACACTCTGCCAGGTTTCTCTCAGAATACAGAATACATCAGGGAATGTCATGATTAGATTGTTTGTCTTCTTGTTTTGTTTACATAGCTATTGGGGAATCAGCTCAAAATTATATATTTCCTCTGGTAGCAAACAAGAGAATAGGATTTTCTTTCCACTACTTTAAGAGATTTACATGGTAAAGATGGATCTTTTGCTTTCTATCAGGCTGGACTATGTTATAGGTACAGGTGCATGTTTGCTCTAGTAGCTCATTTGGCCAATGCAGCTTTGAGACAAGTTTATTTTCAGAGGTAGGTAAGAGGACTAATACCTTTTGTCCTAGGTGGACTTTTGTTGGGCTTTTTCTATGTCAGTATAGAATAGATTTCAAATGAGTTTCACATGCTCTCGTAGTTGGCAGCTGTTTGTGAGAGGGGAATAGGTGCCTCTTCTCTCTCTTCCCGGGTCTACCGGAGCATGTGTAGGACTCCTTGGTTCTCTACCACAAAGTAGTTCAAAAAGAGAGAATCCGTTGGACGCCTGAGGGGTCTTTCTTACTGCAAATAGGGGCCAGGGGATCATGCAATTCCAGTCTTTCCCATCCTTATCTACCATCCAACTTTCTCAAGATCATTTTAAGGGTTTTGTTAAATCTCTCTACCAATCCGATCCGTTTGAAGGTGGTAAACAGAGGTTATTAAGGTAGAAATATTAGTAATTCTTTGATTTCAACCATGAGTTTGCTCATAAAATTGGATCCCTGATCCGTTAGAATTTCCTTGGGGAAACAAATCGAGAAGAAAATGGTAATAGGTGTTTTAAGATATGTTGGGTTGTGTTGTTCCACATGGGGAACGCCTCTGGGTATCGGGTAGCGCAATTAACCATTACAGGGACATATTTGTTACCCAGTCTAAAGGTTTCCAACTGTCCAATGATATCCATCCCAATTCGGGAGAAAGAGACTTCTATTATTGGTAAGGGGTTCAGAGGGGCAAGTAATGGATTATGCGCACTGGTTTTCTGGCATATTTCGCATGTATGAATGAATTATTGATGCCAGCATGGATACCTGGCCAGTAGAACTTCCCACTGATGTGAGCTTGGGTCTTAGATTGTCCTAAATATCCACCTGTCAAATTAGAATGTGCAATCTCTAGTACAATCTTTCAATGGGTATTGGGGATTGCTAACTGAGAGAGAGATCCGCAGGGACTAGTGGGTGAGACACCTTCTGGTTTCTCCCACCACCAATGGCCACATTAGAGTACAAAGCAAAAAGGGGATGGGATGTGGGGACTGTGAGAAACCTAGAGCTGTCTCACTTGCTAGTCCACAGCGATCTGTCATCCAGGTGGCCAGGACATGGCCATCGTTATTGGATCCAGTTTCTGGGAGTGGACGAGTGTGGGAGGATCTCCTGAGTGGGGGGTTCCGGGGGAGTAGAAGTGGGACACCGACGGGTGAGGTTATTCCCCTTCTTATAACACCCTTTCCCCATCCTGCCACGTAGGATACTCAGAAAGTCTACCCCCTTTTCCGACACAAACACTTTCGCAACACCAGAGCCGTTAACCTGACATGTCCTAACACAAGGGTCAGGCAAAGTCAGGCAATTGACCAGAATCACACACACCAGACGGCCCTTTCCCTTCCCCACGGGATAAAAGTTGGAGGGTACAGGCACACTACGAGCAAGGCAGACCACATGACGAGAGAGCTATCCAAGTACAACAGTTCAAGAGGAGGAGAAAGGCGGCAACAACCGAAAGGGTGACAAGGAGAGAAGCAACCTTGTCCTTTCCGACCCAGACCCGCGAAACCTCAGTGGAAGGAATCTTAAAACCGTGAAAAATAGCCTGCATGTGTTGCAGCCGATGCAAACAGTACACAGAGCCCTCCTCAGCTGATAACCAAGCCAGGGAGAGTCGCTTGCTACCGTGGAACCATCCTTGACTCAAGAGACAAGAAGTGCCAAGCGTTTCATCACAGCCGGTGAGTCGAGGGGAGAACCGATAAGAAACCGAACTGTGAGGAATGAAAGTTGCAAATGGCAAAATAAGGGAACTTCAAAGAACTGTTAACATTAAGGGAAAACTAGTTGCAGAGGGGTCCAGCACCACGTGGGTGCTCATTCAAGATACTCTGGTTGATCCCACATTTGTTAAAACTACTGATACCAGAAGGTCCTAGGAGAGCCGCAAGGAAAAGGTCAAAGTGGTCATACAGGGGTCTACCAAAACCCCCTGTACAATCGAAATTCTTTGATTGGTACGTAATTCGAAGCTACATGGAGATGAATCCCGCACAGTGAGAAAGAGGAGGAACTGTGTGGTTAGCAGGCGTGAACCCAACGGAGGGGTGCCGACAGAAGGGGGCGAAGCATTATGCCCAATGAACCGTGTGTTGACAGGAGTGAACCCGACAAAGGGATGTCCACAGCGGATTGTTTAAAAGGACATTAAGACTTGTGAATGCGAAAGGAGAAAGTATCTTTGAATACAGGCCATAGTGAACCCGACGGAGGGAGGCTGACATCTGAGAGTAAAAGCCGTAGTGAAACTGACAGAAGCAGGCAATCAGTCAAGAAGGGTCTGAGCCCGGAAGAGCGGGATCCAGGGACGAAAAAAAGCCACCACCCAATGCCACGTGAATGCAGCAAATTAAATCTTTTGAATACAAGCCATAGTGAACCCGACAGAGGGAGGTTGACATTTCAGAGGGGTCTAAGCCCGGAAGAGGGGGACCCGGGGTGAAGCATCATCACCCTAAATGAAATCTGAAAGGAACTTTTGTTTATAATTTTGAGCACATCAGGCCCTCTGAAGCAAGAAACGTAACCACTCAAGGTCCTAATATCGCTAGGAAGTTTTGTGGATCTGAGCACGGAAGAGAGGATCCAGGGGTGAAAAGTCATCACCCAACATACATATGGAAAGGAACTTTTTGTTTGCTATTTTGAAGACATCAGGTCCTCAGAGGAAAGAGACTTTTTGTAGAAAACAGACTTAACCACCGATACCTGGAGCGGAACTGTAGTCTTGTGCTGGGAAAGCTTGAGCATGTGCTGTTCTCCGGAGTCCCGCCTTTTCCCATGCTCAAAACGTGGGGAAGGGAGACCCCTAGCTACCACATCCTGACTTATCATTTATGAACACTTCTTTCTTTCTTTCTTTCTTGTGAACACTATCCCATACTCTTTTTTGTTGTAAGGATACAATAGGTTTTCCTTAGTATAGACCCTTTTATTTGACCAGATGCCACTAGGACTGCCTTATTATTATTTGATGGCCGTAGCTTGCTCCCATCTTAGATTTAGGTGTAGATTAGGCGTTTTTCTCAACCATGTATACAGTTTAATAAACATACTTGAACTGTGATCACTTGTGCCTGCCTTTATTGTTGCCACCTTGAGTCCCTTACAGGACTAGGAGATAGGCAAAGTAGGAATCCTTTACTGCTATCTTCACGTTCAATCCAATAGCATACTTGTCATGAGCAGCTAGCAAAAAGATAGAAAACACGGCTGTTTCATAAAGAATGAGCAAACAATTGTAATATACACTTATTTATTGTATGTAATTACGGTTCAACTATAACCCATTTAGTGATCAATTGTACTGAGAGATAAATGATTGCACTTTTGCAAAATGTGCAGAAAAAAGAATTGAGCAAACGAATAATGCCTGGCTTTTAAATGTGACATAAGAATGGGCATCATTTTCTTCAGTGCTTATTTGAACCATACAAGCATTGTATAAAAGAATTGTGCAGCACTTCACTCTAGCACTTTTCTGTCTGGTCATCAAGAGAATGGACAGTGATTTTTGATGTTTTGCTGCAGTTCACTCACCTATAGGGATATTAAGTCTTTTACCAAAGTCAGAGTCCTGGTGGTGCATGGGATAGGGATTGTCCTCGTCTTTAATGATGAATGAGATAACTGACGGTTCTGGAATTGAAAAAGAAAAAAACAACTTTAATGATGTATACAATACATAAACAGACACATCATTCAGCACTGTTCCATTTCCAGTATAGTAAATGCTGATAACCATGGGTACCAAAGCCAGCAGGGGAGAGCCAGAAGCATTTTTAAAATCAAACTTTGTAGTATTAGGCACCGCAATGGCGGGCAGACATGGCCAATATGGGCCTTCCCCTAGAGCCCTTTGTCAGGACCATGGTGGGGTTCCAGGGAGGATAACACCAAAGTCCACCCACCAGCAAGGTGCTTCAAGCTATTAGCACCCTGTGGCTCACTTTTATTTATCCCCTTTTTAATGGGAACCCGGTTTTGTGTTTCGTGCAGATGCCAATTTCCCATTTTAAAATAACCTATTAACCAAAAATGGCCAGTGGGTAAATATAAAAGGGGCATTTCTATTTCTATTTCCACAGCATGCAGGTATGGGGGGTATAGAGGGATGGGCAAGGGAGTATTTCTGTGTGCCAGGGGAGAACGCAGGGCCCAGGGCCAATAATGATAATTATAATTTTTCTTTTATAAAGCGCTTAATACCAGAGATTGGTTTTCTAAGCGTGGTATCGGGATTCGAAGCTGTGTTGCGCTGCGTTGTCTTGCTTCCAAGACAAATGCATTGCCACAGTGCTATCCCCGAAAATAAGATGGTGGATGGGGGAGAGTGACCGCTAGCCATGGCAGAACATGTGTGGTTAGCAGCAATTCAAGTCATCTGATAGCTCAGCGCTTCTTCACAGGCTGCTACTGAATATCCCATACCTTCCACTTGACTAGTGCTGAGACAACTAACGCCTTCTCTTTCATGTGCATCCTGAGGAACCTTCAGTCGTGACGCTTCCTTTCTTTTCAACATGAATTTCACAGGGGAGCTTTCAAAACTATCACCTATAAAAGATAAATAGAAATCGATCATTTGGAAGCTCACATTCAAACAGTGCAAAGTTAGAATAATGAATGAAAAATGCGGCACAGTAAAATGAACTAAATTAAAATAGCGCTTACACAAAAACACAGGCAAAATGAGGAATCCATTTTTAACATGGCAATATTTTATAAGAAACAAAACATCTTACTGAAGTGAAAAGAACTATTTCAAAGGTCATAAGTCACAGAATTTACCATTTAACATTTGAAAACACTTACGGATCACAAATAGAGTCCACTGAGTAAAGGCAAATGGTTACAAATCTAGAGATAAATGGTTTAAAAGAATTGCACACAATGTAGCTTTTATTTTTAAAAAGTGAGAACGCAGTGGAAATGTCCATTTGTTAATGTGGACATAAGGATAGACTATTCAAGAGTATGAGGGTTACCCCGTTCTCTTACCCTCCCATGCTCTAGACGTTTTCATAAGAATACAATTGTATTTGTATTGCATTTATTAATCTTATATAGTGCTTTATACCAAAGCGCTGTACAGTTACAACAACAGGGTACATTTAACATAACAAAAACTGTAACAACAGAAGCTAATTACAAACATGAGTCGGTCCCAAAAACAGTATGTAGAGCAATTATTCAGAGGGGGAAAGGACTATATTCTTTGGCGAGTTGTTTAGGGCACAGCTTTAGAGTGCTGGGCGAGTGGGGTCCACCCATTTATTTATCTTAAGAACTTTGTTTTTTTTAATCATAGTACTTCGAGAAAACCAATACTAAACACAAACAAAAGTATACAGTCTGGGTATTTAGTAACATCAAAAGCAATGACCTAGTCTCATCATGAGACCCGCATAACATTTTCAAGACGAGGTAGAGTCTCAAGGGGCAGCTGCCAGTTCCTCGACATTCCCTTTTTTTGAAATAGCTCTTGGGAGGGTCCTGAAAAAATTCCCTGAATACGGGCCATATGTCCAACGGTCATGATTTTGGTGGGGGGTCTGATTCCAATAATTGATTTCCGTATCAACTGACCATACGAGATTATTCAACCATTTGTCCAGTGATGGTGAAGTATGATGTGACCACGATAGCAGAATAGACCTCTTGGCCATAACAAGGCACAGTGCAAGGAGCTTCCTAGATGTTGTAGACAGGTCACAATTCCCTCCAGGATAGCACACCATAGCTTGAGAAGGGATGGCTTTCCCTACCACTTTGCTCACTATGTCCAGGATAGCCCCCAAAAACTGCTGTATCAGTGGACAAGCCCATATCAGATGGTAAAACCCTGCTCCCTCCATGCCACATTTCTTGCAGGCGTGTTTGTGCATCGGGTCAAGTTTAGCTTGCCTCCATGGGGTCATGTAGGACTGGTGCAATATCTTATAATGTATAAGCTTATATTTAGCACTGGTAGCTTCTTTGAGGGTAAAGGCACAAAATCTTCCCCATAATTTGTAATGAAACGGAACCTGCAAGTCATGTTCCCATTTAGATTTCGCACTCAACAGACCCATTGTCCAGGATCAAAAATAAGTACTAACATGAAAGAGAATCAAACGCATTCTGGGCATCAGAAAAGGCAGTTACTGCATGGACCTTGGGATCAATATGGGCCATTATGGCATACGGTCTGCTCAAGTTTAAGGCCGTCGACCTGCCCGGGAGGCACCCAGATTGATCTAAATGGATGTAGGGGCAACATGGGTGATAAGTTGCGTTGCCAAAACATATTTTTATGTCTAAATTAAGTAACAAAATTGGCAAATGGGTGGTACAATTGGTGGCGTTTTATGTTATGTTTGAGGGCTAAGGCAATCAGGGCTTCATTCACTGATAGAGGCAGAGCACCTTTCGTGTGGGCTTCCTCTGAGACCTTCACCAAATGAGACGAAAGCCTAGGTGCAAACGCCTTAGAAAATTCTGCGCTCAATCCGTCCAAACCAGGAGACTTTGCAATCGAGAGATCTCTAATGGCAGTAAGTATTCCTTCTGTCGTGATTGGGGATGGTAGGGTCTCCAGGGACTCTTTTGGCCAACCAACCTGGTGTGATGAATCCTACAAACCCATCACTAAACCCTGCCTAAACTCTCCTTCCAGGTGGCAAGGGAAAGGCAGATGCTTCCTGATCCTGACATTGGTAGTGGTGTAGTGCAGGACCAGAAAAGGCCCAGGTTGGTGAGGAGATCCTGTGGGGTGAGACACAGTGGACCACATTACGAGTCCGGCGGCAACCAGCTGGTTTTTCCGGCTTGGTTAACGCCGGACTCGTATTACCATTCCGCCTCCGTGACTCCCAGAATTACCAGGGCATTCCAGCCCTGGTGTCCCGGGAATTCCGGAGGCGGCATTCGGTAAATCCCCATTCCCATTGAGTCCTATAGGATTCAATGGGAATGGGGAAGTGGAAACACCGGCACCATCTCGTGATGGTGCTGGTGTTTCCACGTCCGCCTGCAGGCGGGCGGTTTTAAACCCGCCAGGTCAGACCTGGCGGGAACGCCACCTCCCGCCTGCAGGACTCCTCGGGATCGGGCGGTCCGGAAATAACAGTGCTGCCAAAGTATGTAATGGCCTATTGTCATTATGATGTATCTGAACCACATATTGAATCTGTGGATATGGGCACAGCTAATAGAATATCTGTAAAAGCTTGTGAAGGAAAGAAAGATCATTCGAGACGTCTAAGGATAAAAATCCCCCTTACTCCCCCCTTACTCTCAAAGATACAGTGAAAGGTAATCTGTAAATATTGCCTCAAATAAACGGTCTTCCTCGTTGCCAGTGAATTCTGATTAATTATCCCTAAATACCTTTAAGGGAAATAAATCTACCCTTAAAAATAGGAAGTTGCCAAAAAGAACTTATTTTATTGTTGGGGACTAAAAGTCCCATAATGCCATGAGTACTGGGACAAGGAAGAGGGCTGACGAGCAATGTAGCAGCAGTAGTCAGGAAATTAAGCCTGATAGCCCACACCTGAGGGAATCTGAGAGGCTTAAAAGGCCCACTCAGGTGCAGCCCATTAGAAGCGTATGCAGAAGTAGTAGAAGCAGGAAGAAGAAAGCACAGTGTTGTCAATCCAAACAGAAGTGTGAGAACCAAAGGGACGACGGGACCCTGATGCAGCAGATTTCAACTGTTTGTCCTTAGAGGGTCCTGTTCCCCCAAACGCTGATGTGCAGAGGTTGCACAGCGGAAGGCGCGAAGGAAGACTGTTTTCCTCATGTGAGCCTGATTTCAGAGATTGCGCAGAAGGAAATGTGCTGGAGACCGTGTTGCTGTGAAGCCGTGGGTCTCAGAAGCAAGAGGAGCTCCTTAATTGCATGGCCTTCATCGAGGAAGAGTGTGGGTCCATATTGAAGCCTGAAGTCGCAGAAGTCCTCCAGCATGCGAAAGAAGGAATACAGAAGCCAGCGAGTCTGTTACTAACGTCGGTAATGTCCTCTTCTTCAGACGATAAAGTAGACTCTGCCCCTTCCCCCAACTCCTCACCTTCCTCTTTCTTCTTAGGTTTTCCTTCCTTGTGTCTTGAAGGTCTCTCTTTTTTTTATGAAGGTAAGGATGCCCTCGATAGGATGCCACCGTGCCACTAAAAATAGGGGCAACGGGGGTAACCCCACCGGAGGCGCCAGCAAGGGAAAAAGCCGGAGGCACAAAAAACCCCTAAGAGACTTCCTTCAGATAGATGAGGCGAGGTAAGCTGGTTAAGAACGTACAAGGGCTGGACTCCAGGAGTAGGCAGTAGAGAGTAACAACAATGTCCAGAAGGTAAGAGGAAAAGGCTAAGGCAGTCCAGGAAACAGGCAAGGATCGGGGTACACAGCAGATCCAACAGGTAAGAAAGCAAGACGAAGGCAGTCCAAACAGCAGGCCAAGGTCGGGTACACAGCAGATCAAACAGGTAAGGAGGCAAGACGAAGGCAGTCCAAACAGCAGGCCAAAGTCGGGTACACAGCGGATCCAATATAAACAGGGAAGAAAAAAGGAAGGATAGGGGAGAGGAGGAGAGAAAGCAGGGAGGAGAGGAAAAGATAGAATATACAAGGGGCTAGCGAGAGCAAGAATACAGAACTTCCAAGAAACAGGGTAGCAAATGAGCAAAACAAGTAGACGAAGCGAGAACACAGTGGGAGCGGCAGTAACACAGGAGGAAACCCGGAAGCGTTGCAATGCGTATATAACCAGGAAGTGATGGAATTTATACTTCCGGCTACGTACGCGTGCAACATCTAGAACGGCACAGAAAGAAGCCGTGCCGGGAAGCGCAATGGCGGACTGTAACGCCAGCGATTCCGCGCCAGCGATTCCACACCGCCATCCCTGCCGCGATATGACAGTATGCCCCCTCCTAAGGAGGCCACTCCCAGGTTTGCCAGGATGCAGGAAATGGAATCTGCGGACTAGAAGTGGAGCATGGACGTGAGAGGCTGGTTCCCATGAGTTTTCCGACCAGTGATAACCTTTCCATCGTACCAGATACTCCAATCTACCCCTGCGGTATCGGGAATCACAGATCTGGGCAACCTCAAATTCCTCCTCGGTAGTATCAGTGGGCAATGGGGCTCTTTTGGGGTGGCCCAAGTGTCTTCGTGAAAAAGTTTCAGCTGAGAAGCATGAAACACTGGGTGAACCTTTGGGGAGTTTTAATCTGAAAGCCACCGGGTTGATAACCTGTGTGATCTCGTAAGGACCTAGATATCTAGGGGAAAGCTTAGAGGGGTGTGCCCATCGTGGTAAATATCTAGTGGACAACATGACCGAAGAACCCACCCCCCATCCAGGGACCGGGTTACGATGTTTGTCGGCCTGCATCTTGTATCGTTCTTGGGCTTCACTAAGATTCCGTTTAGCCTGCAGTTGGATGTTCCGCAGAATGGTTAGAGTGGAATCCACAGTGGGTAAGCTGGTAGGTATGTCAGAGACGGGCAATATTGACCGTGGGTGATAACCATAGTTACAGAAAAAAGGGGTTAGACCGAGAGTAGTGTGGAAAGAATTATTGTAAGAGAACTCTGCTAGAGGTAGCAGAGAGGCCCAATTGTCCTGTTGGAGGTTAACATAGCTTCTTAGGTATTGTTCCAAGGTGCCATTGAGACGTTCCGTCTGCCCATTGGACTGAGGATGGTATCCGGACGTCAAGGCTCTCTCAATGCCTAATCGGTCGCATAGGTCCTTCCAGAATCGAGAAGTAAAATGACTTCCCCGATCGGAGATGATCTTCTTAGGTACCCCATTGAGACGGAAGATATCTTTGATAAATGTCTCGACCATTCCAGCCGCTGTCGGGACCCTTGGTAATGGGGAGAAGAGTGCCATTTTAGTGAAGAAATCGATCACCACCATAATGCAAGTACACCCCTGAGATGGAGGCAAGTCAACGATGAAATCAGTTGAAATGATGTTCCAAGGCCCCTCAAGAACGGCATTGGGTTCCAAAAGTCCCACGGGTCTTTGACGGGTACCCTTGCTGCGAAGACATGTCATGCAGGATTGAACGTAACTAACCACATCTTTTTTCAAATCTGGCCAGTAGAAATGTCTTTGCAGATAGTTCAAAGTGCCCTGGGTGCCTCTATGACCAGCCATCTTGGAATCGTGACACCAATTTAAAGCCAACTTCCGAAAAGCGGGTGTAGGTAAATATAATTTACCTTGCACAAGGTAGAGACCTTCCTTGATGTCGTATAAGATGTTCCTGGGATGTTTCTCCAACTCAAATTTGCCTACAGAAGCTTCTCTCACCTGTCACAAAAATGTGGATAGTACTCCGATCCGCTTGGGAAGAGGAAACATCAGGTCATGAGCACAATCCGATGCTGACATATAGTCTCCTCTGCGAGATAGAGAGTCAGCGACTAGGTTTTGATGCCCAGGAATGTAGGTGATATCGAAATCAAACTGGGCAAAGAAGTGGGCCCAGCGTGCTTGACGTGTATTGTAGCACTCAAATTGTCATAGTACTTGTAAGTTCTTATGGTCTGTTCTGATGGTAAAAGGGTGTTTACGTCCCTGTAGCAAATATTGCCACTCCAAACAGGGTGTCTTCATAGCTAACAGTTTGCACTCAATGACTGAATAATTCTTTTGGCTGGCATTGAGGGTTTTAGAAAAATAGGAAATCGGGTGTTCCACTCCTTGGTGTTTTTGCAGTAAGACCGCCCCAATGGAAGATGAGGAGGCGTCTGTCTCGACAATGAAGGGTCGGCTTTGATCCGGCTGTTGGAGAATGGGAGCAGTACAAAAGGCTTCTTTAAGATTGCGAAAGCTGTCTTCTGCTTCGTTGGACCATGAAAACGGGTTAGATGATTTCTTGAGCAAGGTGGTAATGGGTACAATCCTGTGGGAGAAGTTGGAGATGAATTTCCGATAAAGGTTTGCCAGACCCAGGAATCTTTGTACGTCCTTGATGGATTTTGGAGAAGGCCACTCTAGGATGGCAGATACCTTGCGAGGGTCCATGGCGATACCCTGATTTGATAGAATGAATCCCAGATAGGGAATGGAGGTTGCAGAAAATACACATTTGTCTAGTTTGACCGAGAGATGATTGACCCTTAATCTCTGGAAAACTTCTTTGACGTGTCCTTCATGTTCTTCCGTAGTTTTTTAGTACACCAGGATGTCGTCGAGATATACTATGGTGGTCTGATACAGCAAATCGGAAAACAGCCTGTCCATAAAGTGCTGGAATATCGAAGGGGCATTAACTAACCCAAAGGGCATCACCTGGTATTCGTATAACCCATATGGAGTCCTGAAAGCTGTTTTCCACTCATCCCCCTTTTGAATCCAGAGTAGGTGATAAGCATTCCGAAGATCCAATTTGGTAAAAACCGTGGCACCCTGGACGGCTTGAATGATTTCTGTAATAAGTGGCATTGGGTATCGGTCCTTAATGGTCACCTTGTTCAATCCCCTGTAATCTATGCAGGGTCTCAACTCCTGTGACTCCTTTTTGGGGATGAAAAACAGGGAAGCACCAGCCGGAGATTTTGAAGGTCTGATTAGCCCATTGCCTAAGTTGTTATCCAGGTATTCCTGGAGGAAGTGTCTCTCCTTGAGCGAAAGAGGAAACATCCTGCAAAAATGTACTAATGCTCCTGGAACAAGGTCTATGCAGCAATCTTCCGGTCTGTGGGGGGGCAGATCATTAGGAGATTTCTCTGCCACTATCGCAGCGTATTCCTGGAGGTGGTGAGGAAGACAGTGAATGAGTCTGGACTTGTAGATACAGGTGGTCTGGACTGTCTCGAACCTTGGCTCCAGAAGACATTCTGCCTTACAAAAAGCAGATTGAAAGCTTAGTATGTTCTTAGCCCAGTCTATGTGAGGGTTATGTCTTCTAAGCCACCCTATCCCCAGTATGATGGGGAAGTGAGCTGCTCGAATGATATCAAATGAGATCGTTTCAGAATGCTGCTGTATGCGTAGGTTTAGTTCTTCAGTGGTGTGGGTGATCATGCCAGAACTCAAAGGCTCTCCGTCAACTCCTTCTACCTTCTGGTCCTCTTGTTTAGCCACTCGGTTTATACCCTTCTGTTCTGCCCACAAGGTGTCGATGAAGTTGCCGGCAGCACCAAAGTCGAGCAAAGCCTGAGTCGTGATTTCGGGGTTGCCCAGCGTTAGGGTAACAGTAAGAACCATCAGCCTGGAATCCTCTGGTGTCTCAGGGAAAGACACCAAAAGAGTTGCATAAGGACATGGGATGACCCCTAGGGAGTGCGTCCTAACACTTACCGAGGGCATTCGTTTCTCGAACGTTTAGGAGGAACATCTGGACAGTCACGTAGCAAATGGGTAGAGGCTCCACAGTACATACACAAACTGCCATCCCGCCGTCTATTACGTTCCTCTGGGGTGAGCGGGGCTCGAGCCGTACCAATCTGCATCGGTTCGTCTTTGCCTTGGCGTGAGGACGGTAAAGAGGAAGGTGGCTGAGTCTGTGGGGGAGGTATACTGTAGAACTTGGTCTTCTTTCTTTCGGACCGTCGTTTTGATAATTGGAAATCAATCCGAAGAGTGGCAGTGATGAGATCTGAAAAAAGATGTCGACGGGCTATACGTGCCAACTCGTCCTTGAGATCCTCTCTCAACCCTCAACGGAAAATGGCATATTGAGCCTGTTCCTACCAGCCGGCTTCTGCGGCTATCTGTTTGAAGGTGGTGATGTAGGTCAGTAAGTCAGAATTTCCCTGACAGATGTCCAAAAGATCCTCGGATGCCTGAAAAGTACTTTCTGTGCGCAGAAAAGTCTGCTGTAGTAGAGTCTTGAAAGCATCATAATCTTGTAAGACAGGATCGGGTTTATTGACCAGAGGGGTGGCCCAAGCCAGGGCATTACCCGTCATGTGGGTAATCATAAAGCCTACTTTGGCGTGATCCGAAGTGAAAGTCTGTGAGCGGAAGGAAAAGTGGAGATTGCAAGCATCCAGGAACTCCTTCACTCGCTTAGGCGAGCCATCAAATTTGCCAGATACCAAAGGGAGCGAGGGTAGGTCTGCAGAGGGTCGTTCTCTTTCCGTCATTCGCTGTTGCAGTACTGTGTTGGCAGCCTTGAGGTTCTGGACCTCCAGGTTAAGGCTTTGAACGGCAGCTACAAGTTCCTGTACTTGCTGGGGAGTTGCCATATCTTTTTCTTGTTGGCGTTGCAAACTGTCACTAACGTCGGTAATGTCCTCTTCTTCAGACGATAAAGTAGACTCTCCCCCTTCCCCCAACTCCTCACCTTCCTCTTTCTTCTTAGGTTTTCCTTCCTTGCGTCTTGAAGGTCTCTCTTTTTTTTTTATGAAGGTAAGGACGCCCTCGATAGGATGCCACCGTGCCACTAAAAATAGGGGCAACGGGGGTAACCCCAATGGAGGCGCCAGCAAGGGAAAAAGTCGGAGGCACAAAAAACCCCTAAGAGACTTCCTTCAGATAGATGAGGCGAGGTAAGCTGGTTAAGAACGTACAAGGGCTGGACTCCAGGAGTAGGCAGTAGAGAGTAACAACAAGGTCCAGGAGGTAAGAGGAAAAGGCTAAGGCAGTCCAGGAAACAGGCAAGGATCGGGGTACACAGCAGATCCAACAGGTAAGGAAGCAAGACGAAGGCAGTCCAAACAGCAGGCCAAGGTCGGGCACACAGCAGATCAAACAGGTAAGGAGGTAAGACGAAGGCAGTCCAAACAGCAGGCCAAGGTCAGGTACACAGCGGATCCAATGTAAACAGGGAAGAAGAAAGGAAGGATAGGGGAGAGGAGGATTGAAAGCAGGGAGGAGAGGAAAAGATAGAATATACTAGGGGCTAGCGAGAGCAAGAATACAGAACTTCCAAGAAACGGGGTAGCAAATGAGCAAAACAACGAGAGGAAGCGAGAACACAGTGGGAGCGGCAGCAACACAGGAGGAAACCCGGAAACGTTGCAACGCTTTTGTAACCAGGAAGTGATGGAATTTATACTTCCGGCTACGTACACGTGCAACATCTAGAACGGCACAGAAAGAAGCCATGCAGGGAAGCGCAATGGCGGACTGTAACGCCAGCGATTCCGCGCCAGCGATTCCACACCCGCCATCCCTGCCGCGATATGACAGAGTCCAACTGAGTGTTTTGATTCCTTGCGCGAGCACTGCCGACAACAGCATCCAGAAATACAATCTCTCTCTCATATGAGCAAGAGTGATGCTAGACCAACTGTTAATTGATTAACAATGGAATACTTGAATTGTAGCACTTGCGTATAAGCAAACATTATGTCACTCACGTAAGACAGAAACGCAGTGAAACTTAACTGTGGAACTTTAATCTTGTGAAAACATCTGATGGAATGGGCGTGTGTGTCTAATAACTATTCAGGAAGGAAGAGTGACCTCTGAATCTGTACCAAAACTGTTAAACAGTTCTAACCAAAGAAGTTAAGTGTTTAGATATTGTTGTTACAAGTTGTAAAGAGCAAGCATTGCCCATGCCAAGAGCGAGCAAAGTTTTTCCCCAATTAAGACTGAAACTAGCCTGTCCCAAAGACAAAGCAGAGTGCAAGCATTACTGTGGACCCAATAGAACACCAGCATTGTCTAAGCCAAGTGTGTACAAGCATTACCTGATGCCCAAAGAGTTGCACCAAAGCTTCTGGGTAATTATCCTGGCTAGCAGAATCTAGAGGGATAAAGGCAAGTTTGAGGAAGGAAAACGTGCTACTTATAATTATACTTTAAAGATGATACAAGCGATGATTCCTAATCAGACAGACAAGAGTGGAAAAGAGGCTGCCCCTCTGGAAAAGGAATATTCAGAGGAAGATTGCCCATCTTACTCAAGGGTGTTGAAGTATTGTAAATTACAACCTATATTGTCAAAGCCAATAGGAAGAAGAGAAAAGTCTACCCTAAAGGCAATTTTGGGGCTTATATGTTGCAGACAGACAAGAGTGGCCAGAGAGGCTGTCCCTCTGAAAAGGGAATATTCAGAGGAAGAGTGCCTAGCTTACTTGACGATGTTGTGGTACCATAAAGTGAATTTTGTAATATCTGAAAATGTTGAAGTTACAAAATACTGAAGCTCTGGTGGTGTACCTGGTTGTCAGCAGATTTGACACTTCAGTAGCACATGTGTAAATAAATTATAGTGCAAACATTTACTCTTAGTCTGGGTAATCTCCTTGATACGTAAGGTTGATCTCGCTGCTTTTTTTATGGGATTTACTCCTGTGTTTGCCCAAGAGTATAATTACATTTAAGAATGGTAATCTCTTACAGATCAAAGCGCCTGAGAACAAAAAGAATTGGCGAGACCGAATAAGTAAGCAAAACATTTTTTTTATTTTATTCACAAAAATTAACCACACGAAGGTATCAAATCTTAATTAGAATGTCCTTGTGTATGCTCATCTGTGAGCCTTTTTATCCTTATTATTGTCCTCTTTATATACTCTTCTTAATAGTTCCTCTTTGTGTCCTGTCCTCTTATATATCCTCATCTGTCCTCTTTGTTTCCTAGTCCTCTTTTGTGTTCCTTTTGTGTCCTCTTGTCCTCTACACATGTTTCACCACCTCTATGTGGCTCTTCAGGAGGAGAATTTCAATATTATGTTATTATATTTGGTTACTGTATGTGTGTCCAAGTATAAAGTTCAATCTAAAAGGTAAATAGAAATGAAAATGTTTTGTTGACGGTGGTCATACCACAACTAGTCTCATTGGGTTTGAGTTGTGTGAAAGTGAAGTTCCCCCATAAGCTTTGGTTACATTATGTTAGCTCAGCTAATGGCGGGTTAAAGACTTACCCATGCCTTATTGTCTCATAGGCTGGTTCGATGGGTGGCCTTTTTTCTGAAGCTTATACTGTACCCATAGGTTATTTGGTGCTTGGTGTAGATACTAGAAAATAAGAAAATAAATCCGAAAAGATACCCAAGTATAGTAATCAATCTGTTTTAGGAGAAATCCAGAGGTAAAACAATGTGACATGACAGTCATAAATGGGCTCTATGAGTAGGGCCCAACCAAAAAATGCCATTTTCACTGTTCGCTATGGCTTACCTCTAAAAGAAAAGAAATGGAGACGTCTCTCAATGCAGGCAGATATGAAAGTTCCTGCTTGTTTGGCCGGGAGCAGCAAGTGTTTACAAAACAGCTGCTTATATCGCGGTCAAATGTGTGACATCATTGCATCGTGTATGTGATGCGATGGCGTCATTGCGTACGCATCTCAATTTGTTTTCATGTGGAATAACGTGTACCGCTGATTAAAGACATGATGTTTTTTCATCACAATCAGGGCAATTCTCTTAGATATTTTATGGAGTACACAGATTGGAGCATGAGATCAATTTTATGATCAATATGTTTTATAAAATAAATATAAATAACCTATAGTTGCAGTATAAGCTTGAAAAAAAGGCCTACCATCAAACCAGTCTTTAACACGCCATTAGGTAAGCTAACATAATATAACCAAAGATCATGGGGGAACTTCTTTCTCTTGCACACAACTCAAACCCAATGGGACTAGTGACCATCAGCAAAACATTTAAGTTTCTATTTACCTTTTAGATTGAACTTTATACTTGGACACACACATACATTTACTAAGTACAACATAATAATATTGAAATTCTCATCCTGAAGAGCCACATAGCGGTGGTGAAACATGTGCAGAGGTCAACAGGACATAAAAGGGACAATAAGAGGACAAAAAAGAGGACCAGGAAACAAAGAGGACAAATGAGGAGATATAAGAGGACAGGACACAAAGAGAAACTATTAAGAAGAGGATATAAAGAGGCAAATAATAAAGACAAAAGGCTCACAGACAAGCAGACACAAGGACATTCTAATTAAAATGTGATACCTTAATGTTTGTGAATAAAAACAAAAAATCTTTTTTTTTGCTCACTCATTGGGTCTCGCCAATTCTTTTTGTTCTCAGGCGCTTTGATCTGTAAGAGATTACCATTCTTAAACTGCATTAGCACAATTGAAGGTGGAATACTATGAGGCAGAGGAGTAGACCCTCATGGTAACATCTTGCAGGAATTACTCAACGTTGAGAGTTGCTAAGATGAAAGTAGAAATGCTGTGAAGTCATCCCTACAAAGATACACAGAAAGGCATACTAAGTGTTAACCAAAAACTGTGTTTCATTAACCATTAACATTACCAGAGGTTTTGTTCACCTTAACCAAACAAAGAACTGTGATATTTCTTCTTGGACCACTGGAAGTTGTGGCAAAGCATCTTGGTTGGGAAGGACGGTGCTGCTGTTTAATGGAGTGGAAAGTCTTTGTGTCAACCAGAAGAGAAGCTTTTCTGTTTGAACTTTGGTTAACAAGAACCGAATTAAGACTGCATTATAAACCCTGATTTCCTTGTTTCTTTTTGTTGAACATTGGAACTGAATTTACCTTGAAACCTGAGGAAGGGGAGTTCATCCAGGTTACCAAGGAAGACTGTGAATATCAGTGTTGGTGCTATTGTGAATTACCATATATTTCTGTATGTATTTTGATGTTAAGTGTGAGGGCCAAATATCCTGTGTTAAGAGTGTTTTCCTTTAGTGTTGATAGGCATGGAAATCCTTGTCAGAGTAAGGATAGTGAGGCGTTTGATAAAACTTACAATTTAATAAAATGGCATATTTTGAGAAATCCTCCATAAATTGTTCGTCTCACATTTCTGACACCTCACACGTCCTTCAAATCTGGCATTGCAACCGTTTCAGCCTGCTGTATAATTGAGAGTAGTACTCTTGCATCGCCAGTAAACTTTTGTCAAGAGAAGTATGCCCCCCCCTCTTCCCTCACCATCCACAACTAGGGCAAGGCTCTGGCCAGAATAGCGCTATACATAAAACGGACTTCCTTATTTATCGCCCCTATCTAAATTGCTCTAACGTGTCTTTCAGCAGTAAAAAAGGGCCCTATCCGATGCGCTAGTAACCTGGAGTTCCCGAGCCTTTATCGCTTGTTCCAGGCTCGTCATTTCACAACGCACTGTCCGCAGCACCCCCATTTCGGCACCCTTACATCTCCCACTCACATACAATTTAAAGGCTTCTCATATTGACATCATCAGTGGTGTGGAGCCTATATTAACGTCAAAAGATTTAGAAATTGCTGCGTCCAGCGTACTCTTAAAAGCTATATCCAGTAAGGCATGTGGCTTAAATCACCACAGGGGTTTTCTACTTATCGCGGCTTCAAACCCTAGTGTTCCTATTAATGCAGGGCTGGCCAATATGAGGACTATGCAAGAGTACAAATAATGAACCGAAGATAAAAACGAAAAAAAGTCCAACGTGTCTCTATTGAGAGTTTGCCACAAGTCCTGAATACTAAAGAAAGACATAGCCACACGGATCTCACGTGCCGAAAGTGTCAGCAATCTAGATCTAGTATTTGACCTGTCTTTGTCAATTACAGTGTTCAAGTCTCCTACCCACACTAGCTGCCTGTCCATGAACTTCAAGGATTTATCCGCCAGGGATGAGAAAAAATGAAAACGGACAATATTAGGGCATAGATATTAACAAATGTTAACCGGACTCCATCCAGGTATCACTTAAGATAACATAACGTCCCTCTGGGTCAGCTTCAAAAGACTCCAGAACAAAAGGGAGAGTTTTATGGATCAACATCAGAACCCCCCGCGAGTTAGAGGAGTAGGATCTATAAAGACGTGAGGTTGCCCATGATTTGGCAAATGGCATAGTTCTGGGCCCAGTATAGTGCAATTCTTGAATAAAGATTATCTAGCTTGTTGCCGCTCAAAATAGGCCTGCATCTTTCTAGCCTTTGTTACATTGTTAAGGCTTCAAACACTAAAGCTCAGTCCAATGCATATGTCACCCATATCTCAAACGTAATACTTATGCAAAAAACAGCATTGCTGAGTGAGTCCCCTAACATGCCCAACTTCAGCTTTACAACAGCCCTAGTGTCTTGTGCTATGACCATTTTACAAACAACCCATAACCCAACCCAAAACAACGCCATCCCAGATTGCATTCCACAAGAAACCCCCACCCTCACTGCTCACCCCAATTAGCAGTGTATCCGTAAACACCCAATTTAACAGCAGTTATCCCCTCAGGTCACTCAGGGAACCAGACCTAGCAGCCCTGACCAGAGGCGATGGCACCCACAGCTAATCCATCACAAAAGAAAACAGAATAATGGGCTGATACGTTAAATGCCTAGAAAGAAGTATTACGGGCTTGCTGCGTCAAGTAAACAGATGGACACAATAACCAACAGCAAATGTGGACATTAACTTAAATATCAGCAGCTCCTCATGGGGGCACCCTCGACGGAGTCTCCACTCCCGACGCAGAAGGCAGCGAGTCCAAGAAGGCATGCATCTTCTCAGGCTTCACAAAGAAATGGGTTTTGTTGTTATACAATACTCAAAGCTTTGCAGCCTTTATTTGGCCGTTGTCATGCTCAACTGTCAAGTTTAGTGTTCAGAGTCAAAGCCCACTTTCATCTGCACCAGAATATGGACCATGTCCTCTGAACTGGCTTCTGGTGGTTCTCGTCCGGCATCCCAGGGTCAGGGGGCACTTGCCACCATCTTAACTTTGTTAGCCCCTGAAGAAGTCCCACCCATAACCCGTCGCGCCGCCCCAGGATTCAAGTCTTTGCTCCTAGACTTTCTGGCAAAGTTCGATTGACCTTGACATTTGTTGCCTTTCATCATGGGCATTGGCGTACTTTGGGCAGTCAGGCAAATCTGGTGACCTCATGAGGGCCCTCAGAAAAGAAACCAGGTAACGGCTCAGAGGTGCCAGGCCACTGTCTCCACTTACAAGTGGGGGTGTCGGGCCGCCCCCTCCCCTCTTACCCCCAGCCAGGGGCAACCTCGCCCCAGTCCTGTCACCAACTTCTCCAGAGAATGAAAGCAAGGTAAATGCAAGCAGCTTAGAATGGGCAACTGGGCTAGCCTTAACTCTAGAGGGAAACGTGTTTTCACTTTGACAGTAGTACCCCAGCCAGCATGTCCAAGGGACGCAAGCTGGAGTAATGCAGGGCCAAATTTGTGTACAGGGCACTCCTGCACTTCCCCACATATTTAGAAGGACAAGGTTAGTGGGATGGTGGTTCACCAGCAACATCACACTTGTCTGGAAGCAGGAAGCTCACCCTTCTTCCTGGTTGTGCAGTGTGCGAAAACAGGAGAGCCATAGAGGGGGCATCTGGTGTTGAAGGCTGCAAGTAAGAAAACAAATAATATGTGTGTGTGTATGTATATATTGCCACAGATGGCCTTAATAACTCACAGGACTCTCAAAAAGTTCCAAGAATGTTATCGACAATTACAACAAAAGATATATCGACTGCTCTTTTCCGAGGGTTAGATTATCCAGTATGTAGACAGGCAGATGGTTCAAAAGAGTGCACCGGGCTGGAACAAAGGTTAGAAGAGTAGCGCTAGGACTGTCTCTCTCTCTTTCTCTCTCGTCTCCTTTGACCAACCCCTTCCCTAACTGAGGTGTATATTCTCCCTCCTGGCTCCCCCTGATTAGTGCTATCAAATGGTAAACCCCTACTGTCTAACAGCTGCTTTCAGCTAAAGATGCCTCCCTAAAAGCCGGCTATCTGATTTACCCAAGGAACATCCTATCTACCAAAGGCTAGTTCTAAACGGTGGTGTAGGGATGTGCCAATAGCCTCTAGCCCTACTCTTCTCCTTACTACTCTCCTCCTGCCCGACTGCACATACTTTCCCCTTCCTACAACGCTCTCTTGCTTCTCTAACGTCTCTCCTCTGTCTACCTGATGTGTGTCCTCTGTCTCTCCTGGTGGCCTCTCTCCTACTATCACCCAACTCCAGCCTCTGATGCACTGCCTTCTCCCTAATCTTACTGCTCTACTCCTCCACAATGCTACTCTCCTCCTTGACACTACTACTCTCCCTTCTCCTCACTAGTACCACTTTCCCACTACTACTCTAACTCACTACACTACTAATCTCCCACTACACACTATGACTACTCTCCACTCTAGGCACTACAACCTTCTTTTGCCCCAAACTCTGGGAAAGGGTTTCCCGGTCACCCTTCCACTACACTCAACTACGCTCACTCCCACGATTTTCACCTCTCCCTACTTATTCTCTCCGCCCTTCTCACACTCCATGCCTACACCCTTCTCCACTAGCCCAATTGTCTAACACTCACTCCCTCTCAAACTAACTACTACCCTCACTTTCCTACTGCTGTCACCTCCTCTAGCTCTATATTTCCTTCTCTCTCTACACAGCCCCCTCCCCATTTCGTACACTATACTACACACAACGTATCACCCTCTCTCACAAATGCCTCCTCTGCACTAAGCTCTGTCACCAACTCTCCAACACTCCACTCCTCTGCCTGTCCTCTGGCTAGTCTCTCGGTCCACCCTCACCTTCTCCTTTGGCCTCACCTGAAACACCCACATTCTGCCTCTTCCTGTGTCTCCTTTTATACTGTTCTGCTGGTGGTTCCGTGGGCTCCTCCCCGTCATGATCCTACCCACCTGCCACCAACACCGCTACATGTGCACATACAGAGACTCTGTTTATGGCAAACTTGCAAAGTTACAAACCTACAAACTGCTTCTGCATTCATTTACTTGTTTTATCGCTGCAGTTATGGACCAATCCAGTTTCATGTTCAATTTCGGGTTTTAGATTAAACCAGCACATGTATTCTGGTACATGTAATGTATGCTGTCCAAGAGGCAGAGGGCTGGAGGAGGCATATTAAGTACATTTGTTTGCAGCAAGCTTCTAAGAGCTGGAGAGGCCCTGATTGCAATTCCCTGTTCCAAACTACTGCAGGCTAGTCTGCAGAGAGCTGGAGAACCCTTAATTAGAATCCACTGCTGCAGGCCACCTTAATTAGAATCCACTGCTGCAGGCTACTGAAGCCAGGGCTGTGCTTAATTGAACACAGCTGCCTGAGACTGCAATCAGCTCCACCCTCTAGGGCTGGCGGCTTGGAGGGCCTTCAGAAGCTCACTTTGAACAGAAGTAGCTGTTCAGTCAACTGCTTCCACTGGGAGTTCGTGCTTTTGAACATTTCCTGAATATCTTGATCTTTGGCTTCTGAATTCTGTTTCTTGTTGCTGTTTTGCAGCACCCTTTCCAGTCTGCTTTTTTCAGTCTTAGTTATAACACTTAGAAAACAGAAGGCTAGATAATTACAAAGTTATTCCTGTTGCTGAATCCCTCACGCAAAGTTAAATGACCCTATCTGTGAATGATCTCGTATCGAATGTTTGTAGGCCCTAGTTGGAGCTGCTGGGCTGACTACAAGGGATGTCGAGATCCTGACCCTATCCTCTCTAAAACACTTTCCTAGTATCTAAAAGTGCACACAACATGGAGGTCGGTATTTAGTGTTTAATCTTTCCGCCCCCATGGCGTGTGTCTTATCATTAAAAACAACAAAGATGGTTCTATGACCAGTGGTCAATAGAATTATTTAAAACAATTCCTATTTTACCACTATACTGTAATGGGGAGCGAATCTGTGTTGATAACTGTATCGATTTCTTTTAACAAGTCCTATTTTTTCTTTATAAGGGAATTGGAGTCTGGGTTATCAGCCAGACTGCTTAAACAGTCAACCGGTTTCAGCGGGATTCTCAAGTGGCCACTTTCTTCAGGACGAATACTTATTTTAATTCTGGTATTCTCAAAAATATCTTCAATATTATGAAGTATTGAGGGTGTCTTCCAGGGTCCAGACTGGATATAGTGGAAGTATTCCTGATCCTGTATGGACAAAAACAAGAGAGACAAGTGGCGCTATCATCAGTCTCAAGTACTGTTAAAACCTATAAAAGAAGGAATTCTTATGTTCCTAATGGATCTGTTTAGTCGAGATCGCATTCTCCTTACCTCTATATGACAGGATCCTAGATCATATAGTCTGCCACACATCTATGATAATGCCTTCATCGTTCAGTTCTGTACGAGATGTGTGGTTCTCTCTTCTCTCCTGAGTTATGCACCCTATGTTGGAGACAGGAATAGATAAGCATGATGTGCTATTCCTCTGGACATTCTTGACTGTCTACATCCAGTTGGTCGATATGTATACATATGCTGTGCTGCAGCATAGTATCACTTAATCCCAGAGCGAACCGGTGGAACAGTGCAGCCACAGTTAATAGTGCTCGGTTACTCCCATACAGTTTCATTTTATCCCTTAATCCCAGAGCGAACTGGTGGAACAGTGCAGCCACAGTTAATAGTGCTCGGTTACTCCCGTACAGTCAAAAAGTGTATATACTATTGCATATGAGTGCGTGCTGCAGCTCTGCATAGCAGCCAGAGCACATTGGTAACACATAGCGTGTACTAGTGAAGCAGAACGCCATCACAAGTGTTAGTTAGGATGTTTCCTATGTTTCGTTTTATCACTTAATCCAGAGCGAACTGGTGGAACAGTACAGCCACAGTTGAGAGTGCTTGGTTACTCCCATACAGTTTCATTTTATAACTTAATCCCAGAGCGAACCGGTGGAACAGTGCAGCCACAGTTAATAGTGCTCGGTTACTCCCATACAGTTTCATTTTATAACTTAATCCCAGAGCGAACCGGTGGAACAGTGCAGCTACAGTTAATAGTGCTCAGTTACTCCCGCACAGTCAAAAATTATATCTACTAATGCATGTGAGTGCATGCTGCGGCTCTGCATAGCAGTCAGAGCGCATTGGTAACAAGTAGCGTATATTAATGAAACAGAACGCCATCACAGACGCTTACCTCTGATTCCTGGTTCTGGCTACTTCTGTTAGTGCGATCAGGTACTGCGCCATCTTGTGCAGTGTTTGTATATATCGCTACGTCACGAATACGTGATCGATGGCGAACTACAGCTATGGCTAAAAGTTACCTGGGAGTTGTAGTTTGACAGCACTAAGCCGTGGCAGCTTCGCTTGCTGCTGGTCGTATAGTGTACGATCATGTGCGGAATGTAGATGTGATAATTAAGTGACCGCGTCACGCTCGAATAGTGCTGTGCGAGCTCCAAATGACGCCAGGCTGACCGCGGGGTCCGCCCCATTGTGGATAATTAGTATATGCGGTATCAAGTTACAATCCGTTTCTGTTATCCTCATAGTAAATGACGTAATTCATTGTCTTTGCGTCCAGAATGTGACAAATGAAATATTGTATATGACATCTAGGTTCTATTGTCCATCGTCAGTTGTGCCAAGTATGAACTTGTACATCACCGGAAAGGCGGAGTGAAGGGTTAGAGAGCGCTGACCCAACCAGGGTTGGTTGACCCCTTCCGGTTTTCTACAATTGTGCAGGCCAAATTAGAGGTCTAGCAGAGTATCCCTCGGCAGTGTATATCTTATTTACGAGAAGTCAAATTCATAAAACCGCCAGGGTTTGCCAACAAATCTCCTCATTAAGGCCTACCAAGTGGCTACAAGTCCTATATATCCACTGTTGTTCTCTTTTCAATAAGAGTCTGTGATGTTCCCTCCTCTTTTAGGTACTCTGAACTTTCTCTATTATAGTCCATGTAAGGTCATTTTCAGTGTGTTGTTTCTCAATGAAATGTTCTACCAATGGGGCCGTTATTTTATGGGTCCTGATGTTAGATCAGTGCTCCCCTATATCTGTCTTTATGGCTCTTGTCGTCATGCCAATATATTTCTTATTGCAGGGGCACTGTATAAGGTACACAACATTTGTCGTGTTACAGTTGGTCAGACTCCTCTGTTCCCAAGGGTACTTCCAGCCTATGTCTATGGCTGTAGTGCGCTGTGTGTATTTACACACAGTGCAAGCTCCACATGGTGTATGACCCTGGGGTCTGGATGTATTCCAGAGTGTGTTTGTATTAGTGGAGAGAGATGTTTCCTTGTAAGTATGCACCAGTGAGTCTCTAAGATTATTTCTCCTTCTTATGGCAAACTGTGGTACAGGTAATTGTTGTTCTTCAATGTTGAGTATGTGCCAAGCCTTCCGGTTTTCTTTTTTCAGGCGATTAATTATTGGTGAATGACTAAATACAGCTGTAATTGTATTGTCATCTCTTTTTCTTCTCCCATGTTGGTTGAGGGTTATCTCTCTTGGTATATTTCTTGCCCTCTTTTTTGCCTGATTGATAATTCTGTACGGATAGTTTCTCTCCTGTAGATTGTTGGAGAGCCTGGTTGCTTGTAAGTCATACTCCATTCTCATGGTGCAGTTCCTCCTAAAACGGAGAAATTGTCCAAAGGGTAGATTCTCTTTCAGTGACCTTTGGTGAAAGCTGTTATAGTCCAATAAGGAGTTTCTGTCAGTTGGTTTCTGGAAAACCGTGGTCTCAAAGGTCTGGCCTAGCCTAGTAACTTTTAGATCGAGAAACGTAGCTGTTGTTTTACTTGCCTCATAGGTGAATTTAAGGAAAGGATTTAGTCCATTGATCCATTCCATGAAGTTATTCAAGGTGGCATTATTTCCATCAAACAACAAAAAGACATTGTCAATATATCGAAGCCAACTCACTATGTTGGTGGCAAAAGGGTTAGTCTCTGGATATATGTGATTTTCTTCAAAGTTAGCAACATATACATTCGCTAAGTTGTGTGCGAATGTTGCGCCCATAGCTGTTCCGGCTATTTGTTCGTAATAGTTTTCTCCATTCATGAAGTAGTTCTTTGTGAGGGCTATTTCTGCTAGTTGCATAATCAATGTCACAGGCATGTCCAGTGTTTTAGTTCGTAACACACTTCCGAACTTAGTTCTTTGAATTTGGCTTCTTGTAAATAAGATATACACTGCAGAGGGATACTCTGCTAGACCTCTAATTTGGCCTGCACAATTGTAGAAAACCGGAAGGGGTCAACCAACCCTGGTTGGGTCAGCACTCTCTAACCCTTCACCCCGCCTTTCCGGTGATGTACAAGTTCATACTTGGCACAACTGACGATGGACAATAGAACCTAGATGTCATATTCAATATTTCATTTGTCACATTCTGGACGCAAAGACAATGAATTACGTCATTTACTATGAGGATAACAGAAAAAGGCGGATTGTAACTTGATACCGCATATACTAATTATCCACAATTATCCACAATGGAGCGGACCCCGCGGTCAGCCTGGCGTCATTTGGAGCTCGTACAGCACTGTTCGAGCACGACGCGGTCACTTAATTATCACATCTACATTCCGCACATGATTGTACACTATACGACCAGCAGCAAGCAAAGCTGCCGAAGCTGCCATGGCTAAGTGCTGTCAAACTACAACTCTGAGGTAACTTTTAGCCATAGCTGTAGTTCGCTAGCGATCACGTGTTCGTGACGCAGCGATATATACAAACACTGCACAAGATGGCGCGGTACCGGATCGCACTAACAGAAGCGGCCAGAACCAGAAATCAGAGGTAAGCGTCCGTGATGGTGTTCTGTTTCACTAATATACGCTACTTGTTACCAATGCGCTCTGACTGTTATGCAGAGCCGCAGCATGCACTCACATGCATTAGTAGTAACCAAGCACTATTAACTGTGGCTGCACTGTTCCACCGGTTCGCTCTGGGATTATGTGATAGAATGAAACTGTACGGGAGTAACCGAGCACTATTAACTGTGGCTGCACTGTTCCACCGGTTCGCTCTGGGATTAAGTGATAAAATGAAACATAGGAAACATCCTAATTGGCGGATGGATATAGTCCATACGATTAGGGAAACACTAGGCAATTTTTTCAAACTATGCTGCAGCACAGCAAATGTATACATATCGACCAACTGGATGTAGACAGTCAAGAATGTCCAGAGGAATAGCACATCATGTTTGTCTATTCCTGTCTCCAACATAGGGTGCATAACTCAGGAGAAAAGAGAGAACCACACATCTCGTACAGAACTGAACGATGAAGGCATTATAATAGATGCATGGCAGACTATATGATCTAGGATCCTGTCATATAGAGGTAAGGAGAATGCGATCTCGACTAAACAGATCCATTAGGAACATAAGAATTCCTTCTTTTATAGCTTTTAACAGTACTTGAGACTGACGATAGCCCAACTTGTCTCTCTTGTTTTTGTCCATACAGGATCAGGAATACTTCCACTATATCCAGTCTGGACCCTGGAAGACACCATCCAATACTTCATAATATTGAAGATATTTTTGAGAATACCAGAATTAAAATAAGTATTCGTCCTGAAGAAAGCGGCCACTTGAGAATCCCGCTGAAACCGGTTGACTGTTTAAGCAGTCTGGCTGACAACCCAGACTCCAATTCCCTTATAAAGAAAAAAGAGGGCTTGTTAAAAGAAATCATACAGTTATCAACACAGATTCGCTCCCCATTACAGTATAGTGGTAAAAGAGGAATCGTTTTAAATAATGCTATTGACCACTGGTCATAGAACCATCTTTGTTGTTTTTAATGATAAGACACACGCCGTGGGGGCGGAAAGATTAAACACTAAATACCGACCTCCATCTTGTGTGCACTTTTAGATACTAGGAAAGTGTTTTAGAGAGGATAGGGTCAGGATCTCGACATCCCTTGTAGTCGGCCCAGCAGCTCTAACTAGGGCCTACAAACATTCGATACAAGATCATTCACAGATAGGGTCATTTAACTTTGTGCTAGGGATTCAGCAACAGGAATAACTTTGTAATTATCTAGCCTTCTGTTTTCTAAGTGTTATAATATTGAGGCGCAAACGGGAGGCCTCCGCCTTCTAACTCTACCTTGTGGTTACTTCTACTTTTGCAGTCTGCCTGTTTTTGAACCTTTCCTTGATTTCCAGTTTTTGACTTCTGAAACCTTGTCCTGTTTTGCTGTTAAAGACATTCAGTTCTTTGCTGATATCTTTTCTGCCTTTCTGTAAACACCCCGTTTTCTGTAAGCATTTCTGCTTCACAGACTTTTAAAAAAACTATTTTTATTAATTTCCAACAAAATAACTTACAGACTTTGTAAATAACACCAAATGATACATCACCTTTTATGCCTGTCCTACTGTGCAGGGGCTATCAGTTCTTGTAACATATGTTTCCAGGCCACTAAGTCTGTATGCTGTTCCTCCAGACCTCGACGGGATGTCTCTTGCCACACAGCTGTTTCTGCCAACGACCATTTCTGGAGGTCCCTCAACCACACGCTTATCGCTGGACCATTGCGTGCTTTCCACCTCATTGCTATGCTACGCTTCGCCAAAATGTATGCTAGGTCTCTCAATTTACTAACATGTCTCGCATGCTTTGGTCTTGGGGGAAACTGAGTCTGTTGTCAAGCCAGCCCTAATCAGGGTTTGGGCTACTTCGTCCCAATGATGGTGTATCTTTGTGCAGGCCCAGAACATATGCACCAGGTCTGCGTTGATCAGGCCACATTTCGGACAAGATTGCTCTGTTGCGTTGCTGAATTTAGCAATTTTCCTCAGAGTTAAGTATGCTCTGTGAGTGACGTATAATTGGATCAGCTGTAGCTTCGTATTTCTAGACACTTTCTTGTGATACCCCATAGCCCTGCCCCAAGCTGTGTCCGGCAGCTGCACTTGTAAGTCTGCTTCCAAGCTATGCCTAATCTGTATTAGGTTGTTATATGGCCTTGCCATTAGTAACTCATATAGTCTTGATATTGCGTGTCCACCTACTGAGATGTCATATAATGTTTCTATCGTTTCATCTTCTAGCCATTTTAACTTTATTATATGGAGAAGTGAGGAGTAGATCATGTGCTACCCTTCCTGCACTCCTGATTCTGAAGTGACTGCACCAAAAGTCCTCGGTCGCCCCTCTCTTAGTATATCGCCTATTGTCACCAACCCTCTGGGCTCCCATTATTTCCTGGCATTCAACCTAAGTTGTTCATCGTCACTCTTTAGTGTCACCAGTGGGTTCTGGGGGGAGTAAGGTGTTTCTTTGTCCAGAAAGCGGCAGGCCCTTTGCCATATCGTCTTGCCTAGCCTCAGCAACAGAGGGGGTCTGGGATCTCGTGATACCGTGGTCCACACAATCTCTTTCAAAAAGAATGGGGTGCCTTGCCGGTTGTAGTAATTCAGTGCCTTAGGTCTGTTGATCTCACAACCAATACATGACAAATTGGAGTTGGCACGCCACAAAATACCCCTGAAAATCCGGCACTTTTTTCCCTTCCCCTGTTCGTATGGTCTCTGTAATTTCTCCAACGACATTCTACATCTCGAGTTGTGCCAAAGGAAGCTCCGGCAGGTAGTGTTCAGTTTCCTAAAGAATGTTTTGGTATAACATATGGAACGTTTGTAAAATAATAGAGCAGCCTCGGAAGCACCACCATCTTCAACAAGGCGGCACTTCCCATTAATTATTTTGTTCAACGCCTTTAACGTGTTTTGTAAGTGTTCTGCTTTAGGGTCATGAAAAATGTCTACTCCCAGGTATCTAAATGTGTGCATTTCCCATTTAATAGGTAACCCTGGTAATGCACTTTGGGCCTCACTTTGTATCCTGCAAGGGGGAATAAACATGACTTCTGCATATTTATTGTAATACCAGAAAGGTCTACATAGCGCTCAAACACATCCAGTATATATTGTAAGTTGGTCTCTGGGTGTTGTATATAAAGAAGCATGTCATCTGCATATAGGGAGAGCAAGTGTGTGCTGCCCTGTGTTTTGATGCCTGCCTCATGATATTCTTTCTGTAAATATACTGCTAGCGGCTCTAAGGCCAATATAACTAGCATAGGGGACAATGGACAGCCCTGCGTAGTACCCTTGCTTAACCCCCATTGTTCCAATATAGTGGTGCATGTCTTGACTCTTGCCACTGGGTAGCTGTATAGCAGCTTTACCCATTTAATATATGTAGGGCCAATACCGAAACCTCTCAACACCGCCAGTAGCCATGGCCACCTGACGAGTCAAATGCCTTGACTGTGTCGAGCGAGGTTACTGCCATGAGCCGGGTGCTGTCTTGTGTATGATCTATTACATGGTGCAATTGTCTTAATTTAAATGTGATATTCCTATTTGGAACATAACCTGACTGATGCGGGTGTATGGGTTTGTGAATTACTGGCTTCAGCCTGTCAGCCATCAGAGCTGTTATTATCTTCCCATCTTGATTGAGTAGCGAGAGGGGTCTGTAAAAACCACATTCGGTTTCAGGTTTGTTGGGCTTCAATAATGGGACAATAATTGACTCCCTTAATGACATTGGCAAACTGCCTTTGTCTAGCGATTCATTCAGCATTGACAATAACGAAGGCGTGACCTCGGCCATGAATTCTTTATAGAACTCACTAGGTAGTCCGTCCGCACCCAGAGCCTTACCCGTCGGCAACCCTCTTAAAGTGTGTTTCAACTCCTCTATGGTTATGGGGGCTTCCAGCCTGTCTACCGCCTCTGCATCTAGCTTAGGAAGATCTATCAACGCTTGGGCTTCTTCTATATCCGACTCTTGGGTTTCTGACGTCTCCTCATAAAACATCTTATAATAACTGTAAAAACAATCGTTTATGTCCTGTTGTGTCTCACAGATTCCCCCATTCCTCACTACGATTGCCCGAATCATGCTTCGTTCAGTTTTGCTTTTACATAACCAGGACAGTAAGCGTCCTGGTTTGTCCCCTTCGGCGTGCTGTCGTTCCACATATTTCCTATAACTCAACTTGCCTAATCTATCCCAGTGTTCTAAGCACTCGTGCTGCAGGGCGACGGCCTCTTGAGCCTTCCCACTGGGTAAGCCCCTTTGACCATTTATGGCCTCTAATTTACATAAGTCACTATTGCAGCCTGAACCCCATTTGCCTTGTCGATTGCGGTCCCCCCTGATCACTACTTGAAGGCCTCCCATAATGAACCCGCTGATGCCACACCTACTGTATCATATGTAAAGTAATCCTTCACCCCCTCTCTCAGATGTTCCCGGAATGCTCCATCCCTCAGAGACTCACTTTTAAGTCTCCATGTCGGAATGCATGCTCTTGGGGGAAGCCCACCATGTAACCACCAGCGGGGCATGATCTGACAACACTTGTGCTTTGTATTCCACCCTTTCAAATTCACCCAGGGTGCCTTCTGCTGTAAAAATATAATTCAATCTAGTGTACATATCTTGGGGAGCAGTGTAGTGCGAATATCCACGGTCTGCGGGTGTAGAGTCCGCCATATATCTGAGAGTTTCAATGCTTGCAACAATGTGTTCAGGGCCTTGGCGGAGGGGGCAGGGTGAGTGAATTTGTTATCAGATCTATCTAGTGTAGGGTTGAGCGTGCAATTAAAGTCCCCTCCCCATATCAGTGTGCCATCTCTGTGTGGGCTAATTAGTGGGTATAACATGTGAAAATATGCTGCAGTCTCCTGGTTTGCCACATATGTGTTGATGATACAAAATTCTCTGTGTTCCAACCGTCCCCATATTACGAACATCCTGCCCTCTTTGTCCTGGAAAGTCTCGAGCACCGTAAGAGGCACCGTTGGTGCCACCCATATTAATACTCCCCTAGCATATGCCGAGTATGACAAGCCCAGCATTGTGCCTCTCCATTTTTTAGCCAGGACAATATGTTTCTCTTTTGTGAGATGCGTTTCTTGTAGGAGTGTAATGTCAATTTTTAACGCCTTAAGTCATAATTCTGTTACATTTAATATGTAAGGTCATACCACCGCCTCGTTGTGCAGTTACAGTCATCTGCTTAAGGTTTAGTTTTCAAGGCACCGTCAGTGTGTTACTTGCACCTGCATCTGCTCCGGTTGGCAAATTCTCCCTGTCCATCCATTTATGTGCGTCTTCAGGGTTATCAAAGAAAATGGAGTGGCCTTTGTGAATTATTTTCAGTCTAGCAGGATACAGCAACATGCACTTCAGGTTCACCGCTCGCAGTCTTCTTTTGACCGATATATAGTTCAGCCGTTGTTTCTGTACTTGTAGGGTGTAATCCGGGTATGCGGTTATCGTGGCAAGACACTTGTTGGATCGTCCTGTCTTTGCGGAATTGCTTGAGGATCGTTTCCCTAGAACTGCAATCCTGTCCCATGTGCTGGTATCTCCTTGCAGCACCTCCAGGATCCCTGCGATAGCGAGTGCAAGAGCTGCTTGTGCAATTTATGATAAGGTCTGTTGTTCCAGGCCCCTAATTATCTGACTGATCCGAGGCACTTCAGACTCTGTTGCCGGTCCCGTGTAAGTCCCCGCTGGGGTGCTGTCCCTCTGAGTCATCTTCTTTAAGGCTTTGTCATGTCGTAGTACTCTGACCCTCCAGTGACCCTTGTCCTCTCTGTGCCGCCATTTTGTTCCTTTCTCCGGGCCGGGTGCAGGACTTCGATTGGAGATCCGGTCGATCGTTCAGCGGATGCAGAACATTTTCAGTAATGAGACCATGTCAAGACCGTCGTTTTAATAAAGACAGGCGGCGAGCCACGAAAGCGGTGTACCGCTCGAATCCCATGGGTACGGCATTACTATGGACTGACTTCAGAGTGGGAGACACTCATTTTCAAAGAAGGAAATTCAGTATTAGACCTTAACCAGAGGCTGTTGGAATACAAGCCACAGGGCGAACCAAATGGAGGTTTGCAGAAATATTTGTTAAAAGTTCATCCAATCCTGATGAAGACTTACACTATCCGTCAAGTCGAAACTATTTTACCAACTGGGAAGCTTTTTCGTAAAGAAGAATGATTTGTTAAGGCACCAATAGTCGATACATTTTTTGGATTGAACTACAATTTTGTTATATGCGTGTTTTGTATTTTTGGAATTATCATATCCACTATGAAAAGAAATGCACTAATGAATTAAATTAATAAATGACATACCTTAGGGCACTTTAGTATATTTATACAAATTTTAGATGTGCAGATTAGTTGAATGAATGTTGTTGAATGGCTTAGTAGCAAAAGTTTTTATTATGATCTAAATATATTTGTAATATTGTATTTTATGTAATTCTAAATAAAATGAAAATGATAAATTGATTTATGCATCCATTTACCCTCTTTCTAAGTGTTTTCCTCACCTCCTGGTACCATCTTTTGTATATTATTATATGTTTCTACCTCAAGGTACCAGTGACTGTTGAGGTTCCCACCCCTTTTGGGTTGGTTTTGTAGTACTCTGACCCTCCAGTGACCCTTGTCCTCTCTGTGCCGCCATTTTGTTCCTTTCTCCGGGCCGGGTGCAGGACTTCGATTGGCTCGTATGTTGTTGATAGGGCACCTCAGGTACTCCTTCTGTGCCCAACTGTGCACGTCCTCTTCATCCAAACAGTGCTGAAACTACAGACGCGGAGGCTTGCATACACCTCTGTTTCAGGACAAGATCATGAACGGATCGACAGGCGCCACAGGAATCGTGTCCTACTGCATGGCTGCTTAGCCAAACCCACCTGCTCCACAGACCTGTCCTGTTTCTGCCTTGCTTTTCTCTCTTTCTCTCTGTAATCCCAGTCTCTTGAGGTTTTCCTGTTTGTTCCTTGCCTGCGATATTACCAGATTTCAGTCCATAGTTTAATGCCCCTGGTTTTAAGGGAGTTTCCAGAATCCATATTTTTCGCTGTGTTGGCAGCGACCTGTCTTGTCTGAGTCCTTTGCCTTGTGTAACAACCGAGAAATTGCTTTTGAATACAAGCCAAAGTGAACCCGACTGAGGGAGGCGGATATTCGAGAGGGGTCTGAGGCCAGGAATAGAGGGAGCCAGGGGGTGAAGAACCAGCCCCTCAAGTGCAACAAAAAAGGAACTTTTTTGTTTGTTAATTTTGAATCGATCAGGCCACCAGAAGCAGGAAAGCTAACCTCTGAAGATCCTGACATCGTTAAGAACTATTTTAGGATCTGAGCCCGGAAGAAGGGGAATCCCGAGGTGAAAAGTCATCACCAAACGTACATAGTGAGAGGAACTTTTGTTGTTATTTTGAATGCATCAGGCCCTCGAAGGCAAGAGACTTTTTATAGAGCAAGAGACTTGGCCATCGAAGATCCTGATAGCTCAACACAGTTCTGTCATCTAGCTCAATACGGAACTGTCGTCTCGTGCTGGGGAAGTTCGAGCGTGTGCTGTGCTCCAGAGTCTCGCCTTGTGCCTTGCTCAAAACGTGGGGAAGGGAGACCACAACTACCGCATCCTTACATATTGTTTGTGAACACTTCTTTATTTCTTATGAGCCCTATCCCACACTCTTTTTTGTATTAAGCGTAAGGATTAGCAAAACATTTTTCTTAGTATAGGCCTTTTTATATGACAAGACGCCACTAGGACTGCCTTATTTTGATTTGATGGTCGTAGCTTGCTTCCATCTTAGATTAGGCGTTTTTCCACCATACCTATACAATTTAATAAACAAACTTGATCTGTGATAACTTGTGTGTGTCTATTCTTGATACCATGCAATCCTTACATATGGTGTCAGTAGTGGGATTTGATTCAACTGATAAAAAAATTGAAACACATGCTAATAATTGTAGTACCACCAGACGGGGAAAATAAAATAGTTGACCTCCTTGATTCCGACCGCATGCCCGCGTTGAAAGAGGTGTTCTCTCAGTTACATGTTCCGCCTAATCAACAGGATCTATTCTTTAAAACTCAAGTACTACAAGATACCCTTCCTCTCTCTCATTATAACATACAACCGTGGGACCGGATAATCCTGAAAATTGAACATGTCCTCTCCTTTATAAGACCTAGTGCTCTGAGCCCTCCTCCTCCGGAACCTTTTTTTTTTGGTACCCAGTCATTATTGGTTGCAGGACCATCAGGGTTAGGGATTAATTTCCTGCAATCCATTCCTTTGACAGAATCAGAGTTGGAAGAGTCAGGCGACTTTGAGACCTTATCCGACGGAGTCGAAAGTTGTACCCTTTCTGATTCAGAACCATCCACAGAAGGGACTCTTATTTATTTATTGTTTCCTTGTTAAGCGCTTATACAATAAGAATACACTGTTTCAAAGTGCCCACAGGGCAGGGAGGGAGGGAGGGTAGACCATGTTAAGAGGTGAGGGGAAGAGGAAGAGGGACGAACCTACTGTGCCTTGTGACCGTTCAGAACGTGCAAGTGCAGAAAGGAAGAGAGAAGAGGGGTAAGTGCTGGGGAGTCCAAGCTCGTGGGGGGCCATGGAGGAAGTGCTAGGAATGCTGAGTGCTACACGGCCAGAGCTGCAGGAGGTGTTAGTGCGAGTCTCCAGAGCGCAGGGTGTGCAGATGCAAGGTGCTGTAGATAGACAGGAATTGTGAGTAATTGGTGAGGGAGGTCAAGACCCCGAAGATGCATAAGTGCCAAGGACACCAATTCAGCAACTGTGGGACTAGCAGAGGAGAGAAGGTGGAAAGGAGGAGGAAAAGAAGAAAGTCTTAAGGAGCTTCCGGGATTTGAGAAGTTCCTTCTCAAGACGCAGGGGGATGGGGAGGCTATTCCAAAAAAGGGAGCCCACAGAGGAAAGTGAGCGGCCCCCTGCCCTCTTTATAACCAAACGCTTTACACACAATGAGTTGGTGCCAGAGGAGCGAAGAGGACTAGTGGGAGAGTATTTAGTGAGATAGAGTTGAAGATGGTGTAGTCCCCTGGCCCATACAGCTTTGTTACTGAAGCAGAGGGATTTGAATTTAATCCGTGCAGCAACCAGGAGCCAGTTAAGACTTTTCAGAGCTGGAGATATGCGGCACTGGGCTTACAGCCAAGGATAAGTCTCACCACTCTATTATGGATAAGCTGAAGGTGTCGCAGAGTAGAGGAATGGAGATTCAGGAGAAGGCTATTACAGTACTCAAATCTAGAGAGAACTAGGGCTTGAGTCACATTGAGCCTCTGCGGGAAAGTCAGAAAAGGTAGAATTCCTTTGAGAAGGAAGAGCTGTTAGTTGGATTTGGGGTTGTTTTACTGCAACAGAAAAGTTTGCAACGGAAATGACCGAATGAGAAATGTACGTAATGCAAAATTGTTTGTACATTTCCCATTCGGTCATCCAAGGTAAAACAACCCCAAATCATTAGAAAACATAACCCCCTCCCACACCTCTACCCCCGCCCAACCCCCCATACTCCCCCTGCTTACCTTTCCTTCCGTCTCGCTGGTCCCTGCAACGCCAGTTCCCTTTCACTTCCGTGTTCGGGAACCGGCGCTGCATGGTCCCTTTCTTTTTTCTTTTTAAATGTTGTTTTTGTGTCAGCTGCAGAGGTGTCCCCCGCAACCCCTGCTCACTATACTGTATAGTATAGTGAGCAGGCTGTTGCGGGGGACACCCCCGCAGCCTTTCTTTTTGTTGTTGCTCGGATCAGCTGCAGGGGTGTCCCCCGCAACCCCCGCTCACTATATTATAGTGAGCGGGTGTTGCGAGGGACACCCCGCAGCTGTTCCAACCCCAAAACAAAATGACCTACACCACCAAATAGATACTACAAAATGTCCTACAAACATTTAGTCAGTAGGACATTTAGTAGTATATATATTCGGTAATTTGGTGTTGTAGGTCATTTGGATTCGGTCATTTTAACCAGTAGTTGGACTTCTTGGCAGTATCCTGAGTGTGAGGGAGGAAGGAGAGAGAGGAGTCAAGCATGGCTCCAAGGTTTCTGGCTTCAGTTGAAGGAGCAGGGGCGCGAACCCAAGGAGGAAGGCCACAGTGAAGGGAAGAAAGAAGGAGCAGGGGTCCCAATGGGAAGGATCTCGGTTTTACAGGCGTTGAAGCAGAGATCATTGGAGGCGCACCAGGACTGGATGGTAGAAAGGCAGTCAGGGATGATAGAGGGTGCAAGAGGGTCAGCAGGGAGTCTGAAGTAGAGCTGTGTGTCGTCTGCGTAACACTAAGTTGGAGGAGGAGGAGGAGATAAGGCGCGCAAGGAGAGCAAGGTAGATGTTAAAGAGCAAGGGGGAGAGAAAAGAACCCTGGGGGACGCCAAAGGTTGAGATGGAAGTAGGAGAGGAGAATGGACCCAGGATTACTTGGGAAGAGCAGTTAGTGAGAAAAGAGGACAGTCAGTCCAGTGCCCGCTCCGAGATACCAAGTGTATAATGGAGCCTTTGGATGAGGAGGGAAGGGTTAACTGTGTCAAATACAGAGGAGAGATCAAGAAGGATAAGGGCCGCTGGGGAGTTGGAGTCAAGAGAGGCAAGCAGTTCTTTACGGGTGTTTAGAAGAGCCTGTAACGCTCACCTGAATCCCTCGGAGGCGCAGGTCTGGGCTGGGGGTTCTCGGAGTCTTCTAGGGTCACGCGCAGGCCTCGAATGCCACCCTGGAAAGGCCCTCTCCTCACTGAGATCTTGATCTGAAGGGTGAGGTGTCTGCAATTGTGAGAGCAAGGGGTTAATAGGATATATAAGCCTGACAGGCAAGCTGACTCCCCTTCCTGGTAATCCCCGCGTAGTTCGTAGGCTAAATGTGCTCACCTTATATAGGTGAAAGCGGAGCTCTCCATCCTGCGCCTGTGCAGGGGCGCCGAAGCCAGTTACTTCACTGGTTGATTGTCCAGCCTCTTGGTTGCAGAGGATGAAGATTTGGAGCTAGGCCGTCGTTAGCAGCACGAACGGCGGTTGCTTGAATGGAGAGCGATGGAAATGCGAAGGTATTGCAGGCAAGTAAGTAAGAAATGTCAATTCGAAGTTTAAAGCACTTCTTAATGTCTCTTTTCCTTTTTCAGGTTGCAGAAGCAGCTGGGTAGAAAAATAGATGTCGAGGAATGCGCCGAGGAGTGAGAAAGATGAGAGCTGCCCAAAACACGTGCGTATGGATGGAGTTTTGTATTTCTTAATGATGTCCTTTTGTTTTGCAGATGCGAGTAGCAGCGTCGGCGGAGGCGAGAAGAATGCAGCGCAGGTAGGAAAAGGTTCACGAAGGTTACTAACCAATGTCCTTGCTTCCACAGGGTGCCAAAAAATGGAGAGCTGCAGCCCGTGGCTTGAGATGCACCGATGGATTGGGTAAGTGCTGCGCTGGTTTTATCTCGTGCTAACCTGGTGTTCTTTTCCCTTCTCAGATGCTGCTGAAGACAAAGATGGTATTTCAGAAGGTAAGATTACGGATTTCTCTTCCCTAGATGCAGAAGTTGCAGATTCTCTGGAGCTGACACGGTGAGCGTCCTGCTGCTATTGCAGAATAACGCGAAGCACGTTGCTCTGATCGGGCGTGGTTTAAATAGCCTACTGGAGTGCTTAGGTGTCTCCTTCCACAGCAGCCTCGCCCAGGAAAGAAGTCCCAGCTTCCAGAATAGTTCCAGTATCCAGTCCCAGGGAGTGGTGCTGGCCACACCCAGAAGGTAAAGTAGTTCCAGCCATGGATGGATGAGGATTTCATCCTGCAGGTGAGTGAGCAGCATGGTCTGCAGCAGGTAGGTCCACCCAAGCACCCTTCCTTGCATCATGAGCCCGGCACGTCCTGTGCCGGGACTGGGTCCCCTTATGAGCCTGGCGCCACTGGCGCCAGGACAAGGTCCATAAGGCCCCTATGGGAGCCGATGGGAGCCTGGAAATGAAGTTGTGACCCGGCTTCCGAGGCAGTTGGGCTAAACCTGACTCCTTGGAGGCTGCGGTCATGACAGCATCCCCCCTCAAGGCCCCTCCCAAGCTTGTCTTTTCCGGAGGTTTTGGCTTGTTGGGAAAAGCCCGATGAAATTTTCGGACTAGACGAGGTGCATGTACATATTCTGAGGGTTCCCAAGATCTCTCCTGGGGTCCATATCCCTTCCAATCAATCAGGTAGTATAGTTTTGATTTGGAAATTTTGGAGTCCAAGATGTCTCGAATTTCAAATTCGGATTCTCCGTCAACTTGGATTGGCTCAGGAGGTTTAGTCAAACGGGTTCCGGGTTGCACAGGTTTCAGGAGAGAAACATGGAAGACAGGATGTATCTTCATTCGAGTAGGTAATTCTAGTTTGACAGCCACTGGGTTAATCACGGCCGTGATTGAGTAGGGCCCTAAATATCTTGGGTTGAAGGTGCGTGGCCCTTTTAAAGATAAATGTTTAGTGGACAGCCAGACTTGATCTCCTTTTTGATATTGAGGAGCCTCTTTTCGATGTTGGTCTGCTCCTTTTTTGTATGACTCTTTAGCTCGTTGAAGATGAGCTGTGGCTTCTTTAAATGTTTGAGTTATTGTCGAATGCAGATGGTCAACAGCAGGTGTTCCGAGAGCTTGAGGTGGGTCCAGATTTGAGGTTCGAGGATGACTTCCATACAGCAGGAAAAAAGGGGGTTTTCCCGTCCCAGAATGGATTGAATTATTGTAAGCGTATTCAGCAATCCAAAGGACATCCTTCCAAGTACCCTCGGATTGATGCAACATGCAGCGCAGATATTGTTCTAGAGTTTGGTTAGTTCTCTCAGTCTGCCCATCGGTTTGAGGATGATGGCTGGTGGAAAGTCGTACATCAATTTGTGCTAAACGACAACAACTCCGCCAAAAATGGGAAATAAATTGGCTCCCTCGGTCAGAGATTAGTACTGAAGGGAAACCGTGTAACCGGACAATGTTTTCAAGAAATTCTCGGGCTAGAATGGAAGCTGTAGGTAAACCCTTCAGTGGGATAAAATGAGCCATTTTTGAAAAAAGGTCTACGATCACTAGAATTGTGTTGTATCCGGAGCAAGGGGGTAAATCCGTGATAAAATCCATCGAGAGCGTGTGCCAAGGGCCTGGTGGAATGTCTATTGGACGTAATAATCCTGCTGGTTTTTCCTTCTGACTCTTGTTTTGTGCGCAGATACCACAAGAAGCCACAAACTCCTTAACGTCTTTCCTCCAAGATGGCCACCAAAAATGCCTTTTAATTTTCTCTGAGGTTTTGGCAACTCCAGGATGTCCTTCCATTAGAGAATCATGGTAGCAGGTGATGACCTGTTTTTGTAAGTCCGCGCAGGGTAAGAATAGTCTTCCTTGGAAATACAATAGGTTCTGATCTATTGTAAAGTCCTTTCCTTTCAATTGCCAATTCGATGAATCTTCGGGAGTTATGAGCTTATTGACCCTTGCTTTAATCTCTTCGAGGGATAATGTGTTGATTACTCCTAGTATCTTTTGTTCAGGAATTATTGGCACCGGCTCCGGATTAGCTGTAAGTTCGTCTACCCCTATCCGGGAAAGGGCGTCTGCTTTTCCGTTCCTAACGCCTGGTCGAAATGTGATTACAAAATCGAATTCTGCGAAGAATAAAGCCCAGCGTAGTTGCCTCGAAGATTGAGCTTTAGCTGACTTCAGGTACTGGAGATTACGGTGATCCGTGATTACAGTTACTGTGTGCCGGGCTCCCAAAAGATAATGCCGCCAGGCCTTAAAGGCGGACTTAATTGCCAAGAGTTCTTTGTCCGTAATTGTGTAGTTGATTTCAGGAGCCGAAAATTTGCGAGACCAAAAGGCTACAGGGTGTAACTGGTGCGTTTCGGGGTCTCTTTGTGACAGCACCGCCCCCATTGCAAGACTGGAAGCGTCTGTCTCAACGATGTAGGGAAGTTCTGGACGGGGATGCCTTAAGACTGGAGCAGAGATAAATTTGGCTTTTAATTCTTGGAAGGCTTGTTCGGCTTCTGGAGTCCACTCGAATTTTTTATTCTTTTTCAGAAGAGCCGTGATAGGTTGGACTACCCGAGAGAATTCAGGAATGAACCTTCGGTAAAAATTAGCGAAGCCCAGCATGCTCTGCACACCTTTAACGGAAGTTGGGGAAGGCCATTTGGTGATAGCATCCACTTTTCTTGAGTCCATGTGAACTCCGTTGGGTGATAAGATGAACCCTAAAAATTCCACTTCCTTTGCGTGAAAGGTGCACTTCTCCAGTTTAGCAAACAAGCGGTGTTGGCGAAGTCTCTGTAAAACCGCTGTGACGTGTCTACGATGATCAGTTTCTGAGGCTGAGTATACCAGGATGTCGTCAATATAAACGACTACGCACACATCAATAAGTTCTCTGAGGACATCATTCATGAAATACTGGAAAGCGGCCGGTGCGTTACATAGTCCGAAGGGCATTACTTGATACTCAAATAATCCATATTTAGTGCGAAAGGCCGTCTTCCACTCGTCGCCCTCCTTAATGCGTACCAAATGGTAAGCTCCTCTGAGGTCTAACTTTGTGTATATGCAGGCGCCTTTTACCTGGTCCAATAATTCAGGAATCAATGGCAACGGGTATCGGTTTTTTACTGTAATCTGGTTCAGGGCGCGATAATCGATACACGTTCTTAGGTCACCTTCCTTTTTCGGGACGAAGAACAAAGCTGAGGAAGCCGGGGATTTCGAGGGGCGGATGAATCCGTTAGCCAAGTACTGGTCCAAGTATTGCCTGAGATGGAGGTTTTCTGGTTCAGCGAGGGCATATATTCTGCTGCACGGAGGGGTGGACCCAGGTATCAGGTCTATCTGGCAGTCGTATGACCGATGCGGTGGCAGGGTGTTGGCTTGATCTTTCTGAAAGACGTCGCTGAACTCTTGGTATTCCAGAGGTAATCAGGGGTCCTCGGAAGTGATGGCTGCTAGCTTGATTTCGGACTGAGGATAACAGGTTGAAGCGCATTCTGGAAACCGAATTACCTTGGCTCGCCAGTTTATCTGAGGATTGTGCTTTTCCAACCAAGGCATTCCCAGAATCACCTGAAATTGCGGGGCCTTGATTACATCAAACACGATCTTCTCCCGATGTCCGCCTTGACATAGCAACGTTACCTCCATGGTGGTATGAGAAACTGGTCCGGAAGCTATTTCAGTACCATCCACTGTAGTGATTACGTCCTTTACCATCTTGGGACATAGGGGAAGATCCATCCTGGTAGCCAAGTCGTGGTCCACATAATTACCGATTGCTCCGCTATCAATGTATACTTTGATAGCATGCATGCGATCTGGTCTATTGGGACTTATGAGGACCATAGGCATAACCAAATGCGAGGTCAAGGAACTGGTTTTAACGCTCGGCAAGCGGACCTCTACGCTTGTCGGGCGAGGTCGTTTGCCGATTCCAGTTTCTCAGCATTTTTATCAGAAGCTCCTACGGTCTTCTTGACCGGTTTCACTGAGCAATCACGAAGGAAATGTCCAGAATTCCCACAGTATAGGCACAGCTGTAATTGCCTTCTTCTTTCCCGTTCTTTCTGAGTTAATGGTCCTTTTACTACTCCTATTTGCATTGGTTCCACGGAGTCATTCCCTTTAGCGGAGCTCTGAGGTCTTGAAAGTACCCGGGTTTCAAATCTGGATCGATCGGACTTCCTGTTCTGTAGCCGATGATCTAATTGGACCACTAGGTCGATATAATCTGAACAGTCTTGCGGCGGATTAACCACCTGTGCTAAAACGTCTTTAAGTTCCCCACGTAGGCCTCTGTAGAAGAGCGTGATTCTCTTATCTTCAGGCCACCTAGTCTCAACCACCAGTCTATTAAAGGACGCTATGTAAGCCAGGAGATCCTGATTACCTTGTCTGAGTGACAGGAGTTCATTGTCCAAGGCCTGCCCCTGTGAATGTCTTGCGAACAACTTTTCCATACTGGTCTGAAAGTCTTGAAAGTGATAGAGGAGCGGGTCATCCTATGTCACGAGAGGAATGGACCAATCTGCAGCACTACCGCTAAGATAGGAGAGTACAAACGCTACCTTGGCTTGGTCCGTTGGGAATGCGGCGGGTCTACACAGAAAGTGCAAGCGGCATTGATTGATGAATACTGCATATCGCTTTGGATCTCCGGAAAAACGTTCGGGCGGGGCCAAAGGCACATTCCCTGGCAGATTAATTTGCACCGGATTACTTGAAGTTGTAGGCGTGCCGCCCCCTCCATAGAGAGGCAGTGGCGTCTGTCCCGCTTGAGCCTGTAGCAACTGTCTGGCCAGATCATCAGTCCGTTCCTTGGCCATGATCAACTCCCTTCGTAAAGCGTTTGTTTCTTGGCGAGATGCGTGTACTTCTGCCCTTAGTTCCCCAAGCATTTGAGCCAGTTGATCTGTGTCCGAGGTTTCCATTGCGCCTGGGTGGGAATATTGCGGTTGGCTTCGCGTTCTGTAACGCTCACCTGAATCCCTCGGAGGCGCAGGTCTGGGCTGGGGGTTCTCGGAGTCTTCTAGGGTCACGCGCAGGCCTCGAATGCCACCCTGGAAAGGCCCTCTCCTCACTGAGATCTTGATCTGAAGGGTGAGGTGTCTGCAATTGTGAGAGCAAGGGGTTAATAGGATATATAAGCCTGACAGGCAAGCTGACTCCCCTTCCTGGTAATCCCCGCGTAGTTCGTAGGCTAAATGTGCTCACCTTATATAGGTGAAAGCGGAGCTCTCCATCCTGCGTCTGTGCAGGGGCGCCGAAGCCAGTTACTTCACTGGTTGATTGTCCAGCCTCTTGGTTGCAGAGGATGAAGATTTGGAGCTAGGCCGTCGTTAGCAGCACGAACGGCGGTTGCTTGAATGGAGAGCGATGGAAATGCGAAGGTATTGCAGGCAAGTAAGTAAGAAATGTCAATTCGAAGTTTAAAGCACTTCTTAATGTCTCTTTTCCTTTTTCAGGTTGCAGAAGCAGCTGGGTAGAAAAATAGATGTCGAGGAATGCGCCGAGGAGTGAGAAAGATGAGAGCTGCCCAAAACACGTGCGTATGGATGGAGTTTTGTATTTCTTAATGATGTCCTTTTGTTTTGCAGATGCGAGTAGCAGCGTCGGCGGAGGCGAGAAGAATGCAGCGCAGGTAGGAAAAGGTTCACGAAGGTTACTAACCAATGTCCTTGCTTCCACAGGGTGCCAAAAAATGGAGAGCTGCAGCCCGTGGCTTGAGATGCACCGATGGATTGGGTAAGTTCTGCGCTGGTTTTATCTCGTGCTAACCTGGTGTCCTTTTCCCTTCTCAGATGCTGCTGAAGACAAAGATGGTATTTCAGAAGGTAAGATTACGGATTTCTCTTCCCTAGATGCAGAAGTTGCAGATTCTCTGGAGCTGACACGGTGAGCGTCCTGCTGCTATTGCAGAATAACGCGAAGCACGTTGCTCTGATCGGGCGTGGTTTAAATAGCCTACTGGAGTGCTTAGGTGTCTCCTTCCACAGCAGCCTCGCCCAGGAAAGAAGTCCCAGCTTCCAGAATAGTTCCAGTATCCAGTCCCAGGGAGTGGTGCTGGCCACACCCAGAAGGTAAAGTAGTTCCAGCCATGGATGGATGAGGATTTCATCCTGCAGGTGAGTGAGCAGCATGGTCTGCAGCAGGTAGGTCCACCCAAGCACCCTTCCTTGCATCATGAGCCCGGCACGTCCTGTGCCGGGACTGGGTCCCCTTATGAGCCTGGCGCCACTGGCGCCAGGACAAGGTCCATAAGGCCCCTATGGGAGCCGATGGGAGCCTGGAAATGAAGTTGTGACCCGGCTTCCGAGGCAGTTGGGCTAAACCTGACTCCTTGGAGGCTGCGGTCATGACAGAGCCGTTTCCGTGCCTCGGGATGCTCAGAATCCAGATTGATGGTCATGGAGGCCACCAACAAGTTCAGTGTGAGAGTTAAGTTGGGGCAAGATCAGCTTCTCGAGAAGCTTCCCAAGGAAGGGGGTGATAGAAATAGGGTGATAGCTGGCAGGGCAGGTAGGGTCAGAGGAAGGTTTTTTCAGGAATGAGCACACAAGAGAGTGCTCTAGGGGAGTGGGGAAAGATCCTGTGGTAAAAGAGTGATTGCAGAACTCAGCGAGAGCAGGGGCAAGAGAGCCAATGTTATCCTTGATGGTCCTGGATGAGCAAAGGGAGACCTGTTTAGAATAGACCTTCAGGGAGCGGACAACCCTGGTAATTTCCTCTGGAGTGACAGCTGAGAAAGAAGGAAAGGAGGAAGGAGGGCTCTGGGGGAGGGGTGTGGAGGGTGGGTGTGGGATGGGATGTGGGGGAATGTAGAAAGGGAAGTCAGAATGTCCTGTGTTTTGGTGGCAAAGAGTGAGGCCAATGCATTGCAGAGGGCCTTTGAAGGAGAAGGAGAGGAGGAGACTGCGAAGGGGTTGGCTAGTTCCCTGCAGGTTTTGAAAAGTTCAGCCGAGTTGATGGATGCGCCGGAGACCTGTGCCTGAATGTGGGCTCTTTTCTTTGCACGGATGGCGAGTCTGTATTGCCTTTGGAGCAGGTGGCAGGCCAGTTTGTCAGACGATGAGCTTGAGGTTAGCCACTTCTGTTCGACTGCCCTGCAATTTCAGTTGTACCAAGTGTTAAGCTTTGAGGCAGGTTTCAGACGAATCCTCATGACTGGGGCAAGAATGTCAAGGGTGTTGGTGGTGATGGACAGGTATAGGTTGCTGAGGGCAGAGTCAGAGGTAGAGTCAGAGGTGGGAGGGTGAGGGGTAAGTAGGTGGAGGCAAAGTCAGCCGCAGTCAATCGTTTCATCGGGCGGGTGTCAATGAATGAGGTTGGTGCTACTTTTTGGGGGTCGGTAAGGGGGCCAATGGGACCCATGTGAGAGGAGAGGAGAGAGTGGTCGGACCAGAATAGGGGTGACTAATGGGGGGAAGAGAGGTTAGAGTGTATGAGGGCATCCAGAGTGTGTCTAGCTGTGTGGGTTGGCCCAGAAGGGAGAATGGAGAGGGAAAGCGTGAAGCACAGATCAGTGAATAGAGTGGTCGATGAGCCAGCGGAGTCCAAATGAATGTTGAAGTCACCCAGGAGGAGATGGTTAGAAGTGGAAGCAAATAAAGAATAGCAGAAGTCAGCCCAATCAGAGAGGTATAGGGAGATGGCGCCTGAAGGACGGTAGATGATAGCAATGGTCAGGTTGGAGGTGGGAGAGGTGACCAACTTGCAGACCAGGCTTTCAAAAGAGGAATAGGTCTGGGTAGGTAAGGTGGAGGAAGGCGCCCACTCAGGGAAAATTAAGGCAACCGCCCCCTTCCCCCCCGCTAGTGGGGTGAGGTCACGGCTTGGAGATGATCTTGAACCAAGAGGGAGGAGGGAGTCAAAGGCGGTGACTGTGCTGGCATTGAACCAAGTCTCGGTAAGCGCGAGAATGTCGAGGTCAATGTCTTCAAGAAAGAGACAGATGTCAGAGGAGTGTTTGTTGGCTGAGCAGGCATTAAGAGTCGCCAGGTAGAGGTGGTCAGTGCTTTTGAAGGTTTTCTGAGGTGGGGTACAGGGGTGTGTTGCACCATTCAGAGGAGGGGGAAGAGATTAGAATGGGGAGATGCAGGCGAGGGAAGGAAGTTAATGAGAGAAGGCAGGATGCGGTCAAAGAGTAGGAGGTTGGGTTGTGAGCCCTGAACCGGGATGGTGCCGGTGTGATAGACAGTAACAAAGCAACAAGAGGATGCAAAGCCCACCAAGAGGACTTGCCAATTGGTGCCACCGTTAATAGAAGAGTGTGAGGAGGGAGAGATAGTGGAGATGAGATGGGGAGACCAGCGATCAGGAGAGGGGACAGAGAAAAGGATATCAGTGAAAACCTCTCTAGAGGAAGCACTGACATAGGTGTCTGCAATGGAAGTCCAGGGTTTGCACTTAAGATATCTTTTTTGTGCTTTTTCTTGCCAGAGAGAGATAGGGGATAGGAGATAGTGTAGCAGTTAGAGCATATAGGATAGATGGAGAGAGCCAAAGGGAGGGAGAGGTTTAAGTCAAGGAGTGATAGAGTACTACACAGTTCTGGCTAACTCACTAGGTCTAGTAGGCTGCATGAGAGAGAATGAGATGGTGCACAGGGAAACAGAGGCACCAAAATTCAAATTTAGCAGTAAACCCTAAAAAACTATTTTAAATGAGGCAAATACTGAATGCAGATGGTGCACAGGGAAATAGAAGCACTGATATACATGTATGAAAGAAGTAAATGTAGTAAAAAGGAATGAGGTTAGTTAAGATAATGAATTGAGAGTACAGCATTGGCAATGCCCCAGGAGAGTTAGAAATGGTAGAACAGCCAAACTCATAATCATTATTACAGGGATCGTAGAATGTCTTTGATCCAGAGACAGGGGAGCAGTCCAGGAATTAGTCAAGGGAAGGAACATAGTTAGATTAGAGTTTTCTATGGCTCTCCAGGCCCTCCACGGCCCGGACAGGCTCCTTAGAAAGTGGGCCTTTGAAACAGGGGCCGGCTATTAGCCATTAGATGTTGGGATTCACAGCTGTGCTGTACAGATTATGAAATTCAGCTTCAGATGCAGCCAGCAGGAAGGGGCTGCTCGTTTCAGGTGGAGTGGACACAATGCAAGATCAGGCACAGACATGCACCCTAGAAAGACAGCCACCTTAGAAAGTGGGCCTTTGAAACAGGGGCTGGCTATTCGCCTTCCGGCTCCTGATTGGCTCGGAATGGAGAAGACAGGCCAATCAGAGTGAGGCAGGGCCAGGTAGCTTAGCACTCGCAGCTTGGAATAATAAAGCAGCAATTTTAAAGGCGCAAAGAAGACAAAGGCACTGCATGGCCTACTAGCCAAAAACACAGCCACAGTATGAACCAGCACACGTTGGTGGAGGGGTACGCAGTAGCAAAAAAGTGAAAGCCTGCAATGCCGAAATTAACAATTTCGCGCTTGCCACCACGCATTGTCTAAATGCGCTAAATTGCAGTCCCAAGCCCCTTCTGGGATTACCTTCTCAGCTGTGATGTTGGGATTCACAACTGTGCTGTACAGATGATGAAATTCAGCTTCAGATGCTGCCAGCAGGAAGGAGCTGCTTGTTTTAGATGATGTGGACACAATGCAAGATCAGGCACAGACATGCTCCTTAGAAAGTGGGCCTTTGAAACAGGTGCTGGCGATTCACCTTCCGGCTCCTGATTGGCTAGAAATGGAGAAGGCATGCCAAACACAGTGAGGCAGGGCCAGGTAGCTTAGCACTCGCTGCTTGGAATAATAAAGCAGCAATTTTAAAGGTGCAAAGAAGACAAAGGCACTGCATGGCCTACTTGCCAAAAACACAGCCACAGCATGAACCAGCACAAGTTGGTGGAGGGGTGCGTAGCAGCAAAAAAGTGAAAGACAGCAATGTCGAAATTAACAATTTTGCTATCGCCACCACGCACGTTCTAAATGCGCAAAGATGCAGTCCCAAGTCCATTCTGGGCTTACCTTCTCAGCTGTGATGTTGGGATTCGCAACTGTGCTGTACAGATGATGAAATTTAGCTTCAGATGCAGCCGGCAGAAAGGAGCTGCTTGTTTCAGGCGGACTCTTACACCCCCAGAAGAAATGGCCGACCTAGCTAATGTCATCTCCCAGTTGGCGACCCATCAGATCAGATACAGGCCGAGACTAGGCTTCAAGAAAATCTTGCTAAGCTAATTGAACTACAAGAAAGACCCTTACTACCACAAGGGGTGCTCCAACCATATCATGAAGGCAAAGATTTACGAAATGTTTTCTCAAACTTCGAATGCCTAGCTGAAAAATTAGGATGGAGAGAGAATCTTAAAAGATGCTATTCAGCCCTTCTACTGAAAGGTGATTTACAGACCTCCTACCAGCTACTTAATCTTGCACCTTTTGATCCATCAAAGAGGCACTGTTAAAAAGAGTGCGGCAAACCTGCAACTTATCTCAAGAGGGAATGTGAGCTTGTAAGGGTGTTACACAAAGGTCTACAGTGATAAGTATTCAGATAGACACTTATACTCAAGGTTTCTTGGTAAAACACTTCTTCATTTATTACACAATAATTTATAAAGCATTCACTAAATAGAGCAACTAATATCACACAAAAATTATACTACCATACTGAATACTAAGCAGTTGAGCTCCCTTGAAGTAGGAGCCAAATAGCATTGAAGTAGGAGCAAAAAGGTATAAGTTGATAAAAACGAACATTACAGTTACTTTAAAACTAATAATTTGAGTTCACCAGAGGAGTCGATTCAATGGAATAGACAGGCCAAAGTCAATGGGCTACTGTCTTGTATAAATAAAAACGGTTCTGGTATTTACAACGGAAAGGTCTTTGCCACGGTTCTTTGAAGTAGTTCACGGAAGAAAGGTTTGTATGTCGGGTCACAAGCTGACTAGGCCTGCAAGTTGCCAAAGTTCCACGAACTTCCTCAGTGAGAGGTAAGTTCTCTTGGTCGGGTTTTCACAGTAACTTATATTGAAGAAAAAGATGCAGCTGAAGACTTCTGTTCCTGGCAGTTCCTGCATATCTCGCTGTTCCTGAGCCTCAGTCATGGGGACAAGAGGGAGGACGTCGGGGGGCTCCGGCACTGCACAGAGACTGATCACAAAGATGGCAAAATGGCAAATCTTCGATTCCGTTTGCTGTTTCCTCAAGCACACAAGCTAGTGTCCTTCTCCCTGATTAATCCTAACCAGCTCCGAGAATGGTATCCAGGTGGCTTACGAGTTGATTGGTCCTACCAACTCAAAGGAAGAAGTCGTCCTTAAAGGGGCTTCTCTGTCGAGATGAACTTGGCGATTCAGACCTGCAGCAGGGCTCCACCGGGCAAACCAATGGTCCAGTAGTTGCAGCAGCCGTCCTCTTCCAGCTCGTCTTCGGTTCTTTCGTTTCAGTGGTCGACTCTGCCTTCCAAGCCAAGAGACTCGCCTTTTAAATAGTTTCTCCTATTCATTCCAGCCTAGCTGCCACTCACCCAGCAGGGTGGCTGTCCTCGCCGGACAGTCAGCCAGCCAATCACGCTATAGTGCATTTGGGTCTCCTAGGAGACTAAGCACAGGGAGTTGTGGCACCTCCCTCACTTCCTGCCCACCCCAGACACTCAGGCGCCAAAGGCGATCTTCAGTCCTGAAGCCTGCCAAAGGCATAGAAACAAAGGGACCAAACCTAGTTTGGCGCGCAGAGACAAACACTAGAAGGACCTTCCCAAAAAGAAATGGCAAAAAAAGAAGGCTGGGACCTGTTTAAACAAAGGGGCTTAAGGCGCCATCTTAAAAAACATGGCTCCCGCGACTTTTAGCTACCGGTGTTCGTGGTCGGGAAGAATCATGGTAGTGCGTTGTAAAACCACCACTGCCATCAGCAATTTCGATAGGAAAGGGTAGAATTTGACTGCTACATGAGTTTCTAGACATAGGGGATTCTAGGTAACTCCTCCAGCACTCTATTGTAGGATAGTGTGCGCTGGGTCTAGGAATTTAAAAAGACTATTTAAGTCAATTAACTTTACATTTTATCCAAAAGAAGGTATCTAAACCTTGGGACAGCCTAAAGGCTTCCCTGTGTCACTGCACTGAGGGTGCTGTGTGACACAAATAAAAAGATGATGCCTATGGAGCTGTCTAAAACTCCATAATCAAAAGAAACAAACTGTTACGCTCACCTGGTATCCACAGGGGCGCCACACGATACTGGGTGGAGGTCTAAGCGCTATCCCAGACCCCTCTCTGCTTGGTTATGTGCCAAACATTGGGTAGCACCTATAACAGGAGAATAGAGGGTTAAGATACTGGTTCTGTGATGGGTGGACTCCCACCTCCCTCTGGTCCAAATCCCCTCCCTTGGAGTTATTGCTCACCTTAGGTTTTTGTGCGTTGAACTCTCCGTCCTGCGTCCCTTTGCAGGGACGCGTGGTTGGTGGGGTGTTCCGTGGACCTAGTTGCTTCACTGGTCCATATGCCCTTATGTCGGGTCCAGACCGGTTGTGACTCCGACTTTGCTTGCTGTCTTCCAGGTGAGTTATAATGTCTTTGCTCCACTACACTGTTCCCTAACAATGTCTCTTTTTGTTTTCACAGGGATGGTTGCGATCTCGGAGTTGCCGCGCCGATGGCAAAGACCACAGTGAGTTATTGATGTGCAGAACGCTGTGCTGTTTATTGGTGTTAATTGCTAACCTGTGTTCTCTTCTCTTCTTTGTACAGGTTGTGGTGATGATCCGGAGTGATGAGCGATCGAAGCGCTGCTTGCCCAGGTAAGTGCTTTGTTAATGCTGACCTTGTTCCTTCTCCCTTGCAGGTTGCGGTGAAACCTGGAGATGGGCGTGGTAAGAGAAGCGCAGGGTGCTGCCAGGACTCGCTGCTTGCCCAGGTAAGAATTGTTATTAATGCTGTCCTTGTTTCTTTACCTTTGCAGGTTGCGGCGAACTCCGGAGATGGGCAAGGTAAGCAAAGCGCAGGATGGATTCAAGGCTGGTTACTTCACAGGTAAGTGTTCTTGCTTGCTAATGCTGTTCTTGTTCTTCCAGGTTATTAATGAAATCCGGATCTAGGGCTTCAGGATCGGGCCGCCGGAGAAGCAGATGAGCAGGAGCTGGACACAGTGATCGTTACGCTGCAGGAGTGCAGAATAACTCGAAGCATGTTCTGCTGTTTGGGTGTGGTTTAAATAGCCCAGGTAAAGTAGTTCCAGGCCAAGTAGTTCCAGGCCCAGCCACACCCAAAACACTAGACCGCATGGCTTGGTTCTAAAGAACTGAGCTGTGTAATAGGCCTCCATGTTGGATTAAGGTCCAAAACTGGTATTTCTTTATTCCCGATAATGAGCCTGGCGCCAAAGGCGCCAGGACTGACTCCATGTATGTTTCTGATGGAGTTTTAAGGCCCTTGGGGCCAGTGTGAAGGGCTTTAACCCCACTGCTGCCAGGGGGCTGTTATACCTGAGGGGGTCAGGGGCATGGATCGTGACAGCAATCCCCCCTAAGGCCCCTCTCAAAGTATTTCCTCAGTCTGGCCCTGGTTTGGTCGGATGGTTCCGATGAAATCGTCTTACCAGGAGCGGCGCATGGACATGCTCGCTAGGCTCCCATGTCCTGTCCTGAGGGCTGTATCCCTTCCAGTCCACTAAGTAATATAACTTGGACCTGGTGAGTTTAGAATCTAGGATGTCCTTGACTTCAAATTCAGGTTCTACGTTAACAAGTACCCGGAATTGGTGGTGTTTTGACCAGAGTTCCAGGCTGAACAGGTTTGAAGAGTGACACGTGGAATACGGGATGGATCTGCATATTTGGTGGTAAAGCTAGTTTTAGTGCCACAGGATTTATAATAGCCTTGATGGTATAGGGCCCTAGATATCTGGGACAAAATGTTCGAGTTCCTCTTATGGGCACGTGCCGAGACGCCAACCAGACTTCATCTCCGACTTGGTAGTCTGGGGCTTTTCTTCGGTGTTGATCAGAGAATCTTTTCTATTTCTTTGGCTTGTATCAAGTTTTCCGCTGCCTTTTTAAAGGCTTGAGTGATGGTCGTATGTAAAGTCATCACCGCAGGCATTTCCAAGGCCATGGGGGTATCTAATTCAGAAGTACGTGGGTGCCTTCCATATACGGTATAGAATGGATTCTGTCCGGGAACTGGTGTGTAGCGAGTTGTTGTTGGCATATTCGGCTATCCACAGCACATTCTTCCAGCTTTCTTCCACTTGATGTAACATGCACCATAGGTATTGCTCTAGTGTCTGACTCGTCTGCTCCGTTTGGCCATCAGTTTGGGGATGGTGACTAGTGGACAGACGAATATCGATTTGGGCAATTGCACAACTCTTCCTCCAGAAGTTAGACACAAACTGACTCCCTCGGTCAGAAATCAGGACGGAGGGGAAACCATGTAATCGTACGATTTGCTCTAAAAACACCTATGCCAGACTGGATGCGTTTGGTAGACCCTTAAGCGGAATGAAATGGGCCATTTTAGAGAATAGGTCAACAACCACTAGGATAGTGTTGAATCCTTGACAGGGAGGCAGATCTGTGATGAAATCGAGGGAGAGTGAGTGCCAAGGTGCAGGTGGAATTTCCAGGGGTTGAAGAAGGCCCGCAGGTCTTTGTTTCTGGGATTTATTCTGTGCACAAATGCCACATGTCAGAATAAACTGCATAATGTCCTTTCGCCAGGTCGGCCACCAATAATTTCTTTTCACCTTGTCTAGGGTCTTGGCAATTCTTGCATGTCCTTCTATCAGGGGGTCGTGATAACCAGAAATGATTTGTTCTTGTAGTGCCTTATTCGGTAGATATAAACGCCCTCTGAAATACGCAAGTTGGTTTTTTGTTGTGTAATGTTCACCTTGAGTGGTCCAGTCTTGTAGAACCTCAGTGTTCATTAGGAGCCAAATTTCGTTTTGGAGTTCATCCAGTGATAACGCTGTTGTAAGGCCTAGTAGTTTGTCACCTGGAATAATGGCCGCCGGGTCTGGGGTTGAATATGCATTCTCATCAATACCCATGAGGGATAGGGCATCGGCTTTTTCGTTCTGAACTCCAGGTCAGTACGTGATTATGTAATCATATTCTGAGAAGAATAAAGCCCATCGGAGTTGACGGGATGATTGAGCCTTTGCCGTCTTGAGGTATTGTAGGTTGCGATGGTCGGTGATTACTGTGATGGTATGTCTGGCGCCTAGGATGTAATGCCGCCAAGCCTTAAAGGCTGCCTTGATTGCTAGGAGTTCCGTGTCTGTTATTGCATAGTTAAGTTCAGGTGTAGTACATTTTTGGGACCAAAAGGCCATGGGATGTAACTGGCCTGTTTCGGGATCCCTTTGGGAAAGAACAGCCCCCATTGCCATGCTGGAGGCATCTGTTTTCATTAAAATTGGGATATCTGGGCGGGGGTGTCGTAGCACAAGGGCTGAGGTAAATCTTTTCTTGAGTTCCTGGAAGGCATTCTCCGCCTCTTCTGTCCATTGGAAAAGATTGTTGTTTTTTCGTAATAAAGAAGTGATCGGGTGCACAATCTGGGATAAACCCGGGATGAATCGGCAATAAAAGTTTGCAAAGCCGAGCATACTTTGGACACCTTTGACTGAAGATGGTGATGGCCAGCTAAGGATGGCGTCTACTTTGTGCATATCCATCTGGATGCTTCTGGGAGTGAGGACAAAACCAAGGAACTCGACTTCGGTGACATGGAAGGAGCATTTTTCAAGTTTGGCATATAGCTGGTGCTGTCAGAGTTTTGCAAGGACAGAGCGAACGTGCCTGACATGGTCCTGTTTAGAAGAGGAGTACACCAAGATGTCGTCAATGTAAACTAGGGCACATACGCTGATCAATTCCCGTAGTAAACAGTTCATGAAGTACTGGAATGCGGCAGGAGCGTTGCAAAGCCCAAAGGGCATCACCTGATATTCATACAGCCCATACTTAGTACGAAAGGCGGTCTTCCATTCGTCTCCTTTCTTTACACGCACAAGATGGTATGCCCCCCTGAGGTCCAATTTGGGCATCCTTGACTTGGTCCAACAGTTCTGGGATAAGGGGTAGGGGATAACTGTTTTTAACTGTTACCTGGTTTAGTGCGCGGTAGTCGATGCACATTCTCAAGTCCCCCTCCTTCTTGGGTACGAAGACTAGGGGTGAGGCTGCCAGAGATTTGGACGGGCGGATAAAACCGTTTGGCAGGTATCGGTCCAGATATGATTTCAAGTGGAGATTTTCAGGTTCCGTGAGTGCATAAATTCAACTACACAGGATTTGTGCACCAGGTACGAGGTCGATCTGACAGTCATATGGCCTGTGAGGGGGTAAGGTATTAGCCTGTTCTTTTTGGAAAACGTCTTAGAAATCGTGGTGTTCGCTTAGTTGTGTACTTGTTACACCTAGTACCAACGCCTCTTTATCTTGGACAGGTGTCTCTGGGCCAGACAATGGCATTTCCACTTGGTAGCATGCATGAGCACACTCATTGGAGAAGGCTAATTTCTTCGCTAGCCAGTCGATGTTAGGATTGTGAGCCACCAACCACAGCATCCCTAGAATCACCCGAAACTGAGGGGCCTTGATAAGGTCGAAGGCAATGGCTTCCCGATGTCCGTCTTGGCACAGAAGGGTCAATTCTGCTGTGCGTTGAGTTACAGGACCAGAAGCTATCTCCGTGCCATCGACAGTGGTGACCTTCTCAGTTGTCATTTTCTGACAGAGAGGAAGCCCCATCCTTGTTGCCAGGCCTTGGTCTATGTAGTTAGCAACGGCTCTGCTGTCTATCTATGCCTCCACAGCATGCGTCCGAGGTGGTTGTTGGTGACTGATCAAAATCACAGGCAAGGCAAGGTGTGAGGTCTGTGGTTCTTTTTCTTCGCTCACAAACGGACCTCTACGCTTGCCGGGCCTGGAAGTTTTCCGACTCTTGTTCTCCTTCTTCGTTCTCTGTAGGTCGAACTGTTCTTCTAGGAGGTTTTATGGGACATTCTCTGAGGAAGTGACCTGATTTCCCGCAGTACAGGCATAATTACTGTTGTCTCCTTTTGTCTCTTTCAGCCTTGGTTAATGGGCTCCATAACCCCCAATTTGCATGGGTTCTGAAGTGTTTTCTGATGAACGCGGACGGTTCTCCTTTGAGCGTACATGCACAGTCCGGTTCTCCGTTCTGGCTTGATCTGTCCTTCGATCTTGCAGCCTGTGGTCTCGCTGCACCACTAGGTTGATGAACTCTGCACAGTCTTTTGGCGGGTTTACCACCTGAGCTGGGACGTCTTTCAATTCCCCCTGTAATCCTCGATGGAATGACGTTGTTAGTTTCTCCTCAGGCCACTCAGTTTCAATGACAAGTCTGTTAAAAGTGGCGATATATGTTCACAAATCTTGGCTGCCTTGGCGGAGGGATAGAAGTTCGTTATCCAGAGCTGGCCATGGGTATGTCGGGCGAACAGCTTCTCCATCTCCTGTTGAAACACCCTGAAATCCCGCAGGAGTGGGTCATCCTGGCTTACTAACGGTATGGACCAATCCGCGGCACTGCCACTCCGATATGACAGAATGAAGGCAACCCGTGACTGATCGTTTGGAAAGGCTTCAGGTCTACAAAGAAAATGGAGGCGGCACTGGTTCATGAATGCTGCATATTTTCTTGGTTCCCCCATAAAACGTTCCGGTGGGGCCAAAGGAACTGCCCCAAGGAGGACCACCTGCACTGGATTGACGGATGTGGCTGGAACCGACAGAATACTTCCTGGCAACGGAGCCTGCCCAGCCTGTTTTGGAGCAATTGTCTGGCTAATTCATCGGTACGGTCCTTGGTGACAATCAACTCCCTCCTAAGGGCGTTAGTTTCTTGCCAGGCGGAGTGCACCTCGGCCCGTAATTCTCCAAGTAACTGGGCTCGTTGGTCAGTCTCTGACGTTTCCAAGACGCCCAGGTGGATGTTTTAATTGAGGCTTTGAGTTCTGTTACGCTCACCTGGTATCCACGGGGGCGCCACGCGATACTGGATGGAGGTCTAAGCGCTATCCCGGATCCCTCTATGCTTGGTTATGTGCCAGACGTTGGGTAGCGCTTATAAAAGGAGAATGAAGGGTTAGGATACTGGTTCTATGATGGGTGGACTCTCATCTCCCTCTGGTCCAAATCCCCTCCCTTGGGGTTATTGCTAACCTTAGGTTTTTGTGCGTTGAACTCTCCGTCCTGCGTCTCTGTGCAGGGGCGCGTGGTTGGTGCGGGCGTTCCGTGGACCTAGTTGCTTCAGTGGTCCGTGTGATATGATATGATAGGTTATTTATAACGCGCTTAATACCCAGAGGTTTCTAAGCGCGGACCCGGGGATCGAACCTGCATTGCTCCGTGTCGTCTTGCTTCCAAGGCGAGAAAGTTGCTGCTGAGCTATCCTCCCGAGACAATATGTCGGGTCCAGACCAGCTGTGACTCCGACTCTGCTTGCTGTCTTCCAGGCGAGTTATAATGTCTTTTCTGTCTATATTCTGTCTCTTTGTTTCCCTCCGTTTTCTCTGTCTTCTCGGCGTCTTGCTCCACTACGCTGTTCCCTAACAATGTCTATGAGTTGCCGCGCCGATGGCGAAGACCACGGTGAGTTATTGATGTGCGGAGCGCTACGCTGTTTATTGGTGTTAATTGCTAACCTGAGTTCTCTTCTCTTCTTTGTACAGGTTGCGGTGATGTTCCGGAGTGATGAGCGATGGAAGCGCTTCTTGCCCAGGTAAGTGCTTTGTTAATGCTGACCTTGTTCCTTCTCCCTTGCAGGTTGTGGTGAAACCCGGAGATGGGCAAGGTAAGAGAAGCACAAGGTGCTGCCAGGACTCGCTGCTTGCCCAGGTAAGAATTGTTGTTAATGCTGTCCTTGTTTCTTTACCTTTGCAGGTTGCGGCGAACTCCGGAGATGGGCGAGGTAAGCGAAGCGCAGGATGGATTCAAGGCCGGTTACTTCACAGGTAAGTGTTCTTGCTTGCTAATGCTGTTCTTGTTCTTCCAGGTTATAAATGGAATCCGGATCTAGGGCTTCAGGATCGGGCCGCCGGAGAAGCAGATGAGCAGGAGCTGGACACAGTGAGCGTTACGCTGCAGGAGTGCAGAATAACTCGAAGCATGTCCTGCTATTTGGGTGTGGTTTAAATAGCCCAGGTAAAGTAGTTCCATGCCAAGTAGTTCCAGGCCCAGCCACACCCAAAACACTAGACCACATGGCTTGGTTCTAAAGAACTGAGCTGCGTAATAGGCCTCCATGTTGGATTAAGGTCCAAAACTGGTATTGCTTTATTCCTGATAATGAGCCTGGCGCCAAAGGCGCCAGGACTGACTCCATGTATGTTTCTGATGGAGTTTTAGGGCCCTTGGGGCCAGTGTGAAGGGCTTTAGCCCCACTGCTGCCAGGGGGCTGTTATACCTGAGGGGGTCAGGGGCATGGATCGTGACACAAACACAGAAAACAAACAGAATTAAAAGTACAAGGTCCCAAAGGTCAGCAAAAGAGCTGGGGATCTCTAAGGTAGAGAGGAATTAGCACATTTATGAGAATTCTTCCTAACAATAACACATCAAGTGGCCATTGACTTCATTGTGCCACAATTAATGCTTTGTTGTAATGTGTCTATCTTTCCCATCTCCTTGGCCTGCTGTTCACGATGTTTGTTCGCATGTATGAGGTAACAAGTGCTCAGAGTATGGGATGTCCTGTGAGTTCGCTGCTTTCCCTATTTTGCCAACCTCTGAAGCCTGAAAGTAAATGCATGCTGGCTTGACATGCAGCCAACTTTGTACCAGATCTGCAAATGAATTTAACTGGTCTGCTGTTAAATCTCAGTTACCACTTTAATGGTATCCCCTACAGAATAACTGCTAATTTTTTAATAGCCAATATGATAGCTCAGTGGGTTGAGCGCTCGCTGCTGCGATGTGTGTGTGATCTGCAGGTTCGAATCCCAGCAAGGCCATTTCAGCCTTTCATCCTTCTTAGGTCGATAAATGAGTTCCAACACAGGTTGGGTGATATTGTATGCATATTTGTTCTATAAGTAAGAGCTTAAGCTTAAATGCTATAGTGCTGTACAATAACATATCATCATTTGGCCTTGGTGTCATGCCACTTACTTGGTCTGGGGTCGGGCGAACTCCGTCTTGGAGGCTTTACCTCCGGTTGGCGTCTGCACCGGGGCCCTCTGGTCCGGGCTCCCAACTCCCTGGGCGCGCCCATTGTTTCGGGTCTGCGCATGCGCGCTCGTCCGCACCTGACTCTCTGCGCATGCGTGGGAACCCGGGCTTGCGGTCCAAGCCTTGTTTTGCCCCCCGGGCTATTTCAGGGCTCTGTAGGCAGGGGATCACTGCGTCTCAACACGGTCAGGGTTCCTGGTTGTGTTCCCCGCTCCTGGGTCACCTAGCCTGTCTAGCCTTGTTGCCCCAGTGCTTCCCCTTGCTATTCCTTTTGCTGGCATTTTTGCCTGTTCTTGCTGGGTCCTCCACCTTCCCTGCTGGCTTACTCCCTGTTCTTGCTGGTTTCTCCAACTACCTCTGCTGGCTTTCCCACCTGCTCTTGTTGCTTTCCCCATTATGCATTCCTGGTACCCTTTTGTCTTGGTGCTCTGGGTTTGGGCCCAGAAGACTTGGAGAGGAGGGTTTGCTGTCCCATTTCCCTTGCTTACACCTTCCCTCTGGTGGGTTCCCCCCCCAACTCCTCAGCTGCCTCTTGTCATTGTCTTGCCTTGTGCCCTGCTGGTACTAGGTGTTTTGGACTTCTACTCAGCACTGTACACTACCAGAGGCTCCGTCGACCATCATCTGCACCGACCTTCGTCCAGCCACTCTGTCATCCACCATTGTCATCGGACTACATCTAGCCTTCTCTGTCAGTGTTTACACACTCCCGACGTGGCGTTGGGAGTTGGTCCAGCCCGTCCTGTTGTAAATTGTCAGGTGGGTGCTGGATCAGCACCCAACGTTACTCAGCCTTTGAATAAACCATCGACAGACTGGGAGCCTCACCTCCTCGCTCTCCAGGAAGAACAGGTAACCAACGGTGGTAAAACGCCTCGTTTAACACTTGGACGTCTGCTTGCATTCACAGTAATTTGAAAATATGGATCTATACACACAGATATTAATGATACATATGGTGATCCATTCTTGTATGAAAAGTATATCACATTAGGGAAATCATAACCATATTTTTCATAGTGTACTTAGGAACAATGCTATTTGATGCCACTTCCTGTTTTGTCATGGGGTGAAATGTTCTGTTTCATCGCTTTTCGGGATGTCACTTTGGGGTGGGGTCAAATGGCATCACTTCCTGTGATGTCATCAGAGGTCAGGAGTCATGAGGTGAGGGGTGGGCCACTTTTTTGAGGCGAGGGGTGGGCCTCTTTGTTTGGGTGTCCGGGCCTATTTCTTGTTCCAGTCCGACCCTGGAGATGGGTGAACAAGTCAAAAACACTGGGTCCTATAGATTAATGACAAATCCTTAGAAGAACTGACAGAGGTGATCAATCTAGAGAAGTTCACTAACTCTTTACCCCTGTTTTTTGCAAAAAGCCATTCTGCAATTCAACCGACCTACATTAGCCATTGAAACTGCACAAAACCATTCAGACACAGCTAAAATTTTCCACTCGGTCCATCGTTGGGAAGAACGAAAAGATCATAAACCTGTCCACCGACCTCAACCTCTGGGAATCAACCACCAGGGGGGTTGTTCCGAAGTAAAGAGGGTTTACTACGAGAGAGAGTGGATTTCAGAAAGACTGAAAATATGAAAGTAGAAGAGAGGAAACAAAAGGAGGAAAAACCAACTCCTCCCGTCTGTTTTTCCTGCAGAGAAACAGGACATTTAGCTAGGCATTGTCCCAAAAGTATCAGGGACAAACCTATGGAAATAGGCTGTTTAAAGGGCGAAGAGTGGGAAGAACCTGGGGAAGAGCTAGAGACCTTTAGCATTTGTCTATGTCAAAGTCTGATCGAGTTTTCTTATGAAAAGGCTTGGGCAAACGGGGTAAGAGTCCTAATTGACTCAGGCAGTAAACAAACTGCCATATGAGCCTATCTAATTTCAGACAGAGATCTGGATAACGGCCCTAGTCAGAGTTACATGTGTACATGGAGGCAATGAAGTGGGCCCTAAAATACCTGTACACATTGAAATCAGGGATGAATCCTGCGAAGTTTCGTCAACCATAATACCAGGGCTCCCCGAAGAAGTTATTCTGGGAAGGGATTTTCCCACATTCTCTACTCTTTTACAGGAAGCTCCACCTCCATACAGAGATTTCCTACCCCAGAGCTCTTGGCAGACGAATTACTATTTCCAAACTCTCCAATATGGAACTGGGATAACCTGAACCAGTGGAATCCAAAATAGATCTGAAAACCCAGTTCATGGGGGGCGTGTGTCATGATGCCTACCCCCGGGCATCAGGACCAAGCCCATCAGCTCCGGAAGCAGGCATCCAGGTACTTACTAAAACCCCAACAGCCCCGGCTGGGGGCTGTTTGGGTTCAGTCCTGGCGCCTTAGGCGCCAGGCTCATCATCGAAATCAGTCCTGGTGCCATAGGCGCCAGGCTCATAGGCTTTACTTACCTGATACAGACCATGTTGCTAGTGAGTCCAAGCCAACGTGAGGCCTGGATGGGACTATTTTTCTACAGGGACTATTTTTTACTCGGGCGTGGTTCTAGGGAACGTCTTACCTGGAACTACTTTAGAGGCTATTTAAACCACGCCCGAACAACAGCACACGCTTTGCGTTATTCTGCATCCAGCAGCGTAACGCACACCGTGCCTGCAGTCAGCATCGAGTCTTCTGCCACGCCCGCGTCGAATCTGGAGCTCCTAAAACCAAGGGGAAAGAAAAGGACAAGATTAGAAAACAAACTATTTCGAATTCCTCACCTGATTTCGGATCCATCTCGCCTCCGGATCTGGAAAGAACATCATTTCAGTACGCATTGCATCTCGAGCTGCAGCGCCGCGCCATACTCACCAGTCCTCGCAGCATCTTTCGATTTGGCGCTGCCTCCATCATTTCTTCGCCGAACTCCGGCACCTGAGGGACAAAAGAAAACAACAAGGTGAGCCGAGAAAACCAACAATAAAACACTTATCATCATAGACTTACCTGATTACCACCGGAGGCATTATTCTATAACTCTCCACACCTTCATGTGCCGCACCTGCAAAGAGAGAGAAAACAACACGTTAAACACTGGCAACATTTACCGGACGGCGTCGGGTAATACAGACTCTTACCTGAGCGCCACCAACTGCCACGAGGGGTATCTTCTCACGATCTTAGTTGCAAGACAAGGAAGGAAGGGGGGAACAAGAGCGAATCATCGGACATATTGAACTCTATGAACTTGATACTTACCGAACCTTGCCAGGAACCTCAGAGTCAATACTCTCCAGAACTCTCACACGTCTTCAAACCAGTGAAGTAACTGACATCAACGCGCTCCTGCAATCCACGCAGGATGGAGAGCTCATCATTTAAAACATAAGGTGAGGTTCCTAAAAGGGGATATCGGAGGTGACACAAAGGGAGAACGAGAACAGCGGGAGGGGGCTATCACTCATATCCACGGGTGGCTAAATCCCTTTCTCCACTTGCAGGAGAATACTTCTACGGATCAAGCAGACGAGATTAGGCGGGCCAATCCAGACAGTCATCTCGGCACTACGCATCACGCTGGTGGAGACCGCAGCTGTCTGGGTCCGATCGATGCCCCTGTGGGAACCAGGTGAGCGTAACAGCGTGGTCAAGTGGCAACGGAAATGGCCGCATAGTTCTGGAGCTCCAAGAGCAGTAGAGACTTCGAACATGCTGAACATAATATTCCTCTTTCTAAAGTACTTATATTGAGGTAATGCGACAATTCAACTTATGTCTACAGCTTTACGCGCCTGCAGCGCTTTTGAACAACTCTAAGCTCCTGCATACATCTATTCCGTCACGGATATCATGCTGCCGACTCACCGCAGGAAATACGCTTGCAGTGATGGAGCGTTTCTGATGGCTGCTTGTTTCTAGTCCTCATCTGTGTGACGCCGTTTGGCAGTGGATTTCTTTGTTTTTTTCCTGTGGAGTTGTCTGCCTTCACTTCAGCTGACTCTGCCGGTGAACCGCTGGCAAACTGCTCGGCTGTGTTGGTGGAAGAGGCCTGCATCCAAGACCTCACATCATAATATTTACTGACGCATCCTGTCAGCTGATGGGCATAGGTGTTTAAGACATCCCGCTTGCGTTGGGCAACACATCCTTACCACCACAAAGTCAGTAAAGGTTTTACATATTCAGGAGGATTCTGTCCATTCTTGCTCTCACGGGCATAAAAATTAAAACGAAATATACTTATTCGAGTACTGTTAAGGTTTGATGCAATCAAATCCTTATTTGATACTTACCAAACAATACCAATTATTGCTATGGTTTCATTTGAAATTTCGCTTACAAACACAGATGCGCGGCACCTATTTATTACTTTTAACTCTTTTTTTTGCTCATTCCCTGTGTTCCACAAGAGTTATTTGGAGCAACTTGATATATTTTATTAACGTTGACACTGGAAGCCTTGTGTATTGAGAAACACACTTGGACATAAAAACAATTTAATCTTTTGGAATCATATGTTTATACACCCTATAACTAAACAAATAGGTGTCATTGCTTGGTACATTTTGGTACTGCTACTTACCTACCTGAATATCAACGACCACAATATTTTTAAGGCAACTTGCTCTTTCCCTTGTAAGATACCAATAAACCTAAACATTGTCACAAGTATTGTGAGGTATATCTTTATTTATATCCTCGGACACTTCACACCAATTTTTGCCTGCTATTTTTACATTTAGCACCTATTTGAGCACACTTTCTTCAGACTTCATCATTCCAATTCAACTTAATTTATTACAATAGCTGATCTCAATTAAACTACGACATCGTCTGACAATGCACCATTCAACGCCTGTATAGAAAAAATCCTAGAGGAACTTGGCAATACACAAACCCCCATTTCCTTGTTGGATTCCCGCTCCTCCTCCATACATGAAGAGATTAAAGAATTTAAAAGTGAAATCAAGACATTCTCTGGTAGACTTGAGGAAACAGAAGAAAGAATCGGCCTCATGGAGGATAGAGTGGAGGGTCTAGAGAACATGTGCAATTGGAAAATGAAGTCACTGAATTAGAAGACAGAAATTGAAGGGAAATCTTTGTTTTTACGGAATCCCTGAAAGAATTGAAGGAGATGACCCCATCAGTTTTCTTACTAATTGGATCCCCTCAACTCTAGGGATCACCTTCTCACCGCGACTGGAATTGTAACGTGCCCACAGAATCAGACCCGGTTCTCCAACAACATCTCCTCGCCTAGACCCTTTATTGCATGCTTCCTTAGACATCAGTGAGCATGTCAAATCCTACCAGCTGCCAGGAAAAGCTCCCCCATCCTCTTCCAGAGCAACATAATTTTTATCTCCCTAGACTTCTCCAGAATCACCCAAGCCAAAAGGAAAGGATTCCTAGATATGAGACCTCTCTTGAAAGCACTTATCAGGTATGGTCTGTTAGACCCTGCTAGAATGATTATTACCAACCCAGACGGCCCCACTAAAGAATTCATGGACCCAAACGATCTTAATAATTTTCTTCAAGCCTTACAAATGACACCGATGGATATTACCCCCCAACCCCCGAACCCTTTGGACAACACCCCTAAAACAAATCCTCTTCTTTCGCAGACTTTCAGAATACCCAAGAATCAACATATCAAATTCATACCCAAAAGCAGCAGGTCAACTTCGTCTATCCCACTTGATGCTCCATCCACCTCAACTCATCTCCGTGACAAATCAATATCTCCCATTAAATCAATTGATTCATCTCTAGTTACTTTGCAAACTTGACTTACTCAAAATATGGTTCTTAATTGTCGCCTTTACCAACATGCAATTTATTATTTACTTTATTACTTATCTTTTAACCATGCTACTTCCTAGTTATTACTAGCTATTCAATACGTTCATGCTCATACAACTTTTGTTATTACTCTCTCTTCTTGCTCTTTGCTTCTCCTTATTTATGCTTATTTCGTCTTTGTACTCTGGTTCCCCAATGAGACTCTTAAGCGCTTTCTTTCTAGCTAATCTCACCTTTACCCTTATGCTATTACTTATTCTTATATATCCCTTCTTATCCAACTTTTTCATTCTTATATGTTCTCTCCTCTATTGTCATTTCCCCCTCCTTTTGTGTTACTCCTTATACTCCAATCTTGACAATATATTTGGTACTTGTTATTCCATAAATGCCTTAAAATACTTAATATTTTATGCATTGCAGTTTGTAAAGTAGTGAGCCAGAGACAAGAAGGTAAGGTAACCAATAGTATTTTATTCTTACAGCACACCAATGGTTAAATGGTTCGGGTGCAACCGGTCTTCTCCTCAGCCAATTAACTTCAGTTAAAGTTCATAAGGCAAAGCAAATAAAGGGCCTCCCAGGCTGTTCGAAAAAAAAAAAAAATACACTCAAGGATTGCAATCTTTCTTGTCCGCAAATGAAGTTCGTAAAGTTCAACTCAAAATTGTATTATTCCAACTAAATGCAGTTCATAACGTAGAAAACACAGGAATGGCAGCCTTTCTTTGTCCACAAACGGCCGTTTGTACCTTGAAAACCCCCAGAGTAAAATCCTCTTCTTAAAGCTTCATGTATTCAGGACTCGAGCGCTTTTACTCCACACGCCTGAATGGTTCAGAACTTTCTTGTCCAAGCTCTGCTGCAGGTTCCCGGAGCCAGCTGTTCTGCACTGGCCTCGGGCTGGAATTCAGTAAATAAACAAACTTTCCTTTTTACGCTGTTGTGACTCAGGCGTCTTCATCTGCTGTGCAGTCGGATTTGACTACAGGACCGGTATGGGACACTCCGGTGAGATTTCCTTTTCCCTCTAATATGCCCACCGATATGGGGTACTGGCCTCGTACCATTCCGAGTCCACTCTGTCAGCCTCCTTCCACTCCTGCAAAACGAGAGACAAGTTCAGCTGTTTTCGGATGCTTTTAACCCAGGTGTGCCTCCTCCCCAGCAATTAGCGTCTGGCGTTCACAGCCCTGGGCTCCTTACACCTGAGGCTAATTCACCTCCTCCTAGCTTCAACTTCACGGAGTTCGCCTTGTTTTTAACCCCCGACTGCCCGGAACCCCCATTATATGGAAATGTGGTTTTTCGTCTTCCTTGTCTGATTTCGATTCCCATTTTCTGGCTTTTGTTTTGATTATGTATCCGTTTGAGCATTCTGGGATATGTAGTTTGTGTCTTTTCTTTTTCCTCTCGTGTCTCTTAGATTTGTTTTGTCCGGTGTGGTAGTTGATTGGTGGGGCATTCTGGGACATGTAGTCTGGGTTTTTAATTGTTCAGGCGTGTCTCTTAAACTTGTCATTATATGGTCCGGTGTGATATTAGACTCATACCCCTCCCTCCTGTTTTGTTCCGTAGTGGCCGCTACTGTTTCCCCATCACATACTCCCCCCAAAGACCCATGCCGTTCGGGCATCTCAGTGGCTCTGGATAGATAGTCCGCCACCAATTGATACCTTCCAGGTTTGTGAACTGTTATGAAGTGATATGGTTGTAGAGTCAAAAACCACCGTAGGACTCTATGGTTGGAGTCTTTCTGGGTCGCCAACCATTTCAGTGGAGCGTGATCAGTAAAGAGGGTGAACCGCCTTCCCAGTAGTTAATACCTTAGTGTCTCTACCGCCCACTTAATTGCTATGCATTCCTTTTCAAGAGTAGAGTACGGGATCTCATGTGGAAGTCGTTTCCTGCTGATGAAAGCTATAGGACATAGTTCTTGTTCGGTATCCTGTGACAGTACTGCTCCCAAACCGCATCCTGAGGCATCTGTTTGCAAGTAGAACTCTTTGGCAAAGTTAGGACAATGTAGAACAGGTTTGGAGGAAATAATTTATATTAACGTTTGAAAAGCCTGTTTTGCCTCAGAGGAGATTTGTAGGGGACGGTTTGTTTTCAGAGCATCCGTAAGGGGGGCTGCTATGGTTGAGAAATGAGGCAGGAACCTCCTGTAGTACCCCACGAACCCTAGAAAGGCTCAAATTTCTTTTCTTATTTCAGGCATTCTCAACTTTTGTATGGCTTGAATTTTGTCTATCAATGGGGTTACGATACCACCTCCTACCTCATACCCCAGATATTTGGTGGTTTGGGTAGCCAGTTTCGATTTTTTTGGGTTAATGTGTAAACCGGCCTCTTTTAACGCCTGTATTACTTGGGTTAAATGTGACAAATGTTCGTTCCACGTTTTACTGAAAATTATAATGTTGTCTACCTATGCAGCCGCATATTGTTCATGTGGTCTCAGTATTTTATCCATTAGTGCCTGGAAAGTAGCTGGAGCCCTATGTAGCCCAAAGGGCAAAACCGTGAATTGGAACAGACCCTGGGGTGTGGCAAACGCTGTCTTCTCTTGGTCAGCAGGTTCGAGGGGAATCTGCCAATAGCCTTTCGTCAAGTCTAGTGTGCTCAGGTATGTGGCGAACCAAGTCTTTCTATGAGCTCATCAATTCTGGGCATTGGATACGCATCATACCTCGAAATGGCATTCAGATGCCTAAAGTCCATACAGAACCTGGTGGAGCCGTCTGGTTTTGGCACTAAGACAACTGGAGAACACCAGGCGCTTTTTGAGGGTACAATGGTTCCCAGTGCCAGCATCTCTTCTATCTCTTTGGTGATCTCCCCTCGTTTTGCCTCCGGAATTCGGTACGGTCTAAGGCGTACCGTTTTGCCTCCTCTGTGGGTATGGAATGGGTTGCCAAATGGGTTCACCCTGGTATACCAGAAAAGGTTTCGGCTACTGGGTTCAATGTAGAAAATAATTCTGTTCTGTGGTTCTTATTCAATTGTTCCCCCAATTGCACACCCTGTATGCTACTAGGTTGGTTTGGGACCAATTGTTCTGGGACTGACATATCTGATAAGGTTGAACACAGCACACTTTGGGTTCCTTCTTTCCACAGCTTGAGTAGATTCATGTGATAGTTTTGATATTTGTTTTTCCGTTCGGGTTGTACCACCTCATAGTTTACTGGTCCCAAGATTTTGGTTACCTGATAAGGCCAGTGCCATTGGGCCAGCATTTTGTTTGTGAGGGTAGGCAGTAGTACCAGTACCTTGTCACCATCTTCAAGGATCTGGGTCTGCTTCCTTGGTCATAGTACTTTCCTTGCCTTTCTTGTGCTCTACCCAGGTTTTCTTGAGCGTAGTCCCTCAGTTTCCCCAATTGCTCCCTCAGGTCGTGAACATAGTCTGTGAGGGATGTTTCTTCTTGTTGTTCCCAATTGTCCTTTAGTAATCCCAGCACCGACTTGGGTTGTCTCCCGAATAACAGCTCAAAAGGGGAGTACCCTGTGGACGATTGGGGTGTATCCCTTAGAACCATTTGCACCCATGGCAAAACCCGTTCCCACCCCAATCCATTAGGGCTGGTGGCTCTCTTTATCATCTGTTTAATGGTCTTGTTATATCTTTCCACCAAACCATCTGTCTGTGGGTGGTACACTGAGGTTTTTAGGTGATGTATACCTAGGGTTTTGCACACTTCCTTCATTACAACTGACATGAAATTGCTCCCTTGGTCTGTCACGATCTCAAGGGGTATTCCCACTCTAGCAAAGAAGGGTAATAGTACATTGCAAACCTGTTTAGCTGAGGTTGCTCTTAATGGGAACGCCTCAGGGTATCTGGTGCCGTAATCCACTATTACTAGGAGGAACCTAAATCCTCGACTAGAGGGTTCTAATGGCCCTACTATGTCCATTCCTATCCTCTGGAATGGCTCCTTGATCAGGGGCATTCGTTGCAGGGGTACTCGGGCTGGTGTGTGGTTGCTCGTTTTCTGACATATGACACACATATGACACAAGTTCTGTAACACCCGTTTCCCGTCATGTTTTCTGCTAAGTGACCTCTTGTGGAATGATCATGTGCTAGCTGAATCAGTGTCTTCCGATATGGCTGGGGAGCCAACAGTTGTTCCTTCTCTTTGTTATTCGTTCCTCGGGTCACCCTATAATATAGCCCTTGTTTCTCCTTGAAATATGGAGTGGTAGCTGGGGTTTCCCTTTTGTTTAAGGCTTGTTCACTTGCTCATTTTAGGGTTTCGTCTAGACCGGCTCCAGTCCGGAAGGTTGGCAGATGATCTCCCACTCGCCAGTCTATGAGGACAATATCCTCTTCTTTTTCCCCATTCTGTTTATTCTTCCTTTTCTGGTTCTTGGTGGGTTTTCCCCTTATGTCCCTTCCTTTTATCTCGGTTTGTGAAAAAGGGGCTTCCTTTAACCATTGATCAAACTCAGAAATGTCTGTCTCTATTAGGACTGGAGCGGGCAGGGTAGGGATAATGGCCACTTTAACCGGTAGTTCCTTCCCCTGTAACCCTAACACAACTTCTTTTGTTGGGTACCCTTTAATATCCCCATGTACACATTTAATGTCAATAGATCTCACCTGTCTTGGATCTGGTTCGCTCACATGTGGTTGTATGGCCATCTGTCGACTTCCGCTATCCATCATAGCTTGTTGTGGATGTCAATCCACTGTTACCTCTATCACATAGGGCAGCTTCTTCCGATTTCCATGCTGTTGTAAGGTCCCTATTTCCATGGGTTTGGTCTTGTTTCTCTTGGCACAAAACCGGGCAATGTGCCCCCATTCCCCACATTCAAAGCATTGGGGCAGCTGTCCTTTCATTAGGCTGGAGCTGTTATTGGTTTTCAGTTCAGGTCTTGTTCTCTGCTCCGGCGCGCCTCCCCGGTTGTTACCGCGCAAGGAGGGAAGATCATGGTGGTGCCTTGCTGGTATCGTTGTAACATTGCGAGGGATTCCAGCTTTTTGGTAGGCCGTGGCCACATTAATAGCTTCAGACAGGGTCAAGCGGTGATGTTGCTTAACCCACCTCTGGATGGGCCCTGGTAAGGCTTCAATGAACTGCTCAAGCATTATCTTCTCTTTTATTTGCCCAATTGTGGCTGCATGGTTTGCAACCATTTCTCCGTTAGGTCTTGTACTCGGTAAAACAGCTGCCTTGGGCTTTTGCCGGTTTTTAGTCGGGTTTTCCGGAATTGGAGCCTATATGATTCATCGTCCATTCCTAGCCTCTCCAGTACGGATTTCTTGATGTCGGCAGATGGGGTATCCCCGTTAGGATTGGCTGTCTGATAGGTTCCTTGCATCAATCCCGTGAGAAGAGGCGCCAGAAAGAAAGACCATCGGTCCTGCGGCCATTGTGCTGCTCGAGCTATTCGTTCAAAATTTACAAAGAAGAAACTGGGATCATCTCCTGCCTGGTATTTTTGAAGCACAGTAGGGGGTATGGCTAGATGTGACCTGTGTGCCGCAACTGATTCCCCCAGAATCCTCAGGGCTTCCCTGCCCTGCTCTTGAGCTGCAGTTTGTACCTGTATAGCCTGTTGCAGGGCTTGACGGTCTGCTTGGGCCTGATGACCTTGTACCTGCACTAGTTGTTGTAACTGTTGTTGCCCCTCAGCCAATGCCTTTATGACTGCCTCCATGGTTTAGGGTAGACGTGTCTCTGTTAATCCCACCACTGCCACCACTGTAAAGTAGTGAGCCAAAGACAAGAAGGTAAGGTAACCAATAGTATTTTATTCTTACAGCACACCAATGGTTAAATGGTTCGGGTGCAACCGGTCTTCTCCTCAGCCAATTAACTTCAGTTAAAGTTCATAAGGCAAAGCAAATAAAGGGCCTACCAGGCTGCTCGGAAAAAACACAAAAAAAACCTCAAGGATTGCAATCTTTCTTGTCCGCAAATGAAGTTCGTAAAGTTCAACTCAAAATTGTATTATTCCAACTAAATGCAGTTCATAACGTGGAAAACACAGGAATGGCAGCCTTTCTTTGTCCACAAACGGCCGTTTGTACCTTGAAAACCCCCGGAGTAAAATCCTCTTCTTAAAGCATCATGTATTCAGGACTCGAGCACTTTTACTCCACACGCCTGAATGGTTCAGAGCTTTCTTGTCCAAGCTCTGCTGCAGGTTCCCGGAGCCAGCCGTTCCGCACTGGCCTCGGGCTGGAATTCAGTAAATAAACAAACTTTCCTTTTCACGCTGTTGTGAATCAGGCTTCTTCATCTGCTGTGCAGTCGGATTTGACTACAGGACCAATATGGGACACTCCGGTGAGATTTCCTTTTCCCTCTAATACGCCCACCGATATGGGGTACTGGCCTCGTACCATTCCGAGTCCACTCTGTCAGCCTCCTTCCCCTCCTGCAAAACGAGAGACAAGTTGAGCTGTTTTCGGATGCTTTTAACCCCGGTGTCCCTCCTCCCCAGAAATTAGCTTTGGGCGTTTACAGCCCTGGGCTCCTTACACCTGAGGCTAATTCACCTCCTCCCAGCTTCAACTTCACGGAGTTAGCCTTGTTTTTAGCCCCCGACTGCCCGGAACCCCCATTATATGGAAACGTGGTTTTTCGTCTTCTTAGTCTGATTTCTATTCCCATTCCCATTTTCTGGCTTTTGTTTTGATTATGTATCCGTTGGGGCATTCTGGGATATGTAGTTTGTGTCTTTTCTTTTTCCCTGATGTCTCTTAGATTTGTTTTGTCCGGTGTGATAGTTGATTGGTGGGGCATTCTGGGACATGTAGTCTGAGTTTTTAATTGTTCACACGTGTCTCTTAAACTTGCCATTATATGGTCCGATGTGATATTAGACTCATACCCCAACCTCCTGTTTTGTTCCGTAGTGGCCGCTACTGTTTCCCCATCACACAGTTTATGAACGTTTTGTTTTTCTATGCTTTTTACCCTACTTTGACCGCTATCCTTTTCTTTTTTTCAAATGTCTATTAAATTAATTACATGGAATGTTAAAGGTTTGCGTCATTCTATGAAGCGTAGTAAGGTTCTATCTCAATTTGTTAAGCAAAAACCTGATATCATATGCCTCCAAGAAACTCATTGGAGTTCAGATACTGAAAACCACAAGATTAGAGCTCCTTGGATTAGTTATACACTTCTTTTTAGTGCACTAGATAAGAAAGGTGGAGTTTCTATTTTAATAAATAAACATCTGAAATGTTCATTAACTGATGAAGATTAAGACCCTGAAGGGCGATGGGTCATCATTGATGCAATCATCAACAATTTACCTGTTACCATTGTCAATGTAAATGGTCCAAATGCTCACAACCCCCCTTTCTGGTCTAATTATATCACTAAGCTCTCACAAAGGAGCCCTGATAAACTAATTTTTGTGGTGATATGAACCAGATTCTTGACTTTGCCATTGATCGAAAATCCTCCTCTAACTTTATTAACTCCAAATCTCGAAACAGTTTTCTAAAATTGTTACAAAATCTAAATCTAATTGATTCCTGGCAATTCTGCCACCCTGATACCAAAGATTTTACATTCTATTCCCCCCCCATCAATCCTTTTCCAGATTAGACTATGGGCCTCATTACGACCCAGGCGGAAAACCATGGTGCTTATAGCCGGTAACGTACCGACTCCGACATGGAGAAAGGGGGAATTACCACCCCATTACAAGGTTGGCGGGGCGGTAATTCCCCCTTCATCCATGTCCCTTCCCCATTCCCATTTTTGCCCCATAGGTCTCAATGGGAATGTGGAAGGCGCTAAGTACGGTACCGCAAATTGCGGTACCGTACTTAGCACCAAGGTCCCTTTGCGGGTCCCTACTTTAACGGCTGGTGTAGACCAGCCGTTAAGGTCGGGTCCCGCAAAGGGACCTCGTAATCAGGTGCTAATGGGTTAATCGTGCCGCAGCCTTTTACGGCGCCATTAACCCATTAGCGCTGTGGTCGTAATGAGGCCCTATATCTTTGTTAACACCTCACTAACTCCCACCATTTTACACTTGGATATTGGTTCCATTACTATTTATGCACCTGTATCCACCACCCTCGATTGGATACCGATTAATAAACTTTTTCCTAGGTGGAAATTTAATTCGTTCCTACTAAAGAATAAATTATTAGTTGAAAAAATGAATTCTTTCATTAAAGAATTCTTTCTCAACAATCGTCCGGAGCATACCTCCTTTAACAATAACTGGGACGCTTTTAAAGCTACTCTTCGTGACTTTATAATACAGTTTGTTGCCATCAGAAAACGACAATCTGAATTCATTCATAACAACCTCCTAACCTCAAAACCTTCCTCTTTGCTTCTGCTTTCTCTCCTCCCCTCCCTTGCTGAATTCCTGACTGAAATTGCACTGGTTACCTGGCTATCCTTTCTGATCTCTGGCCCACGCCCCGTCAATTACCCACCTGCACTGCCTCCCTGGCAACCCCTGCATTTGGGGACCGTTTTTCTGTATCCCCTTACGTCTGCATTTCCTTGTACTTGCCACTATCTGGCTGTTTTTATTTGTCTTATTTATTCCACTTCCCATGTACTGCACTTTCCCCTCTCCCTTCCCCCTGTGCACTTTTCCTTTCCCCCCCTTCCCATGCACTTGCGCGATCTGAATGACACCTAGTAGGATTGTTGTCTGTCCTCCCTTTGTCCCCCCCTTACCTCGTCGCGCCTTGAAACACTTGTGTATAGGCGCGTTATAAATGCCATATCATATCACAATTAAACAACTTGAATAATCCTACTAGGCTAACCTGGATCCTACCACCATGAAAGCACTTATGGCTAAACGCATTGAATTAAAAAAAATCTGCAATGATAGAGCCGCTAATTCATTGCTGAAATCCAGAACTAAACTCTACTGTGGATCCAACAAAGCTGGTAAAATGCTACCCTCTTACTTAAAAAAGAAAAATCCCTCATCACCTAATTCCTCTCTTCTGATGGCAGCATATTAACCAAATCAAAAGATATTAGTGATGCCTTTCTTGACTTACAAATTCGGCTATGTATTCTTTCTTTGAAACAAATAAAAAAGTAAATACCTCAACCCGATTGACCTATCTCCCCTCTATGCTCCTATCTCCCTTACTGAAATTAAACAAGCCATACTCGATCTCAAACCTAATAGAGCCCCTGGCCCGAAGGTTCACCACAGACTTTTATAAAACTTTCATTGATTCCATTGCACCAAAACATTTAGATTTATATTCATACTTTGCTGAAATAGGTCAAAGCCCTGGCTCTTTTGGTGAGGCTCTTTTAGTTCTGTTTCCCAAGTATGACAAAGACCCCTCCTTAATTAAAAACTACAGACTCATCTATCTTATAAACTCTTACTCAAAAATGTTCGCTAAGATCCTCGCAAAACGCTTCAAATCACACCTTCCCAAGCTCATACACCCGGATCAATCTGGTTTTATTAAAAATCGTTACACTTCATCTAACTCCGGACCATTGTTTAACATACTGGGGGTCATTACGACCCAGGCGTTAAACATGGCGCTATTAGCGCCATGGATGACGCCGGTATTTTACCGATTGCGCCATAGTGGATGGCGGAATTACCGCCCCATTCCAAGGTTGGCGGGACGGTAATTCCCCATTCACCATTGGCCCTTCCCCATTCCCATTTTTACCCCATAGGGCTCAATGGGAATGGGGAAGGCGGTAATTATGGTACCGCAAATTGCGGTACCGTAATTACCTCGAAAGTCCCTTTGCGGGTTCCTTCCTTAACGGCTGGTAAAACCAGCCGTTAAGGTGGGGACCCGCAAAGGCACCTCGTAATTAGCCGGTAAGGGGTTAACGGCGCCGCCACCTTTTACGGCGCCGTTAACCCCTTACCGCCTGGGTCGTAATGAGGCCCACTGTCTCATTCACAAAATTCTCAAGACCCTCTAGCCCTACTTGCCCTTGACGCTGAGAAAGCATTCGACCGTGTCTCCTAGCCTTTCATGTTCCAATACTTATCTTGGAATGGCCTCTCTCCTTATTTCATCAGTCTGATCAAAATTCTTTACTGTTCTCCCACCACCCGTATCCTTATCCATAATTCCGTCTCCTCCTCTTTTCAAATAGAAAGAGAACTCGTCAAGGTTGTCCTTTGTCTCCCCTTCTATTCAATCTCACTTTAGAACCCCTTCTTCAAAATATTAGAACGAACACGAACATCAAAGGCATTTGCATAAACAATATCAAAACTAAATTATCTGCTTATGGAGACGACATTTAACTCTACCTTTAATCCTGCCCCCTCTATCCAACATTTAATATCTACTATAAATAACTTTTCCTTAGTCTCCGGATACAAATTGAATTTTGATAAGTCTGAAGTTATGCGTCTCACTAATTCTTGTAATCTCTCCAATACCCCATTATCTGGACTGTCATGGCAACCCTCTCATATTAAATATTTAAGGCTTCTATTTACCAAAGATATTCACACTACTATTAATCTAAACACTAACCTTCTAATTGATAAAGTAACAGAAATAGTCTCCTCTTTTCCTATCCTGGTGGGTATGTCTCGATACTATTAAAATGACTAGACTGGAAAGGCTGTGAGTCACTACAGGGCAACGCAACAGAGACCCCCTACTTGTCTTAAGGAACCAAATATGATAGACAAGGCAGCCATAGCCTCTGTATGGGCATGCTGATACAGAGGCAGATATAATATTCAGGGCACAGGACAGCCACCTCCCCTTAATATATTATTAATAATATTACTTGAAAACTCAAGGCCATCATGAGGGGTTTAGGAATGACTGCCTTCCCAGGAGGCAGGCAATGACATAATTCCATATAGTACCTTAAAGCTTGTGTGAGAAACCTAAAGGTGTCTCCCTAGCTAGACCCTGGGGATCTGTCATGCAGGTGACCAGGGCACGGCCATCACTATTGGATCCAGTTCCTGGGGGTGGACCAGTGAGGGAGGATCATCTGGATGGGGGGTCCTCGGGAAGTGGATGTGGGACACTGATGGTTGAGACACGGTATCCCCCTTCTTATAACACCTTTTCCCCATCCTACCCCGTAGTATATTCAAACACTCAGCCCCCCTCTTTCTAACTCTAACACTTTTGCACATCATGAAAGACGATGGACAAACACCAGAGCCGTTTACCTGGCGTGTCCCAACACAAGGGTCAGACAAAGTCAGGCAAATCACCAGAATCACACGCACCATATGGCCCTTTCCCTTCCCCAAAGGGATAAAAGGTGGAGCATGAGAGCACCATACGAGCAAGGCAGACCACACGATCAAGACAGCTATCCAGGCACGGCAGTTCAAGAGGAGGAGAAAGACGGCGCAAACCGATAGGGTGACAAGAAGAGAAGGGACCTTGCCCTTTCCGACCAAGGTCTGTGAGACCTCCATTGAAGTAATTGTAAGACTGCGAACAATAGCCCAATTGTGTTGCAGCAGATGTCAACTGTACACTGAGCATGTCTACGCTGATAAGCAGGACAGAGGGAGACGCCTGTTACTGTGGTACCGGCCTTGACTCCCGAGACGAAGAAAGCCAAGCGGTTCATCACAGCTGGTGAGTCGGCGGGAGGACCAATAAAGAAACCGAACTGTGTTGAACAAAAGTAGCAAACGGCTGATAGCAAAATGTACAAAGATCTGTTGATATATAAGGGGAAAGCCAGCTGCAGATGAGCCAGGCACCATATGGGTGCTCACTCGAGAAACTCTGGGCGATTACCCGATTGTTGAAACTACTAATACCCAAAGGCCTTAGCAAAGGCGAGAGGAGGGTCAAAGTGGTCATACAGGGATCTAGTAAAATCCTCTGTACCGTCGAAAGTCTTTGCCCGGCAGATGATAGAGAAGAAGGGAAGTGAATCCCACATCATAAGAAAGTAGAAGGAACTGTGAGATTGGCGAGAGTGAACCCGAAGGAGGGATGCTGATGAAACTAAGTCTAAAGACCCAAAGGAACAGTGTGTTGACAAGAGTGAACCCGGAAGAGAGTGGTCCACATTGAACTGTTTGAAAAGACATTAAAATTCGAGAATATAAGCAGAGGGGAGTGTGTTGAAAGGCATAGTGAACCCGACCGAGAGAGGCAAAAAGTTGGCAAGGATCTGCGTCCAGAAGAGGGGGATCCAGGGGTAAGAAACTCATACCTAAACAACACGTGAATGCAACCGAGAAATATTTGGAATACAAGCCAAGTGAACCCTGCGGAGGGAAGGGGTTATTCGAGAGGGGTCTGAGGCTCAGAAGAGGGGGACACAGGGGGTGAAGAACCAGCCCCTCAATTACAACAAAAAAGGAACTTATTTGTTTGTTGATTTTGAATCGATCAGGCCATCTGAAGCAGGAAAGCTAACCTCCGAAGGTACTTGATATTGTTAATAACTATTTGGGGATCTGAGCCCGGAAGAGGGGGAATCCAGAGGTGAAAAGTCATCACCCAACATACACAGTGAGAGGAACTTTTGTTATTATTTTGAATGCATCAGGCCCTCGAAGGCAAGAGACTTTTTAAGAGAGCAAGAGACTTGGCCATCGAAGATTCTGAGAGCTCAAAACAGAACTGTCGTCTCGTGCTGCGGAAGCTCGAGCGTGTGCTGTGCTCCAGCATCCCGCCTTGTACCGTGCTCAAAACGTGGGGAAGGGAGACCACGACTACCGGATCCTAACATATTGTTTGTGAATACTTCTTTATTTCTTATGAGCCCTATCCCACACTCTACTGTATTTAGCGTAAGGATTAGCAATAGGTTTTTCTTAGTATAGGCCTTTTTATTTGACAAGACGCCACTAGGACTGCCTTATTTTGATTGGATGGTCGTAGCTTGCTTCCATCTTAGATTTAGGCTTAGATTAGGTATTTTTCAATCCTACCTATACAATTTAATAAACGCCCTTGAACTGTGATCACTTGGGTCTATCTATTCTTGATACCATGCAATCCTTATACATCTTGGACCACTGTTGTGCCTCCGCTTTGAATCCAATTACAGTGGGTTGGTCTCCGTTCTGATCAGATAATGGAAATACCTCTGTTGCCTTCGACTAGTCCACTGAAGTCTTACCTGCCTCAGTATATAGTCTCCAGTTTTACCCTTGCACTGAGTACAACAGTCTCTTCGGCATGCCTTACTCATGATGCTAGTGTATGACAGTTGTTAAGAGTACTCTGGTGGTATCGATCCCAAGGGCTTTCCCTAATCCCTGGAGACCCCTTATCATATTCCAGTACACCCTTTATTCTGATCAATCCATGTTGCCCAGTATATTTGCTTGTCTTTGCCTTCTCTGTGTCTCTTTGCTTGCAGCCAGCTTCTGCCCCTGCAGTTCCTGTGAATACCTGCTTCAACTCAGATCGGATTACCCTGTTTCTGTTATATGCTAGCATTGCCTCAGGAATCTCCGCTAATCTACAGTGTATACTGTGAGATATAGCCTTTGCCCTGTGCTCTCTGGCCAGACTCCTGTCAGATTGACTAGGACTAAAAAATGTGATTCTTGGGTCAATGCTTAGCATGGCTAGATCCAAGATGCTGCTGAAGAAAAACAATTGTCGGATGCACCGATGTATGTAGTTGAGTGACTGCTTCATTTACTTGTGTGAAACCTGCATGCTAGGGTCTTCAGTACGCACAGCCAGGGCCGATTCAGCCTTCCCTTCTTATGAGGTTGATTCATTGAGCATGGTAACATTGAATAATAATAACACCTATAATTACAGGGTTTATAAGCGAGAGAATTATTTTAAGGAGGTGCTTTGTGAAACATTCTGCGCTTTTGGTTGGAAGGATTGAGGTTAACATTCGTGGTCACGCCACCACCATGGCATTTCAGTGAAGATGTGCAAACCACTGAATTTGGGGTTGATAGCCTTGGTACAGGGAAATCTTGAGTTATGCAGCGATTGCATAATCTTGCTTTTCTATGGCTTACTAACATGCAAAGGATACTTTTGCATTCTTGTTACTCGCTGGTAAAACAGCTCAATGAGCTAAGATGCAAGTTCCAAATAGCTCTGTACAGCATGCAGAACAAGGGTTCGAACCCGGCAGAGTGGAATAAGCCCTATGTACTTGCAACGTTTGTCAGTTTAGTGCCATTATATATTTGGCAACAGCATCTAGCAATCCAGTGCTTAGAAACAGGAGGAATCTGGCATGATGTGCTATAAAAACCTTGTATTGTTATTATATTTATAACCTTAAAATGGCATAATGGCAGAAACCGCAGGAATATTATGCTTGGAATGGTGTATCGCCATACAAAGGCATCCACCTTAGCCCCAATCCCAATGGACAGACTTATCAATGGCCTCCCAAGGGAACAGTTTTAATAAGAACAGTAAATAGGAAGCTACGGTCTGCAACGCCTACTTTGTTGAGGTGTAATGGAGGATGAGGGGAGTTCAGCGTGATTGGCGAGAATCAGGGAGAATACTGAAGGTTTTCCCACTTTCACCAATCAGCAGTTAGATCATGTAATGGGTGCGTCACCAGCCTTCTTCATCATCCTCTCAAGCACCTATTCACCAGCGCTTCCCAGAAATTGTTGTCAATTCGGAATGAAGACAATCCTATCACTACCTTTCTCTTTACATTAATTATTCGCAAGGCAATGAGAAGAAAGGCTTTCTCTTCTTTGACGGACAGGAAGAAATATAACATCCTTATCTCGGGAGTATAACTTAGGGGCAACGCGCTCGTCTTGGAAGACAATGCTAAGCAATGCAGGCTCGATCCCTGGGTCCCCGCTTAGAATCCTCTGGGTATTAAGCGTGTTATACATAACCCATTACAATTACAATCCCCTTTCCGATCTTGTCTGAGCATCACACTTACCTGTGCTGGAACTGTCCCCGATTCCTGTTTTCTCTGTGTAATGCAGATAACTCTGATTTGGCGCTTCCTCGTGTTTGATCCTTAATAATATGTCCGGACTGACCAGTGAAAGGCAAGCTGTACAGATAAATATATGGTATTCAAAATTATAATCTCTGCATTTCTGATAGGGCGTGAAAAGTAAAGCCAAAAATTGTAAATGTATTAAACGAGGGACACATCACTATCAGATGCTCCCAAAAGTTACGGGAATCCCTTTCCATGATCTACGAGTGTCCCTGGAGGAATATTTATTCATGTATAAACGTGAACTGGTCGGGAGGCTGAAAGAGAGAAAAATGGCTCTGTTCTGGGGCCAAATACACAAGAACACAGATTAAGCCACCAGATATGACCGTGGTCATTTAAGCAAACCTAAATTACAGGGAATAAAGTTGGAAACCTCTCGAAGAACTACACTCAGTAAAATAAAACAGAATCTGATATGTCCTACCCCATTTCAGGAAACAGTCCTGCATTACAGATTAGTTTATGCATGGGTGGGACATGATCAGGACACATATGTATCCGTGAGTAATGATTGAGTGAGAGGCAAGGACTTACATTCTAAAGTTTCTACTTACAGCTGGTGGGGTCATCGATTGCCGATCTTTCTTCAGCCTGTGAACCATGGATATATAGCTCTTTGCCTTTATAAATCCGGAGTAAAGTATCAGGGTTCAAAATCTTGTAACCTGTTATTACAATAAGGGAAGAACATATCCGCTATAAGAACCTGAATTGTACAGCTATCTCAAAGGCAAAGTGGAGTGCATAGGTTGGTTTTCATTCAATGCAGCACAGAATCATATAAAAATACACATCACTCACACTCACTCCCCCTGATGCCTAACAATCAACATACATATACAGGTGTCCGTATATACACAAAGAACACACATGCAGCACCATCATCAGGGTTAATGGGCATGGCACATGTTGGCAGTATAGGTAATAATGACCACCAATGGCAGTATACAAATGCCCCCCTTAAACAATGTATATATATAACAGGGTTCGAAATTGAGGGGAGCAGGGTGCTATTTAGCTCCTGCTTGTAGCCCAGAAGAGGCTGGTCAGCTTGATGCCAAAAGATAACAGGAGCTACTTTTTGCTCCACATGCCAACTGATGCTGAACAAATTTAACTATGTGCATGTGGGGCAATTTATAAATAAACATTAGGGTACAATATTTACTACATTTGAAGCATAATGGATCTTATGTGAAAGTTAGATTTCTGGAGCGCTATGTACTAGCTCCCGGTTCCCCAGTGGTAGCTCCTGGTCACTGGTTAATGATGGATACCCAGGAGCTGCCTTAAGCTCCTGCTTCTCTAAACCTAATTTCGATCCCTGTATAGTAATGCGCCTTATCAAGTAGTGTGGATACAAGTCATATACAGACTTAACGTGTACCCTTGTTAGGCAGTATAGGTTTCCATTATGTGACACACAAATCGTCCAATTTGATCAGTGCAAAAAGTATAGATAATCATGACCCCCATATGTCAATATAGGTATGGCAACATGTAGCACTTGGTTGCAGGCAATGCTGGAGCAAGCGTATCCTGCAAAGGAAAAGCAGATATCTCTTTAAGGAGAGATCTGTACGTAACTTAGAAGACTGGATTACAGAGGAAGAGAGAGTATGGTACGCAGGGGCAGCCCACGGACATGATTGCACCTTGGAGAGGCAAAGGGAACGCAAGCTGCGGAGCCTGCAACTTTCGAAGAGGCAGAGAAAGCCAACTTGGGATGCCGCAAGGTCAGCAAAAGAAGCAGCGGAGAAACTGTTACCAGAGCAGGGACAGGAGTCCCGTACTAGTCGGTGTCGTGACATCAGCTCCCTGCCGGCAGTGTCCGTAGATGGAAGCCGCCTGCAGCGAAACCGAGAATGGAACGTCAGCAAAAGCAACTGCGGAGAAGCCAGACCATGGAGTTGGCTACCCGAGCGAGTGTCAAGTCCTGCAATGTTCCCAAGCATACAAGAAGGTACCGGGGAAAAGCGGGAGGCCCCCGGGGTAACATTATATGAAGAGAGAAACTCGCCCCAGCCATAAGGACGAAATACAAACAGTAAAACTGAATGGGGATATGAAAGACCCATTAAAAAGGTAACGAATAACCTTGGCTGGCAAAATAGAAAAGAGACTGGAAACGAAAACCCTGGAAAGAAGGGGAAAATCCTCACAAGCTCAAAGTGGGAGAGTGGATAGAACATGTCATACAGACAAGTAAAAAGTGTTGTCAGAGAAAAGTAGCACGGGAGCAAGATAAAATAAGAGACAATACAATAACAAGAAGCCAGCAGAGGGGAAGGCTTAAGTTGGATAAAGTCACAATCAAATCTGGGGAAGGTTGAGTTTAAAGTCTGGGAGAGATATATAACCAAGGATAAAACAGAGAGAGAGAGTATGTCAAGGAAAACTATCCTAACCAGAACCCTAAGGAGGGGCAAGAGACAAGAGTAATGTTGAAGAGCTACAGGAGCTCATGAAGGAAATAGCAAGAATATATCAAAGGAGATTGTGTTTAGAAACGTACACTCTTTGACCAAACATATTTCTATAACAAAAGTACCAGATGACAAGACCCAAAGGAAGAGAGAGATATTCTCTTGGCCTAATTTTTAGTTATTCATATTAGTGGTAGGGTTAGGTAGAACTAGATTTGTACTGAGGACATTTATGTTTTCTGGACATCCTGATGACAGGCGAGCACCTTTAGTTTCTTTAGATACGCAGGGTAATCCCTTTAGCAATAGGGAAAGATATAACTTTTTCTTATAGTTTAAATAAAAGAATACTTAAAATGTCCACCAGTTGTCTGTCTCTTTCTTCCGATCCGCCACAGATATTAAACTAATAAGGTATTGTTTGTCTTCTTGATGCTGTGGAAAGTCAGACTCAGGAGACTGACAAGAGGTCATATTCGTTGTAAATTGAAGTTTATTGTAGTAAAGAAAGTAAAGCCTATTCTGCCCCATACATCTACAGTGGTTCTTTGCCCTAACTAATGAAAATAATAAAAGGGTGCTCTTCAAGATGGCTTACAATTAAAACCTCCACTATCCAAAGTCCTACTCTACTTATGGTCTGACCATACCACTAATACACTAACATAACCAACTGAACCAGAAAGATATGTAAGGGATTCCCCCAGAGATTTAGCAATGGTTGCTGGTTTCTGATCCCCACCCAAATGTCTTTATATCTTCTTCAAGACACTCTGCTTGTACAGTTCATACTCCTGGTTTACCCAAGGTGTCTGGATTCTCTGCTTTGGGTACCAGACCCTTTCGTTGGGTTAGCCTGTACATTCTCAGTCTTGTATAATATAGTCTTTCACCCCTTTTTGGAGTAACTGTTCCTTCTCCCTGCTTCGAAGGCATTTTGTGAACACCTGGCCTTAAGGTTCCGCTTCTCACACGCCACATTGGGCTCACCTGTCATCTAGCCCACCTTAGGGTTTTTCGTCTCTCATCCTGCTTTGTGCTGTTTTGCCCTTCACCCCTACTTGGAGTATCTTGCATCTTGCCCCTTCTGGGCCTTTCAGAATTCTCGCCCTTTCTTGGGTTCTCTTGAGTCTTGCCCCCTCTTGGGCTATCGGGTTTCTCAACCTTTCTTAGCTTCTCTTGAGTCTCACGCCCTTTGGGGCTATCAGGTTTCTCAACCCTCCGTGGCTTCTCTTGAGTCTCACCCCTCCGGGGCTATTACCAGGCCTTGCCGTCCTCCTCCCGATCCTATGTCACACCCGTACCTCGTTCTCTGTCATGGTGACCTTTTAAAGAGGCGGTCTCTGAAGCTGGCATGGAACCACAGCTCCAGTTTCCCTTCGTTGGTTTCAGTGTGTTGGTTCCTCCCGTTAGTCCACAACAGAACTTGGGCGTCATTTGCATCAGGCATCTGTCAACCACTCCTGAGCCAGTCGCGTCTCTTCCTTTCGTGAAGCCTCAAGCTCCTCTGGCTCCCAGTCGAGAGGAAGACGGCAGGGTTCCATGGGCTTACTCAGTCCTCCGTTTGCATAGTGCTGCTCAATGGCTCCACCTCGGAGGGGGAAATTCCCTCCTCTGCGTTACTCTGCAGGTTTGTATCACTCACTTCCCCTTGTGTAGGTCTCACTGGACCTTTATGTTGCTCTTTGCAACATTATTGGGCAACCCATTGGACATGCGCTTCATGCAAGGATGTCAACCATGAAGGGTCAGAAACCACACCAGCCATTTTTGAAGGGTCCAGCACATCACTTCCCTGCTCAATTCCCATATAGCCAACAAGCAAATGGGATTCTATATTTAAGGGAGGATGAGTATAACTCCTCCTTGGAAATTACTTGTCCCCTAAGGCCGAGGTGGGGGTTCCCCAAGTGGGATTCCACTTGCTCTGTGTCCTATGAGGTGTTAAGCATAGCAGGCTCAACTCCCTAGACCCAAATGGTGTCGCTCCCCCTTGGGTAACAGGGACGAATGACCTGGATTTGTCACAATGGCTAGTAAGTTTTTAAATTCCACCACCCATCTATAAAAAACCATGTTACAATAACAAGAGTTTTTATCGATGGGTGGTGGAATTTTCGAACTTACCGGGCATCAAGATGAAACACAATACTTAATTAGTTTAATATCCCACTGGCTGAATGTATTATCTATATAATGAGGGAGGCAGCATGTGACATTGACCGAGCAGTGGGTTCCATTGCTGTCTCCTGCCATTTCCACTGCCTTGGCCCTGCTGAACACTGTCAATTTGGCACTGTACAGCATGAGTCGGAGAGAGAGAGGAAGATGGAACTAGCTCGACTGCTCACTGTTTTCTACTGCCAGCTCCCATGCCTCGTCCCCGTTATACAGCGAAATATTGACATTGTACTGTGGAATGCAGTCAATGCATGAGTAGTTGATGTGATTGTTATAATTAAATGTACTCAGACTTTTGAGATTTTGGAAGAACCCACAGCAGCCAGTCTCCCATGTCTTCCTTTTGCGAGACAGCTGTTTGGCATATCAAGCAAGCACAGCAGAGCTTGACCCTAACTTGGTCTCTGTGGATATACAGATTCCTTTTTCGTACCATGCCAGAAACCAGAACTGTCAAAATGCTAATAGTTTATTTATTTATTTATATTTATATAGCGCACAAACAGCCCAAGGGCATTGAGGTGCTGTTAAGTACAAGAGCTTAGTTACAAGGGCACAGGAATAGTAACATTCAATGGCACATTCTGAATACTACAAGGCATAATACTGATATTAAGACTGGTACAATTAGTCATTACATTACAGCATATGCATTGGGTCAAATGAGAGATATTCAAAAGTTTAAGTCAAAACAAAATGTAGGGCCCTTACACTCATCACAAAACATGAATTACGATGCTTAAAATGTTGAATCCCACATCATATGTCTATCATATAGTTGTAAGAGTTCTAAGAGAGAGTTTAAGTGCTCATAAATCAGAACTAAAAACGTAAAAAGGGCCATCATAATTTCATTGTGGAAAAGCCTGCGGAGCACAGATGGAAAACCCAATCAACAGGGCACCAAACTTATCCAAGAGAGAGATTGTTCCCGCCTTCTGGACTGCATGTGTTCACTCTGCTTCCAATGAATCTCTTTCCGTCACACTCGCTTCTTTGTCCTTTCACGTTCACTTTTGTAATTACATCTAGAATTTACTGCACACATATGCTAAAGTTATTTCCTTAAACAATATTCTCTTACCATACACAGGTCATTCTTCCATAACAATTTGTTAAATTTGGGTATCACTTTCCTATTCCTGCTTCTCCCTCCGACTCACTTTTGCCATTCTCATGAAGCATGGGGAAATTCTATATTTACCCCTAGCAGCCCACCCCGTGCAGTAAATATCCAATGCAATTCCATCTCATAATAAGGCAACTTTATAAAAACAAGTAGTATTTAAACCTATAGCATACCAATGCAGTACTTTCTGTGTGTCCCATGCAGTAAATATTCCATGAAAATCCCATCTCCTGCTTAGGTGGTATTAGAGCTAATACAAGTATCTTCTCTCTGGGGCAGGTATTGGCTAGAAGACAGAAATCGCATACTTACCCAGTAACTTCAAAGCCTGGTGAATCTCCTTCATAACATTCTCGTAGAGATGCTTCTGCCATTCATTTAAAAGCTTCCACTCCTCCTCAGAGAAACACACAGCAACATCCTGGAACGTAACCGGTATCTGGAACAATACATTTTAGAAAGAACATTAAAAACCTCTAATTTAATCACAATATAACAGGCCCTGGAGTATATATTAAAAATTGATCATTGGAGCTTGGCTGCTCTATGCACCAAATAGTAAAATCCAGTCAGGTTTTCAGGATATTCAGAGTGCATATGTTGGAGAAACATTTTCATATAACGTATTCCCATGAAGACTATTTGAATATATTCAGGTCTCAAAATGTGCACTCACTACCAGCCATTGGCTAGCAATATTTGACGCTTAGCGGCAAAGAAATGGTGTGCTCTCTGTATGTATAGAATTGAGGTGGCGAGTGAATTTTTGTGGCTGGCTAGTAGCTTGCAACTTGATTTTGCCCCTCTAATTTACTTATTGGTCAATCGGAAACCAGACCAGAATTTTACCATCCCTGTGAGAAATATATTTCCTAACTTTTCCAGTTTTTATGCTGTTATTCAGAAGGTAAGTGTGGCAAAGTGCAGCCAGGCTGTTCTCTGTGGACTGCTCGGAGCTCTGGTGTTTATTTTGGTTGCCTACTCTGGAAAACTGCTATTGGAATTCCTTTACTTACCTGCCTCCTGCCACTCTGTTCACCCGATCATCTGCAGGGTGCTTTTCATGTCGTCATGTTTTCCAACAATGATTTGGGTGGCGTGGTTTGGGACCTACCTACATAGGCAGAGGCACGCAGCGAAGTTCAGTATAGTACAGTCAGGCGGCTGGCGGGTAGGTCTTGCCTGTGGGAAGTGGAGTGGAAAGTGGTCTGCAGTGGTCCGGGGCTGGCCAAAGGCTGCCCAACGAAGTGTTGCTGTACCTACTACGTGAGTCAGATCTCCCCAGCTTCTACCCGCTCCCACATGCCCTTGTCTGTGCTTTTGACTAAGCCATTGGGCGTATAGAGTAACTATTGCTGCTTTAGTCTTTAGACACGTTTTTCATGTCTGTAGCTCTTGCATCCACCTCTAATTACAACTTAAGGAGTAACCCTCTGTATGGCTGATGGGGGATACTTCCGTTGAGCTACTTAATGAGACTTCTCTTTCAATGGACCCTGTATTTACTACCCTTGTGTCTCTTCTTGATGTTGACTGTAGGGACTTGGTTGAAGTTTCTAAACCACCCAACGACCAGGGAGCCCCAGAGCCTGCTAAACAAAAACAAAGGCAAGCAATTGGATTTTTGGGACCATAAATCCCTTGCTGTTCCTCAGGACATGGTGTCTTTAACCATTGGAGCTTCACTTCCTAATTCTACCAATGCATTTCATATTGATTTATCTGATTCAATTATTTTAGATGAATCCTTTGTTTGAATGTGCCAGGATATGTGTGCCAGGATATGTGTGATGACCCACTGATAGGTGATTCTTATAATCTGCTTCTAGAAACTGATGGAAACAACTCTAATAACGTTGCTTTGGATAGGAATGGTCAACAACAACACAACTTCCTGGCAACATTTACAACTCCATTAAATGCCAATACTGGCTTAAAAATGGATTCATTATCCAATGTGAACACACTTGGTCCTCCGTCTGATGCTGATTTGGATTTAGTTCTTAAATCTTTCCTGCGCCTCTACGACAAAGTAAAGGATTCCGTTTTCCAGAATACAGTCCTAATAAAAGAGATCATTCAGAAGCTTGATAGAGAGCGGGTTTCTTCAAAGTGCAAGTGCTGCCCTGATTCTCTTTCAAGAGTATTGGATCTGTAAACTTTGACTGAGGCATTGCATAACAAGGATAATATGACTGTTTATTTTCAACTGCCTGTAAGTGTGATTCGCCTGAGCATGTCTCCGGACCTATTTCAATCTCAGCCCGTTGACGAGCAAAGCAATAGTCTGTCTAGGGTTGGAGCTACAGTGGAGTCTTCTGAGAGAGGTGATTCTCCATCTGTCCTTTTAGAGACAATTACCACTTCACCTATTAGACCATGTAAAAAAAAGAGCACAAGTTATCCATCAACATCAGAAATCACTAAATGTTCTAAACATTAAGGACAATAGAAAGAAATCATCCAGAAAGTTTCTTTGCCCATGCCAAACAACACAGAGATAATTGATCTCAACTCATAGGCTCAGGGCCAGGTAGTGAACTGTGAAGACAATTTCCCCACAGATTTTGGTTCTCACACTCCTGGAGTCAAGAAATCAAAGACAAAAATCAAATGAACCTATGCAGGTCAAAATAATGAGATGTATGATTCCTCATGGGAGTCCAGAGTCATCTATCCTGCAATGTCCCTCCATGGAAGAAAGTTAAGACTTGTCGATTTTGGTTTCCGAATCCTCCCGTAGAGGCGTACTCGATACACCGACTCTATTAAATCGGATTACTGAACCTCCACTTAACTGTGGACCAGCAGGCAAAGATGTAAAGATGTTTATGTTAAGGTCCCAGATGACAATACATCTCTGAATCAAATTAACACAACATCAGACCTGGAAATCCGAATTATGGGGTTAGAAAATCTCATCCAAATTATTGACTTGTTTCTTCTGAATCATGCAAAGATACCAGCTATGCAGGAATTCCGGCACTCCGCTCGATACATTCAGGAGACAGTGCTGCTTAGGCCTGATTCGGGCTACAGTAAGCTTATGATACATTATTATTCTCGTCTGGTAGCTAAAATGATATGGGAACAGATTGACCCAAATAGACTGATAGGTTTTGACTTAATTCACTTAAAAACAACCACTCATATTGATATGTTCTTGGATGATCATGAGGATCTAGAAGACAACCTTCAACTTGCCGTAGATAGAGTGAATGTTAATAAAGCTCTCCCTATTTCTTCAATTTTAAGGGCCGCAGGGGGGTTTGTCTTAAGTAAAAAATCAAACTTCTGATTGGTCTTGGCTTTTTGAGGCTATTTACAAGAACATTATGCCTAAGAACTGTGAACCTAATCTTTAACATTCCTTTGTTAAAAGTGTTCGCATGGAACTGTTGTAGTTATCATAATCTGTCAGAGTTGACTCCGTGTTGGTCCAGTATTGGGGAATACGATATCTATATGTTCCAGGAAACATTGTTAACTACTCCTCTAAATTCGAACAGGTTTTTACATAATTTCCCAGAAAGAAGTTAAAGGCTCCCAGGAGAGGCCACAAAGGGTTTTGGCTATTGCTATTGACCTAACAATCAAGGTACGGATCTCTTTCCTTAATGACTTGATTCCTAGAATTTTGGCATTGGGATTAGAGTTTCAAGATTCTGGCCTCGAACTATTGTTAACAAACTTACACTGGAGCCCAGCTAGGAGCCAACTATGTGAATATCAATTTGCACTTGGTAAGGTACTGGAAGCATGGCTAGGAGAAGTGCCTAGTGCTAATATCCTATTTGGGGGAGACTTTAATGCCGCCTCTGCTGTTGCCTCTAGGGGCGTCAATAACTTAAAGTAAAAAAACGGGAAAACTCTATCTGAAGTCCATGGGAAGGCTTGGTGGGAATACCTAAAAATCTGGAATCTAAATATTTTGCCTATGGGCAAAACAGAGGTCCTATAAAAAATGTACACTTGGAATAAGGGCAGGTTTTACTCATGGATAGACCACATTTTTGTATACGCCCCCACATGCCACTTTGCTCACATTGATCTATTTCGGGGCAATTCGTGAGTGAGCATCTTGCACTGTCATTTTTGGTCTCTATTCAAACTCTGACCCTTGAATTATGTACGTGGTAACCCTTTCCTGAGTCATATAAGAAGGGGAGAAGGGTGCATTGGAATTACCCAATGTTAAATAAATGTACGCGAGAGGTAAACAGGATTTTTCAAACAGATGGCAGATCAGAATTATTTACTTACGAGAATATAAATGACACCATTACCAAATGCTTAAACAAGTATACTAATAAAGCCATACCTTTAACGTTTAAGATCCACGTTAATAAATTCAGCAGTAAAGTGGGCAATGCAAAAAATGCAAAAAATCACCTTATTAAAAATCTTTGTGGCCAAAAGTTGGAAAACAATGCTTTTGTCATGGCTAAAAGAAAAACAATCTTGCAACAGTATAGAAATTATACTAAACGTCTTAAATATCAACTTTGCCTCCTTGACAGTCAGCATACAGTCGATCAATGATGTATCTACATTTTAGTGGCTAACCGATACTGCCATCTCCGGGGATAGGCGATAGGGTGGTTGACCCTGGTACTTTCAATAAGGATACTTGGGTGGCCTACTATGAGGCCAGTTATGCAAAACCTCATACAAGGGAACTCCCCATCTACCAGAGGATGTGTCTGATCCATTGACATGGGCCTCTTTGAACATGGAGGACTTCAGAGACTTGATTGTTAAGAGTAATCCACCTAGGGCTCCAGGACTCGGTGGAACTAGTTTATTCGGATTTCAAATAATAACAATAATAATAACCATAGTTTCTACAAATACAACCAAAACAATCTTAAATTCATATAATGAAAAGACCCAAACCCCCCCTTTCAACCATCAAAACAGAATTCAATGTCCAATCAGAAAATCTGAGTAAAAGCGGTTGAGAGGAGAAATAACTATATACATACAAGCTACCCTCCAACCTTTGAGATCACAATAATATATATACAAACATATGCATTTCATCAAATAAATAGAATAATATAAATGTACTTATCTGTCAACTTCTTCTTGTGACAAACTTTCAGTCCATAGCCAAGCTCAAAAAGGCTCCCCAAGCAGGGCTTGGGGAGAAGCATGGCTTCTTTCTTCTGCATTATAAAAACCAACTTCTCAATATTGCAAATCGAATACATTTCTCCCACCTAAGAGTTCCATGTGAAAAAACTTGTCGACTTCCAATTCTACAAGATTCGTTTTTTGGCCGCTAAAGCTCCTTTTAAAATCCAGGTCACTTTATAGTGACTTAAGTCCTCCAATAACCTTTCTTCTCCTAGAATCAATGTCTCAAAATCATAATCCAGCTCTTTCTTCACCACTCTGTTCATCAAGCTGGTAATCCCTCTCCAAAAGTCTCTGACCTTGTAACATTCCCAAAACATATGTTCCAATGTACCACGGGCAAGACCACAACCCCAACATGTGTCAGTCATGATCAAACCTTGCTTATGCATTCGAGCTGGAGTCGAAAACACTGTTCAGGATCTTTACTTGACATGCCATTTTTCCTACGTTTAAAGACATTCTCTTGATGTTCCTGCATAAAGCTTCCCATCTCCCTTGCGTCATCTCCTCCTTTAGGCATGCTGACCATGTATCCAAGATCTTCTTATTCCCTTCTGAATTCCTGCTTAACATATAGTACATCTTAGATGCCATGTTCACTTGTCTTCCTATTCTCTTAATCATACTCATTAAATCTGAATCGACCAAAGTTGGAATTTTGACTGCTCTTTTTAAACTCCTATATTCTCCATACGTGGAATCAGATAAGTCATAATCCACTTTTAACTCTTGATATGTCTTCAATTGTTCACCTTCAAATAGATCTTAGTAGTTTGTTTTTTTGATCCTGCCACAAACCAATTTATCCAAAATATGGTTTTGTTCTTTATCTTTATTGCCAGATTTAACCAAATTAAAGAGGTGTTAATTAGACCCGGCCTCATCTTTGATGCCACTTCATATGCCCTTCAGGTTGAGCTCAAATACTCCGTCAAGGCAGAGTGGTACCCACAATCTGCACTGCAAGATGAAAGGATTGTCCAAGTATTCAGTGGACCCGCAATGTTAGCCTCCGCCACTGCCCACTCATCTTCCTCTTCTACAATGAACGGCATGACATGTCGCAACGTAAACGCTTGATGGTAACGTTCAAAATTTGGGATGTTTGATCACCCTCTATCATTTTGTAGTTGTTGTTTCCACAATTTCAATCTAGGAACCTTTTTGTTCCACAAAAAATACTGAGGTTTTCTGTCCACCTTCTTTAATATCGATTTCCTCACTGGAAGTAGGATCATGCTCAGGATGTAGGTTATTTTCGGTGTTATCATCATTTTAATCACATTTACTTTACTTCCTAATGCCAGATTAAGTGATTCCCAACTCTCTATTTTCAAAGATATTTTTTGTATAATCATGTACATATTTATGCTCATCTCCCTTATATTCTTCGTGATCCATATGCCCAAGTATTTAATCTTTAAAGGGCACCATCTGAAGCCAAAGCTCTTTATCAATACTCGGTTGGTCTCATGAGTACAGGGCAGGGCTTCTGATTTCGACCAATTTATCTTATAACTTGATACTAAACCAAATTCATCAATCAGATTCATCAGAGCCGGGATTGATGTTATAGCTTTTGACAAACTCCATTAAAGTTAATTCCTTTAATCCTGTTGTCAGATCGTATTGCCTCAGCCAGTGGTTCCATTGAAATCACAAAAGAGTAAAGGGGAGAAAGGGCACCCCTGACGCGTTGCACGCTGCAATTCAAATTTGCCAGAAATTCTTCCATTCGTGTTGATCTCTGCTGTCAGGTTTTTTTTAAAGTATTTTAATCCATCTCAGGTATTCAGTACCAAAGTTCATCTTCTCCATCGTTTTCAGCAGGAATTCCCATCTAACTTGATTGAAAGCTTTTTCTGCGTCAAGAGACAAGGCCACTGAGTCCGGCTTTAATCTCTGTGATTCTTCCAAGGTAAGTAACAGCTTTCGCATGTTTGAAGCTGAAACCCTACCCTTTATAAACCCAACTTGATTGGGATGTATTAATTTTGGGAGAATATTCTCCAATCTATTCGCCACGATTTTGGTTAAATTTTTGCTGCCTTAATTAATCAAGCTAATGGGCCTATAACTGCCCGGTTCCAGCTCCGGGCGACCTTGTTTAAGTGAAAGTGATACTGTTGCGTGTCTTAACGTATGTGGTAAAGTATCCTTTATTTTACCCTTCGCAAACATGTCTATCAACAAAATTGGGACACTTTCTGGCATTGCCCGATAAAATTCAGCTGGAAGGCCACCCGGCTCTGGGCATTTCCCTACATTTAAGCTCCAGATTGCTTTTTTGACTTCTTTTAAAGTTAGATCCAAGTCTAGAGTTTCTTTCTCTTCCTCTGTCAATTTTTTTATCTGCAAATTCGATAGAAATTGGTCCATTCGAGCTGGGTCCATGCTCATGGGCTCACTGTATAAATGTGTATAGAATTGCTTAAACACCTCATTTATTTATTTTGGATCCAGAGTCACACCTTGATCCTTTTTAATTGCACCAATTGCTCTGTTTGCCTCTCTTACCCTCAAACTATGTGTCAGCAATCGTCCACATTTCTCTCCTCCCTCGTAATATCTGCATTTTGTCCTGAAGATTGCAAACTCCACCTTCTCACTTATGATTTTGTTTAAATCATATTTTAACTTCATTAACCTCAACTTTTTTTCTTTATCTGACAAACTTATTAGCTCTTTTTCTTAGTTATTAATTGAGATATTTAGATCTTTCACTTCCTCATCTCTTTTCCTCCTTTTAATTCCAGACACCCTCATGAGCTCCCCATGCATCACACACTTAAATCCCTCCCAAACCGTATTAATCCCCAATTAACCATTCATATTTACTTTGATGTATTCTTCTGCTTCCTTCACCAAAATATGCCTTAATTCCTCATTTCTCAAAACTGTGGTGTTCATTCTCAAGATCTTAGTTTTGCCTGACAAATAATTGAGTGAAAGCTCTAATTTAATGGGTGCTTGATCTGAAATGACGATACTCTAAATCTCACTACTTATATAGTTTTGTGTCACTATTCCTGATGCCATCAGATTATCTATTCTCAAATAAATCTTATGAGCTTCAGAGTGGAAAGTGTATACTCTCCCTGTTGGGTGTTCTAATCTCCAAACATCTGTCAATCCGAAATCCTGCATTAACAACTTCAACACTTCTCTATCTTTTGTCCTTCCATCTCTTACCATCTGACTGCTTCTATCCAAAATTGGGTCCACCACCAAATTGAAATCGCCCCCCACCAACATGTTCTTTCCCCCTGTGTCTAATAAGAGGCGGCCCAATCCATTAAGAAATTGCCCACTGTTTATATTAGGAGCATAGATGTTACATATAGTAAACTCCAACTCTTGGATTTGGATCGTCACTGATAACCAACAACCTTCCTTATCTGTCTTAGATCCTGTAATAGTACCCTGAAAGTTCTTTTTAAACATAAACAATGTCGAGACTCCTCTTGGCTTGAAGAGTAGGTGGAATGATACATCTGCCCTGCCCAACCTTTCTCAAATTTGGCAGCTCTGTGTCTGTAAAATGTGTCTCCTGCAATAAAATAATATCTGCTTTGAAATGTCTTAAACGTGACAAAATTTTCTTTCTTTTAATTGGGTTATTTAAGCCATTTGTGTTCCAAGACACAGGGGGTCATTCTGAGTTGGGCGGTAAGGGTTAACGGGCACGGGTAAGGATGCCGGTGCCGGTAAACCCTTACCGCCCAATTCCGAGGTCCCTTAGCGGGAACCGCAAAGGACGTGTGGTCAGACCACACGTCCTTAGCGGGTCCCGTTAAGGGACCTTGGAACTAATAACGGTACCGCAATTTGCGTTACCGTTATTAGCGCCTTCCCCATTCCCATTGAGCCCTATGGGAGCTCAAATGGGAATGGGGAATGGTTTACTGAATGGGGACTTACCGGGTCATCCAGGGTCGGAATGACCCGGTAAATCCCCATTCAGCCAGCCCGGACCCGGTATTGGAAGCAGCCATGGTGCCTCCAATACCGCTAATAGCACCATGGCTGCCTCCAATCTCGGAATGACCCCCACAATCTGTAATGAGTCAATCATATTTCCCTTTTGAGCTGCCATAGCCAGAGTAATGTCACTTGAAGAACTAAAACTAAATACTAAAATAGAGTAAATAAAGTAAAAATATTAACGAAAAAACACAACATGTGTAATATTAGAATTAACTGAACTTAAGCTAAAAGACATACTACAACTCGGGGGTGAACTGAGATTGATAGCAGTTAATTTAACTATAATCACCTCTACCTACCCAAGTTTACATCTCCCTAGATCCTTCAAACAATAATCATATTTTCAACATCTTTCCCAAAAAGAAGTCGAATTTTTAACTCAACTCAGAAAAGACCTGTCTTATCAAATCCCTCCTAATGCTAATAGAGTTGATCACCCCAATAACTATATTCAAAAATATATATTAAATCTGACACTCCATAATCCCCTATATAATACCCCCATATCCTTCCTTGTGGCCGAAGAACTATCTTCTATATTTTAGAAATAAACCTTTATGGCAAAACACACTTAAGCATGCAATCTCCAACATGTGGTGTATAGTAGTTGTATCCTACCAAGGACGGCACCGGCTTTATGGAATAAATTAACCTATTGGAGCACCCTAATGAAATAGTAAATATCTGTGCCTAACCTATCCATTTCTATTGTCCACAGCATCCCCTCAAAGACTCACCCTTAGGCACCCTAACAAACCCCATGCCTGTAGGCTCTACGCAACACTATACCCCTTACATCAATCCATGTAGTTTTGCAATATTTTCTTTCACTTTGTATAGAGCATCAAGCACACTGTTTAATAGTTTGAATTTAAACTTCCCTATTCAAACCTCAATGGTTGTACGAAGCCACCAGACTCTTCCAAAATCATGAAAGTAAACCCAAAGCGATGTGCATTAGAGGATAACCACTACCTTTTAATATCAGAATCAATTTGGTAATAGAAACCTGCATGACAACTACTCCTTAATGCAAATTTGGAAAGGCATTGAAAATATTCTGTATTTCTTCCCCCCTAAAACTGTGTAACTTCAGAAGAGTACTTAAAGGAATTACAACAGCTTGGTGGAGAATTAACCATATTGGCGTAAAATCCCCTGGTTATTCCAATATAAGGAAAAGTACTCCAAGATTAAACCACATGGAGAATTAAACTACACTCTCCCAAATATGAGGAGGGAATGTTTACAGAACCCATATTAACCAATTATACTGTGAACTGACATGGAGGACATTTCACCTTCCTGCAAACAATTTTGATGTGAGTAGTTCGGGCTAACTCTTGTATGCTGGTTGCATCCACAGCAATCGGAAATTACAAGACCCATCTGAAGATTGTAGTTGTATACCACCCTACAAACATTCAAAGGTGGCTAAAACGAACCTGGCAAGGCCTATATATTGCATGCTCTAAAACATCTCCATATACTTCTTTAAAAAAAAAAACATCATAGGGATTCCTCGCAGGATCAGGATTTTCTCTACCTTGGCTGTACGTTAACTATGGGACCCGTTCCTTCACTCCCTTGCATCTCATAAACCCACGCTTTTAATAATGATGCAACCTTGGCCTCTCATCTGCATACCATGGGTCTTTTTACTCCTCCTTACCCCGTCATTGTTGTGGTAATAAATATCTTCTACAGACTCCACCCCCAGGGAACACCTGCGGCCCTACCTACGGTATTGCCATGACCTGCTGAATGCTAACCTTTGCAATGGCATGAATACTGGACTTTCCGTCAAGAATACAAAAACTATGCACCCTGCGTCCTCTCCCGTTTGGTGCTCTGAGAATGCAAAACATTTGATCTAAAACTGCAGTCCGAGTCTCCCTATATGCGCTGGGTAGATCGAATGCAGAACTCTGCTAAGTATGCCATGCATACTCTCACGTGGGCTGCACCCTTCTCAGTTCACAGAGCACGTATGGTGATACACCTTTGATCACCCACCCTTCGATAATGGGATCCCACTAAACGGGTAAAAACATAATTTGAGAAAATTCATTCTAAGCGTAAAGGGATCTGCACAGAAGACACCATGTGAGCGCTACATAAAAATAGCTAACTACCTCCACTACCAGCCCACAAGTGTTGTCTTAACTAGAGGCACTTTACTACATTAAATAATACCTGAAAATGTATCGTGATAGGTTGCTGACACAGGTGAATGGGGCTGAAAAGCCGGACATTTCCTTAATACCAATAGTCTCAGGAGAACACGAGGCGATCAGAGATTTTAACTTTTAGAAAGGCTCTCTACCTACAATTAAGGTAGGTGGGTCTGGAGAGAGACCTGCTGGGTGCGATGAACATGCCATACCATTAATTATGTGCACAGACAAAACTGCTGCCCTACTCATCTGTAATCAAGCCTGGAATGATGGGTATTATCCAGCAGATATGCAAACGAAACAACCGTTATACATTCCTATTGCATTACAGATTTGCAAATCCTTTGTGGGCGGATAGGGCCCCACTAAGCCAGGAAGTATCCCCCTTCAGGGAAGGCTCCGTCTGAGAGGGTCATAGGGCTACAAACAAGGGTGCTGGGAGGAGCTGAGATCATTACCGTACTTTTCACAGGAGCCGCGGCCCCTCCTCTCAGACCCAGTCGCCTACATTTTATCGGGGGGGCATTAGTCTCTGTACCATCCGGGCCGCATCTACGTTGAATGCAGTGGCTGGGACTGCCCAATACAGTACAATGCTCCGATCCTACCTCCATTCCAACAAACTATTACCTCTGTGCTGCTTACACCACCTCCTGTCTTCCTTCTGAACACTTCCTGATAGCTAGAGGAAAGCACCAAAAAGGATATTGCATGTATGAAAACAAGCCTTATTGTGTTATGGTTCTTTTAAAATGTAAACGTGTAAGGATACTAAATTGTTACACAACGCCATTTTGATGTGTAAAAGTCTAATTTGAGATAACTCTAAAAACCCACTAATTTAAAATATCTGAACCTGGGGAGTGAATATATAAGAGAGTGTGCCGCAAACGAGACGCATTCAACCACACATCCAAACTCAAATCAACAACCCTAATCTCTGGAAACCTTATGTAATGCCCTTGATTTTAGTGTTTCTCATAACCAATAATCAACCTCCTTGACTCTTCTGGATCATCTGTTGATTTAAGGCCATTGGTCAAGTATATTTTAAGGGATGCTGGTTTGATTAGAGCAGTTTTTATTTCCTTTTCTTTCGCTAACCTCTTAGCCTCCAAGAATAATTTCCTTCTCTTCACCAATTCTTTTGGATAATCCAGGAATATTGCCAACTGTGATTAATTGTAAACCACTTCACCTTTTTCTCTTGCTGCCCTCAATACTTTGTTTTAGCATTCATCCTTGTGAAGACCACTAATATGTGCCTTGGTTTCACACTGTACATCTTTCCTTCTCCGAAGGCATAATCTAAGTCCCCTGGGGACAGAGTTCCTTGACCATATATTTCTGCTATTGTTCTGATTAAAGTGTCATCCATTTGCCCATCTTTAGTTATATTTTCAGGCAGGCCCATAAGCCTAAGGTTTTGATTTCTGGATTTCAAATCCAACATTAATTTCTTAATCTTCAAATCTTCCATTTCCTTTCTTAAATCATTATATCCTCTGTAGCTTCCCAAAATCTCTGCCGAAAGGTCCACTGAGTCCATCTCTAGTTGCCCCACTCTTCCATCCAAATTAGCCACCTTACCATTTAAGTCATCAAAGGAGGCCTTCATCTCTCCGACATCTTGAGAAACCTTCAACAGTAGCACGTAGATATCCTGGCCACTAGGAGTCTCCTCTGAATCAGCCTTAGTTTTCTTGGAGGCAGGGTTCTCAAGGGAATCCATTTTCTTTTTGGTATTAGTATTCATTGTATCCTAAGGTTATCTAAAATGAGGGAGACAGGCGCTCCTGTTTCAAGCTGCTGCTCTCTCAGCCAGCATTCCGGAATCTCCCTATGGGCCAACGTTTTAATTCATTTCTTTCCGGAGATTTTGGCTACTGGTATCCTTCCATCGTCATGGACTCTGTCTTACATCATTACAATTCATAAGAGAGGGGATTAGTCTAATCCTGCCAATTACAGACCAATCGCCCTGTTAGAATCTACTAGTAAGATCTTTGCTTCAGTGATCTTACAGAAACTTGAAAAATGGGTGGATAGACTAGACATTTTAACCCCCATCCTAGTCGGCATCCGCAAACATGTGGGAACATCCCCAGTGGCTTTATGTTAACACACATTTGTGCATCTGTTTCTTGTGATTTTATAGGGACTGAATGCATGGCATTGATGAATATGTAATATGCTTTCGATAAAATCATAAGACGGAGGCTGTGGCAGGAATTGCTAAGAGGCGGGGTGCCCCCTGCATTGGTTAAGATTATCTCGCTTTTGCTTTGAGATACTCAGGTTCAAGTGAGGTTGTCCAAGGCTGGCGTTTTTATCAAGCTCAATAAGGACTCACTTGGGACTAAGGCAGGGATGCATCCTAGCTCCTCTCCTATTAAGATCTATGTATCGGATAAAGCCCATTTATGGGATAGTATTGTGTCTTTCCCAGTTAGGCTAGGGCGCTGAATATTAAATTGGTTGGCGTTCGCCGATGATTTGATGTTTTTCAACTTGACCCCCATAGGCTTGCAATGAAAGCTTGCTGTCTTTTCATCCTATGCTGAAGAAAACAACCTTGCAGTAAATGGAAATAAATCGAGGGTCATCATAGTTTCTAGAAAGCCAAAGCCAAAAGCCATGGGTTGGGCTGTTGGGAACTGCCGTCTCGAACTTAGCCATTAGATATAAAGTATTTGAGATTTCATATCTCTGATAGTGAGTTTCAATGTGCCTGGCGGAAGTGCTTGCGATCTGAGTCCCACGTTATGACAGCACAGCTTAAGAAAGTACAGGTTTCGTTTTGTCAATTTACTTTAATTTCGCTTCGTAAATTCTATCTTGACAAGGTGGTCCCTGTATTAATATATGGCGTAGATGTACTACTAATTGATATGGGCCCATTGTTGAATTCGATTGATGGAACCATCTGGAAGCAGAGTCTGAACCTTCCATTGGGACTCCCAAATAGTGTTATTCATCACGCAATCGACTTACTTCTTTGGCAACTAGAGCTCTGTGGGCAAAAATGAGGTTGTTCGCTAAGATCCTTGACCCTACACCCAAGTCCCTGTTTGAAATGTTACAAACATTATATCAACGCAATTCTGTTGAGTTATTGACAAAATTTTGTTGAATATGCTCTCTCCTTTGGATACATTGGGTCTCGAAATGTCTGTCCTTATCACCAATCCTAGCCAAGAAGAAGTTATTTGACTGTAATTGGTGGTGTGAGACTGGTGATAGGTTGAGCAGTCAGGTACTTTTTCATGAATGTAGCTGCTTTCTCCGGGCAAGAACCCAACTGTCAAGATATATTATTCTTTTTCCAAGTACTAGAGCTTGAGACATCTAGATCAGATTTAAATTCAACCAGTTGCCAACTCTGAAATGTCTGGGTGCTAGGCTACACTTGGAGGAAGGAGCGTTGTAAAACTTGCAGACTCTGTAAGAAACCAGATATAGTTGAAACAATAAGACATCTTCTTTCCTATGAAGCCACTGTACGTCTGAAGCACAGGCCTTTTGGTTATTTTAAAGATGTGCATACCTATGATGCTGATAATATTATATGGTCAAATGTGATGGTGGGTAATAGGTTATCTCAACTGTTGGACTTGTATTGGTTGGTTACTATAGACATTTTTTTCCATACGGAATTCAAATATAATTAGGAGGCATTGAAAGATGTTTCCAAGATTTAATGGGCCTCATTAGGACCCAGGCGTTAAGGGGTTAACGGCGCCGTAAAAGGTGTCTCATTAGGACCCAGGCGTTAAACCCTTAACGCCTTACTATGAGGTCCCTTTGCGGGACCCGACCTTAATGGCTGGTCTAGACCAGCCGTTAAAGTAGGGGCCCGCAAAGGGACTCTCGAGGTAAGTACGGTACCGCAATTTGCGGTACCATACTTACCGCCTTCCCAATTCCCATTATGCCCTATGGGGCAAAAATGGGGAAGGGCCATGGTGGCATGGGGAATTACCGCCCCGCCAACCTTGGAATGGGGTGGTAATTCCCCATTCCGCCATGGCGGACTCCGGCATTCCGCCGGAGTCCTAATAAGGGCCAATGTATTTACTTGCATTCTTAACAGTTTATTTAAAATGTATTTATACTGTATTTAATGAAATATTATTTTATTATACGTGTTTTAACACTGAAAAGGTTTGATTTACTTAAACCCATTCACAAATAAAAAAATAAACAAACAAATCAAAATAAGGTAATTGTGAGGAGTGGTCATGTAGGCCCCCGCAGCAAATTATTTGTTGTGGGTAATGTGTAAGTTTTGTAGGAAATGTATACACAGTCTTACTTACTGATGTTTTCTGTCTGTGGATAAAATGAAGGCCAGATTACGTTCAAAACTGCTTAGAAGCCAGATCTCCTACCTATATGCAAGTATCCCCATCAATCCCAAATTCCCCAAATCAGAAATATAAGTGTTCTTCAGGCAATGCTTAACTATATGTATATCACCTATACTAGAAGAAAAACATTTTAGATGTCTCGTCAAATGAGTGTGCTGGACCATTAAAAGGTGTGACACATGAGATGATGATTAAACTTGTTCTATTGGTTGGACAAAATCTAAAAGTAACTCAGATCAATGCGTGAATAATGTGCTATCAAATTATATTATATCAGGAATTTATTGTAAGAAATGAATGTTCGAAAAAGCAAATTAATTTACAAACAACCAAACTATACAATATAAATTCTTCTAAATTCAGCCTTTCCAAAAATAGTGTATCTTCCTTGGTTGCACTCCTAAGAAAAATCTTTGTAATGTTAACAATTGTCTAAATTCATAGCATTTAGATTAGCCTACATGTGTTTCACTACATAGAACATGTGTATTTGCATGCCTATACTGATGTGTTTACTGCTAATACTTTATGCACAGTGCCATTCAAGATATGTGTTAGGACCATAATAATGGTGAAAGGCACTATACAAATGATAAAATACAATACAATATATACATCAAGTCAACAAAGAGGGTACAAAAAATAAAAGAAAGAAATAGAGAAAATTAGAGCAATTGATTTAAATATTCAGCTTATATTTAAAGTAGAGTATGGTACTGTGGAAGGCCACAGTTGTGGCCCTGCAGGGTGAAGGGAGGCAGTCCACCCCAATCCGATCATGGTGCCCGAGGGCGGGCAGACCCCCTCTCCACCTTACCTGCACAGATGGCAGCCACCACAGCCTCACGGCCGTAACATGGCCCAGGGAGACCGGCATCCCCTCCACCAGCACCAACGTCAGACGGCAGGAGAAGCAGAGTACATCCTTCCACGGGTGTAGAGAGTGGCACAACACCACCCCCCAACGCTGGAGGATGTGGCAAAGGGATGCACAGAAGCAAGGGGTGCCGCATCAACTACAACACCGGCGACAACTCCGGCAGACTGTGTCTACTGGAGCCTGCACTAACAGGGAGCCTCCACTCAAGGGAATTTTATATTATTAAATAAAGGCCTCCCGGAAGGCCTTTTACCCCACTAAACCATCAGGAATTGTATTGTATAGAAAGGCCCCATGGAGGCCTTTCACATCCAACATCCCTGGATCCCCATCAGGGTCCATGTTGGAAAGCGGTGGGGCTTACAAGCCCTTTTGAAGCCTCTCAAGCACTGCCCATAACACACACCCCTGGAGCCAGATAAGCTAATGGTTAAGATAAGTGGCCAGTCCTGGGAGGGGGTGGAGTATTTAAGTAGGTACGTGTGAATGATTTAGTGTACGTTGGGTGATGACAGGATGTGGAGGAGGATGTGCAGGGTAAGATTCCCAGGGTCAGCGTTTGACAGAATGTTGACACAGACTGCAACTAAGCCAGCCTCAGTGTGGTGGCTTGGAGGAAAGGCACATTGGAACACATCTAGTACCCCATTGGATTCCACGAAAGACTGAAATTTGATTATGACAACGTGTTCCAACATTTTTTACATTCATGCGAGACCAGCAATAGTGCAGTAATTAGCCAAGACAAACTGGTGCAGGGAAGGCTTTTTCAACAGCAGGGTCACTATTGACTCTTTAAGCACATCAATGACAACTCCTTCGATCAAGGATTTATTAATAAGCTCTGCCAGTGGAGTGGCTAGTAGCTCTGCAAAGAGGCTACAAGAGCTGGTAGGGGATCCTACAAGTAGGATGTACATATAGCATAGGGTCCATGATAGCAGTAAAGACAGATTTAAAATAAAAAGAAGAACAAAGCACTGGAAGACGGTGTCTAAAATGATAGTCCAAATTCAGTTTGCGACTAGAAATGTGTTGTAACACCAGGGTGCATTTTTAAAAGAAAAATGTGTTTAAGGCATTAGCATGTTCAAAAGACAAAGGAAGTGATGATTGTCCACATGAGAGTTTAAGAAAGGATTGAGCAATTTGGAATAGCTCACAGGATTTGTTGATAACTTGTTCAAGTTTTAAATGCAAAAAAGATTTATAAGCGATTAGCATAAAAGAATCCCTAATTTATAGGCCTTTATAGTTGCTTTAACTATGGTCCGAATTCTCCACAGACTTTGATTTTCTGCGTCTTTCTGCCTTACGATATGAGCATTTGAATTCTCATGGCAAGGGGGCGCAGGTTTCTTGGCTTTAATATTCCCCAAAGGGGCTACGCAGTTACAGATGTTTTCAAAGGACGCTTGAAGAAAAGCTTCACAGGTGACTGTATCATTCCGGCTTCTACTCAGCTCGTATGAAGGGGCTGGTTCTGGAAATGCCTTTGGAAGAGTAAGAATGTATTCTAAACATCCTAATATAATGATCAGTTCATGCAACCTGACACGTGGATTTTAGTTGGCCTGGAAGGTCTCTAAAGAGCACTTGATCCAAACAATGACCTTTGACATGAGGTTCATCAGTTAAACTAGTAAGGTCATGTGATGAAAGAATATCTTTAATCTTGATTGCTTCTAGATTATCAGCACAATCAATCCAAATGTTAAAATCATCTAGCAGAAAAGAAATGCTTAAAAGAAAGCGCCTGATAGGATAAAAACTGTGCAAGGCTATCTAGAAAGTGATCTGCTGGGCCAGGTGGTCAGTAACAAAGTAAAATTCTGATTCTGAAAACCCTATTAAGAGTCATATTCAAAAGCAGAAAATCGGAATTATTGCCCCAAAACTCAAACCTAGGTATAGAGATGTTTAAGTAATTTCTGAAAATTATGGAACACCTCCCCTTTTTTACAGGTCGATGTGTCCATTTAATTGACAGGCTGACAGGGACATCAGACAAGAAAGTAGGTATAAAGTTATAAGTAAACCGCGTTCCTGTAATAAAGATTAGTTCCAATTTATTTTCTTGAATGAAATCAAAGTACACTGCAGCATTCGCAATAAACGAGCAGGCATTAATGAGAACACAGTTCAGGCCAATGCTAGGGACAGCACCTGAAGAGGAGGTCAAAGAACAGATTTAAATCACCAGTGTCAATACCTCTGCCAGTTGAATTATGAGCTGTCTTTCCCTTAGTTTTGTACAAAAAACAGAAATAGAGGGAAATAAAGAGAGGTTACAACCTCCAATGGCTCCTCTGGTTTGTGGCCTTAAGACCACCATATACTAACTATGCAACCGCTAGTGATGGGTACAACAGACACATTACTACATTTACCAATGGTTATTTTGAGACACCTCTTTAACTGAACCAAAGACCATTCACCATCGTAATTTGAAATATTCGATCAATCAACGGGTAAACCAACTACTGCGCATCCGATTCAATTAAAGGCCCTCAAAATGTAATGATATTCCGAGATAGCAAGGTCGAAGCAGCCCACGTCTCAAGCACGTGCTTGCATTACAAAACAAGGCTTCAATTGGCTATTCTATAATTATATCCTCTGCCTTCCCGTGTTCCGCAACGCGCAAATCACCTGATCTGAATTCTGCCCGAACATGTCGATCCTGGTTACAGGTGTGTTTTCCATCCTTGGTGTCAGAAGAATTGTGAAGCAGCAGAGTTCGACATTTTCAGCAAAGAGAAGACAAAACAGCTCCTCTTCTTCTTCTTCTAACTGTGGCAAGAGGAAGAAGTGCAGTGGTATGCGACTGCGCATGTGCGCGACAGGAGACACTAATCACACGAGGGGCATCTTCCCGATAGAGCTGATTTACAAAAATTCAGCTTTTAATGAATGTATACGACAGGGAAACCCTACAACCATTGCTTTAAGTCAAATGGAAATCGAGAAGGGGCATTCGGATAACGTCTAAACACATTTTTGGGAGGGTGTGGACTAACAATGTACAGGCCGAGATTTATGGCACAGGCTTTGGCCCAAGATATCTGTTTAAAGGACATCTCAGGCAAATACCTGTGAGAGATGCACAAGGCCGTTTTTTTATATTCCACTTGCCACCCATACTAACCAGTGACGGTGGGAAGGTTTTAAATGCATGTTAAGGTAATCCAGATTTTTCATACTAATGTTCAAGAAAGTCATAATAATTTAGCATTTATATAGCGCTACGAACCCTCAGGCATCTGAGCGCTGCTTATTATTACCCACAGTGTGTGGTGCTCATGATTCTATTCAAGACACAGAGGCGCAGTATTATGCTTACTCTTTTCTTTACTAAAACTGAGCAGCAATATCAACCAAAAAAAAAACATTACCACAAATCAAAGAAACTACCATTTTCTGTGACAATGTAGTCTTTGGAGTTCGAAAACTCTATTGCTCTCCTGCATGTCACGCATGCTTTAGTCCACCAATCATGGTGCTACAGTTCTATCACCACACCAGTCCCCCTTGCCACCTCCTCTTTCTTTCGCTGTCTCGCTGCAGCTTCCTGACAAGTGATTAACCATTGCCTCTGAATCTCGTAGGGCACCACCCTATGCTGTCCGCCTTCATCCTGAGGTCTCTCAAGAGCCTGTCTGTTTAGCGTCCGTACCTGTCCGGATAAAAGAAACCATGTTTGAGTTAGCTGTGGGTGGGCAATCGCCACTACCGCTGCCCTGCGCTGCTGCCTGGCCCCACTTCTCACGCCTGCAGATGTCCTGCATCTTGCCTCACTCACTGTGCCTTATCTGTATAGATGCGAGCGATTGAACGGGTGGGATAATGCTTCGCCTCAATTTCTTTAATAGAATCGTGACTTTCCTGAACGTTAGTATGGTAAATCTGGATTCTATGTCAAGACCGTAGGCTCGTAGTATGCTTGTTTAAAGCTTATTTACCACCAACGAGGCAACCTAATCGACTGGCTTGAAATAAAAGGTTGACTCACTCGACCAGTCTGCGGCCTTGAGGATGTCTTGCAGACGAGCTCCGCTGGCAAAGGTTTTGGAAACCAGAGCCCCACGAGCGGAAAGTGCTCCGAAGCATGAAGTATCTATGCCTGCTGATTGCCTAACCAATTTCACCCACCTGGTCAGGGAGGCATTGAACACTGCCTTGAAAAGCTTACGGAGTGCAATAAACAATTGGCTTTAGCCCACGGGTCTGAGAGGCCCGGTCTTCTTCTAGCATGCTTTCAGACCCCGGACCGGATATAGCTTCGGCTATTCCGGAAACCAGGGAAGGTAGGCGTTCTAATGGAAGATTTCGTTCTCCTTTTTATGTGGAAGGTAACTCCTAAAGAGAAGGTCTTGCTATCTATCTCCAGTGCTCCCATGCCCGACATTCTCTTGCAGGCCACTAAACACAACAGCATTGCCAGTTTAGCTGACATAGCCTTCCTGGTCAAGTCATTGTTGTCCAGCCAACTCAGGAGGAAAAGCCAGAGCACATCACTCACGTCCCATAGGCTTAATATTTTGGCGTTGGGGCCGGATAGCTCTCACACTCTTAAGCAGCCTGACTACTAGGGCGTGTTCACCGATGTGAGCTCTGTTAACTTGCTCGTGACCTGCCAAGATGGAAGACCTGAATGTATTCACTGTTCTGTAGGCCGTGCTCTGAGCAGCTAGGTTTGCTAGGAAGTTTACTACGTGAATGACATCAGCTGTAGTTGGATGCACGTCCCTAGCCATACACCATCTGTGTCATCTGTTCCAAGCCGTCCTGTCGGATTTGGCCCTCTTGGGGGCCCAGGACTCTCTAATGAAGCATTGAGCCTCTCCTGTTAGTCCTGGCTTTCTCCGTGCACCCCTGAAACCACCCTAGTTACCAGCTGCTGGGTCCCTATCATGACCAGAGGGTACTGGAGACCTGACAGATCTGACAGAATGTCCGGTTCATCTGCAAGGATAATCAGGGTATCGCAGGCGAGTTCCAGCAGATCTGGGAACCAAGCTTGACTCCTCCAAGCTGGTGTCACCAGAACCAATCTTGCATGCTGCTGTCTTGCGTACGCCAGTGTCCTCGCAATCATCGCATGGGGGGTGTAATTCCTGAACGAACCCCAATGCTGTAGAAAGGCATCCATGGACACCACCTCTGGATCCAGCCTCCAACAGAAGAAGTGTTCAAGTTGGCTACTCAATCTGGATGCAAAAAGGTCAGTCTCGCAAGTACCTGTCTTCTGCATCAGCTTGCGTAAAACAGAGCTGTGCAACTTCCAGTCGCTAGAATCCCTGAGGTGTCTGGAGGTCCAGACCGCCACCTAATTAGTCACTTCTGGAAGATACTCCGCTGTGACTCTCATGCCTTTCTCCAGGCACAAATACCTACGCAGTTGATGTACCGCACTGCCGAGACATTGTCCATTTTCAGCAATAAGCAGCATTGCACCTTGTCCCGTGTTAGACATTTGGTTGCAAAGGAGCATGCTAGCAGTTCCAGGCAGTTGATAAGAAGCCTGGATTCCTCTATGGACATTAGCTCTCTGCACCGGGCTCCCCAGCCCCTGCGGCTGGCATCCGACTCTATCACCAGGTTCGCAGCAGATCAAAAGATGGCCCTTCCGTTCCACGCTACCATATGGCGGATAATAGATTGTGCAAATCGGCACTGTGTGCTCGTAAGACATCCCCCTGTCTGAGATATTGAATCTTGAGTCATTGGAGGGCATGGTAATTATTATATATGTTCTTTTAGAACGGCTTAATACCAGCGAGTGGTTTCTAAGCGCAGGGTCAGGATTCAAACCTGTGTTGCGCTGCGTTGTCTTGCTTCCAAGACAAATGTGTTGCCCCTGAGCTATCCTTCCTCCCCAAAGGGGCCTTGGAAAGATCCCTTCACTGGAGGAAGCCAAGTGCCCCACTATCCTTGCTAATTCTCTCAGTGCAGGGAGATCTGACTTTTGGGCAAGTCTGATATGATCTCCTTCACTTTCTTCAGGGACAGACTTAGCCTTCCAAACTCTGAGTCTAACAATCAACGAGAAAACCCAGTCTCTCTAGGAGACCTGTCGTCAGGGCCACCTTCTCTAAAAGCCGACTTGGGTCCTTCATCATGAGACACAAGTCGTCGAGGTATATAATCAGTCTTACTCCTTGCTCACGTAAACTCGCCACTATCAGTCTGCGTAGCTTGGTAAACACCAAGGTGCTCAAGCTAGGCTGGAAGGGAGGCATGTGAACTCCCATCTCTGGCCTCTCGAGAGGAATTGTAAGAATCGCCAGGGAGTTTCGTGAATGGGCACTTCCAGGTAGGCGTCCCTCAATCTATGCGGGCTAACCAGTCCCCTTTCTGCAAAATATCTCTCAGAAGTACACGAGGAAGGCATTTAATTGTCTGAGATTGATCACTGGCCTGGCCTTGCTTCTGTTTCACCAGGAAGACATTGCTTAGAAAGCCTTGCGCCACCTGCTCGGCCGGCTTTATCGCCCTTTTCTTTAGAAGCCGTCCTTGGTTGTCGAGAACTTACTGAAAGACCTCTTGGGGAGCCCAGCGCTATGCCCCTTCTCCACAGTGGAGCGGGCCCATCGTGCTCTAACGCCCAGGCCCAAGCCAGGAGACTTTCGCAGACCCATAATAGCGAAAATATAGATTTATCGAGACAGGTATCATCTGCTTCGCCTGGCCCGCGAGAAGCGGGAGATGAGACTGGGCTCACAAATCATCCTAACTTACCCCGGTTTTTCTACCTTAGTGCAGCAAGAATGTTGACAGTTTATAGGAGTGAAGAAGATGCTCCCGGAGCGGAACATTCAGTATGCTATGTTGTTCCCGGCATGCCTGAAACTCCAAATCTGTGGCAAACTTTACTTCTTCATGGTCCCAGGCGAGGCCGTGAAATTCATTGAAGCACAGATACCCCTCGACAACCCTGCCAAGGATCCAGCTGAGGAGAACATACCTGAATGATGGCGCACAGTTCATACATCTGCAGCCGAGATCAATATCCCAAATCCCAAAAAGGGCTGATGGTATTGTTTATTATGTAACTGTCGCCTCTCCACAATATACAGTCAGGATGTTATGTCCCAAGTATAACGTATGATGCCGTGCGGCAATAGCGTATCCCTTTGCAGATGCTTTGTGTTTGTTAAGAGTTAAAGGGGCCCCTGATCCCTGCTGGACCGGGGAAGTACTCAGGGAGGTGTAGGGGGGTAGATGCACTGCTAGATTGAGGGTGCCAGTTGGGGTGGGAGACCCGGGCATGGCCACTAGCGGGCCGCCTGCAATAAGTTTGAGCGCCAGTTGCACACTTTTGGGGAGTGGGCGGTAGAAAACCGCAAAAATATTGGCAGTTAAGTACTCAGAGGGGTCAACCTCACATTTCATGGCAAATTGGGCTAATATATCATATTGGGCATACAAGAAGACAAAATGCATGGGCTATGGCACAGCAACAGAAAATACAGAGCTGGAATGTCCGGTGTCTTGGTAATGTCACCAAAACATGTAAGATTATGTCCTATGCGAGCCGACACAAATCTAATGTGCTGCTCTTGCAGGAAACACACGCCAGGGAAGGTGTCTGTAGGAGTATGGCTCCTACATGGAGTAAGAACAGGTACTTCACCACCTATTCCTCCCAGTCCAGAGGAGTCATGACCCTGGTACACAAGAACCTAAAATGTGTAGAAAAAAAGGTACATCCCGACCCTGAAGGGCGATATGTAGTGATTCACTGTATTTTAGACAGTACTGAATTGATCCTTGCCAACACATATTGCCCCAACATAGACTCCCCAGAGTTCTTTGACCATTTGGAGAAGCTATTGTCCGCATATGACGAAATACCCTTGATATGGGGGGAGGGACATGAAACTGATATTAGTCGATCACTCGACAGAAAAAACTCAATACCTAGACCCCAACCCAGAGCTGCCCAGCGACTACATTACCTTATACAGAGACTGAACCTCTGTGATGCTTGGCATATAACACACCCCCAGATGAGGGATTACACGTTCTACTCCTCAGTGCACAATATGTCATCTTGTATAGACCTGTTCTTGATTACTGGCTCACTGATGGGTAAAGTTTCAGATGTAGATATTAGGCCGCATATGTTATCAGATCATTCCCCTGTGTTCCTGACACTGCAGATAGGTGGCAGGCATAATAACAGTACTTTGCTTAAATCGGCTGCATTGGAGGACATAGTGTTCCGGGCATAGATCAAAATCGATATAGATTCTTTCTTCACTTGCAACATGACAGGATCCACCTCCCATGGCATCGAATGGCAAGCCTTTAAGGTCTTTATTAGAGGGATAGCGATATCCAGGGAGGCCGGGGTACTTAAATGCATATGGAGGGATCTGTAGAAATCCAAAGCGACCCGTAAAAGGCTCAAAACCGAATACTCCCGGTCCCCGGACCCCTAAACTCTCTTACAAATACGCACAGAACTTGAATCATTCCAGGCACACGCTACAAGGGAAATGTGTTACTTCTCCCAACCATTGGTGGCCAGGAAATATGGCGAGGGAGATAGACCCGGGAAAACGCTGTCGAGACTGGTACAAGCAGAAAGAGGGCTATCCCAGGTCGACTCCATTCTTGATGAGGAGGGCAACATTAAATGGACAGGCGCTGAATTTCTGGGAGTCTGTTGTGACTTCTATTGCAACCTATACTCTGCAGAGCAGCCCCTGGGTGGTCAGGCCATACATGCATTGCTAGAGGGCACCCTGCTGTCACGCATTACCCCCCCAAACTAGGGAGTCACTCGACAATCTCTTCACAGTTGAAGAAATTGCAGCAGTAATTTCTAACCTACCAAAGGGGAAGGCCCCTGGTCCGGAGGGTCTCAATGCAGAATTTTACCGTGAATATGTGGTGGTGCTAGCTCCCATCTCTCTCAGGGTCTCACTGCTCCCAGAGTCTCTGCAGGAAGCGGTTATCACAATACTCCTCAAACAAGACAAGCCTAGGGACCAGTGCAGCTCCTATAGACCGCTATCACTAATGAACTGGAATACAAACATTTTCGCTAAAGTTCTTCTTCCCCTTATGCCACATCTGACCCACCCTGACCAAGCCGGGTTCATCCCTGGTAGATCCACTTCGCTCAATATTAGGCGACTATATGATGTCATGGCCAGAGTGAACCCCCAGGCACAGGCACTGGCGGTTACTATCGATGTTCAAAAAGCCTTTTATATTGTGTTGTGGGAATTCTTATGGGTAGCATTGGAAAATATGGGGATAGGACCAAACATGATTAGATATATTAGGTTATTGTACACTTAACTTTTGGTTAGAGTGTGCGTGAATTCCTCCTTGTATGACCAGTTCTAGCTAGGCCGAGGCACCCGCCAGGGTTGCCCCCTCTCTCCCATTTTGTTCGCCTTGGTCATTGAGCCCATGGCTGATTTTATCACTGAACGACACAGACATCGAGGAATCCGCCTGGCTGGCGCACCAGAGGTAATATTCCTGTACGCAGACTACATGCTGTTGTAAGTCAGAGATCCACACGTGAACCTCGATCCCATTCTACAAGACGTCAAACATATTGGGGAACACACCGGTTTTACCATCAATTTTTCCAAATCAGAAGTATTCCCGCTTACGAACAATACCCGCAAATATCGGGGGCTCGGTCCCCTGCGATGGTCCCCTGACCATGTTAAATACTTGAGGGTGGTAGTATCTAGGTCAAGCGCAGCATTATTGCAAGAGAATTATGAAGCTGCCACAGTAATCGCTGAAAATAAGATACAGAGGTGGCAATCCCTCCCGCTCTCTACTGTCGCCAAACTTTCCCTAATTAAAATGACACTTTTGCCTGAATTGCTTTATATCTTCGCTAATGTTCCGATATGGCCTGGGAAATCCTCAGGGATGTCATTTCACCAAAATGCCTGGGGTAGCGGAAGTGACATCACACGACCCTTGACCCCTGATGACATCACAGGAAGTGATGTCATTTGACCCCACCCCAAAGTGATATCGCGGGAAGCGATGGAACACAAGCTTTCACCCGTTGACAAAACAGGAAGTGGCATCACATGGGATTGTACACTACGAAAAATATGGTTACGATATCACTATAATGTGATGTACCTTTCATACTGGAATGGATCGCCATATGTATCGTTAAGATCAGTGTGTATAGGCCCATATTACCAAATGACTGTGACAGCAAGCAGATGTCCGTGACCAAATGATAATGATGTGTTATTATATAGCACTTAAGCTTAAGCGCTTTACATAGAAGAAATATACACCCAAATAAACCTTTAATGAGGCTAGCAATTATTGTATAGAATTCCAGAAAGACACATTTTTTGGCATTCCTATTCTTTCTTATTTAGGTTCAGTGCTGAAAGTGTTAGACTTGTGGCCCTCATGTTCTTATTTTTCTTCTTTTTTTAAGGGGCCTAAACAAGAAAGCTAGCCACTCCAGAATTAAAGAGCCACATGGTGCTGGCTACAGCCCAGGAGCTTGCATTGCAAAAAAAATAAAAATAAAAACTTTTTTTTTTAGTGGTCGAAGGGGAGACCACAGAGGTCGCAAGGGAAAACCCCTCTGGCGACCCCCAAATGACATCCCTGGAAATCCTACTTCACCAAGCTGCACTCTCTTTGCACAGTTTGTGTGGCACTCGGGGGCAGTCCGAAAGAAATGGGGGGAGCTAACACTTCCATATGAGAAGGGCGGGGGTTCTCAGTGCCCCACCTGGGACTCTGTTGGATGGCCTCTCAGACGCAGTTTGCTTCAAACTAGTATATCTCTGAGTGACTCCACTCCCCGCACGTTAAGTTAGAAGCATTAGCGACAGGCCGCACAAACCTCAAAACTCTGGTGCTTGATCGAAAGTATAAAGACAATTCCCCATTGGACCCAGTCTCCTCTACGCTGAAAGCGTGGCACACGATCTTCACCCTCATAGGTGCTGACCAGCCATACTACCAGTGGCTCCCGATCTGGAATTTCCCCGGACTACTACCCCTACATGACCGATCAATCCGAGTAAGGTGGGATGCAATAGGGTACAGAGCACTGGTGGACCTCTTTCCAGATGGGGAATTCCTTAACCCTGAGACCTAGGGACCCGGACATGGGGATACGGGAGGGGAAATACTTTAATATTATAGGATCCGGTCGGCAATCTTGTCCTGATGGCCAGACTACCCCTGTGAACCTGCCGAGACACCTATACTGCTGTACATAGTGAATTGCAGGCGACAGTAGCCACAATCTTTCAGCTGTAGACAAAATCATCCGGGGGAAAAGTTCTCCTCCCATTGCGAGGGCAAGAGCTCGCTGGTCTGAAGAAATGCAGGTGGAATTTACTAACGCCTAATGGACACATATGTGCACGCATACTAGGAGGGTATCCAGTAATTTCAGGTTCAAATTCATGCAATTTAAGATTCTGCACAGGCTATATTACACCCTCACCAGACTTTGCAAAATGTCCCCACCTACCAAGCAGCATTGTCCCAGATGTCGCTCTGCTTCAGCAGACCACTTACATATGTTTTGGGAGTGTCCCTCATTGAAAGATTTCTGGAATAAAACTCTCGATATCATGTCTGAGGTGATAGGCACCCCGATGGCGAGGAACCTTCTCAGAGCATTAATCGGGCCGTGACCTAAAATCCAGAGCAAAAGGCACAGAGCATTCATTAACATGGGTTGCATGATAGCAAAAAGAACTAAACTTCTAAATTGGAAAAATAGAATCCCCCAAGGGAGAAAGACTGGCTAATTGATCTAACCGTGGCCCAACAGAACAAGGAACAGTATGCATGCACCCTTCCTGTCTCCTCCAGACCTCATGACATCTGGGCGGAATTCCGCTCCTACCTGACCCGAATGTTGACTGATGTAAGAGGGGAACAATTACAGTGCCATATAACTAAATAGATAATGATGATGTCTGTTAGAGCTTTTACGTGTTATACTCTGTTATACAATGTCGCTTTGATTGCTATGCAGGTATACAGTTGTGAAAATGCTATATACTCTCTGCTGTACTTGTTAAATTGCCAATTAAAAATAAAAGTTTAAAAAAAATTAACCTGAAGGAGGGATGCCAGAGATGAAGCTATAACCTAAGTACTAGAAGTCAAGAAAGGTCCGAGCCTGGCAGATGGAGATCCAGGGATGAAATCGTCATCCGAAGACTAGCAGTCAAGAGAGGTCTGAGCCCAACCGAGGGCGAGCCGAGGGCAAAGCTTTCATCAGAACTTTATGTGAAAAACAATATGTGAAAGGCCAGCCCAGAAGAAGGGGACCCAGGGGCGAAGAAATCACCCTATTTTTGCTTTGGAATACAATTGAGAAGGGTTAGCCCAGAAAAAGGAGACCCGGGGGTGAAGTTATCACACTATCAGAAATTGTAAAATACGATACGAGAAGGGTCAGCCCAGAAGAGGGGGACCGAGGGGTGAAACCATCACACACATTGAACTTTGGAAACAAACTTTCAGTTGTTAAAGGAACTTTTGTTTTATTGTTTAAACACATCAGGCCCACAGGCAAGAGACTTTCACAGGAGACGAGACTTGGCCATCGATGGTCCTGAGAACTGCCATTTGGAACTGTTGTCTCATGCTGTAGAAGCCTGAGACCATACTGTGCTCCAAGCTCCAAGCTTACCCTGTGCTCAAAACGTGGGGAAGGGAGACCCAGGCTACTGCCTCCTGATTTATCATTTGAGAACACTTCTTTCTTTCTTGAAACTTAACCCCACCCCCTGTATATGTAGCATAAGGAATTGTCAATAGGTTTTCTTAGTATAGGCCCTTTTATTTGACTTGACATCACTAGGATTGCTTTATTTCCATTTGATGGTCGACACCGGTCTCCATCTTAGACATAGGTTTAGATTAGGTATTTTTCCAACCTGTACACCATTTTTCATTGTTCAATAAACACCCTTAACTGTGATAATTTGTGACTGTCTTACTTGTGTCACCATGAGTTTGTCACAAAACTCGCAAACGCTTGCCGCAGCATTGTGCCGCAAATCATCTTAATCTCAGCCACACTCTCTTTCCCTCGTTAGGATATCATCTGCACTATCCCGGCTCTCTCACCACATAATGCTCATTAATTCACACCAGGGCATCCACCATGCTGTTGACATCACCAACCTCATCACTACAAACTGAATGCAATTTTTATTACTGAAACTTGGCAATCGCTCTCCTCTACCAATGTCTTTGATGTTCTCATCCCACCCGGGTACAGCATTCAAAATGTTGACTGCACAGAGAAGGTAAGGAGATATGTGGCAGTTATCCACAAATCAGACTCAACCTATACCATGCTCAGTTAAACAGCCAGAAAATCCCCAGTGCTTCTCTCTTGCCACCTTCCAGTAACCGCATAAAGATATCATTACATTTCATCTGATTTATCACCCACCTCCCAGGTGCCGGTCATTCCTCTAAAACACATCTGACCCCATCCCCTCAGCATCAATCGCAAACATCTTCCTTGGTGACTTCAATATACTAGGTACCGGATCCACTAACATCACTAAGGACTCTCAGCTCTACCTCATGGATCCCCTGGATATGAAACAATGCGTGCTAAACCCCACCGACATCAGAGGAAATATACTCAACCTTGTCTTCTCAGCATCCTTCCTATACACTGTCTTAACCCTTTCCCACATGACTGGACAGACCAAGCTGCCACCCTCATCCTCCTTACGTCTAATGTCCCGTCCAACAAGGGTCGTTGTCAAATGACTGTCCTTCTGTTTCTCCATTGAGGACTTCCCCTTGGAAGCACTAGACACATACTAGCAACTCTAACTCCACCACCCTCCAATGCTGACAATCCCGTATCACCTCTCAACAAACTATAATGGAATTGGTTGATGCGAATGACTCCCTTAAACTGGTTCACATCACGGATAAACTCACCATGCCCTGGCACACAGAAGAAATAACCAACAATAACTGTACTATCCAGTCACTCAAAAAACACTGCTGTAAAACATAGAGAAACCAAGCCCTCCTCAACTTCAAGGCCTTATGCAGTATGTGCCTGTCTCTCATTAAAGCCAAAACTGCATATTACTCATCAACTATCTTGTCCATCAACAAGAGTAAAGCTCTCTTCACAGCAGTCAAAAACTCCTCAACCCACTTCCTGACCCAGTAATCCCTGACTCTAAAGAAAAGTGTAATGCTATGAACAACCTTTTCATCAACAAGATAACATATGACAATTGATCAATACCCCAAATTCGTACATCCCCTTGCTATCAACCTCACAGCTTATAACACAACGCAGGACCATCTTCACTCCCCTCGCCCCCAAGGATCTTGCTGGCAACCTCATGTCACTTAAACCAACCGTATACAAAGATGAAATCCCTGCCATTTGTGACGGCAAGGAATGACGTGACTGACCAAGGGGTGCCATAGTGATTCCTCTAGGCTTTTATTAGCCGAAGACAAAGCCTATTTATGCCTATTCTAAAGACAGTTTCCCTACTTAAAGAAACTAAACTGAGGTCTGTCAGGGTGTCCGTAGTGTCCAAATGATAAAGTTCTGTCTTGGTCAAAACCTCTATCTTTCCCTGTCGCTACAACAAATAACAACTAAAGTTCAAGCCATTTTTGAGCTCAGAAGAATGGCTCCCTTCTCCTGGATGTGAAAGTTTTTTACCAAACAACGGTTGTTGAAAGTTCAGCAAAAGAGTTCCAGCAACCAAACCAGCTCCACCAAAAGTTCTCAGAAGGGCTAGGAGAATAACTCCCTTCTCCTCACTAGTTCCTCAATGTTCTGTACTGCTTTTTTTAAAATCAACTCTTGTAAGTTGGTTTTGAAATTGTCAATATTTTCTACATTCTTTGATACTTTAAATTGATCACCACTGGGACGAGGAAGATGATCCCTGAGGTTTTCTTGATTTTCCGGGACCACACATTTGTGGAACTGCCCAGGGATTTGCGGACAAAAATGATCAGCTACTTTCTTAAGATACTTCACAGTCTCAACTCTTCCCGGCTTTCAGTACTCGCCAAAACACCAGTGATTGATAAGAGGTTTCTAAGCGCGGACCGGGTTTGTGTCGTCTTGCTTCCAAGGCGAGTACGTTGCCACTGAGCTATCCTCCCGGGACATTGAATTGTTGCCTTCACTACCTGTGGACTGTTAACCTGATTCTGCTCAGACAGGGTCTCCTCCAGTGAGGGCGACCTTTCCTTTGATGTACCTCTCTGTTTATTCTTAAAGCAACACAAACAGAGATATAGTTCAAATGAAAGAGCAGAAAATACCACCAGGTATCCGCCAAGCTGTGGAAACAAAGAGAGGTTTTACTACCGACACTTGAATTCGTTATTAAACAATCCTTGAAATACTAGCATCGCCTCAAACCTAATCAGCACTAACCTGAGGCGCTGCTAGTATTTCAAGGAGTCATCCAGTGGCAAAAAGCTCTGTTTCACTCTACTGAGAAGGAGCAAAGTCTAGTATCGGATGAATAACCAAGGTAATTATCAAGAACACAAAGAGGGATCCACAAAAAGGTTGATGAACAGCAAAAGGGGGGGAGTTTAGTGTTGTTAGTAGGGACCTACCCCCGGACGGCATGAGGACGCACTAACAGCAAGAAGGTGCACAGAGTTGATCCGGGCTGCAGAGCGTCCAGGTTCTGTGTGCCACACTCTCCAGGGTCCAGTAATGTAATATCCACAATCCCAGAATGAGAACCAAGAGGCGACAAAGCAATCAAGGGTAATCTAAGAGTCCATTTGTTAGAAAGAAAACAGGTCTTTATTAGGTGTCCTATAAACAAGAAGGCCGAATCAGAATCCAAAAGAAGAAAACAGGGTCAGAGAGGTTTGAATACAGGAAACATGGAAAAGGATATGTGGGCACTTACGTTTGATCAGAAGCACCAGCACCATTGCGGGATCGTGCTTCATGTTCCTGTGGGTGGGTGTACAACATGCTGATGTCGGGCCTCTGAGTGCGCAATGGTTGAGGCACATTGCGTGAATGTGCGGCGTCGGCCCAAACGCCATGGCAACAGCCAATGCTGCAAGAAGGGAGCTGCAAAGCTATGTTGTTTGTGTAGCAATCGTGCAAAAGACTGTTGGACCGTGAAAGTATCCTACCCTGAAGGTCATGACAGCCCCCTAGTAGCATGGAACCGAGCTGTTAACAACCGGGCATGGAGGTTCACAGCCGGTTCCCAGGTCCTGTCCTCAGGATCATAACCTTTCCAGTTAATAAGATAATAATGCGTGCCATTACGTACCTTCATGTCTAATACCACTTTGACTTTGTAATCCTCGGTCCCTTTTACGAGAACAGGGGCGGAGAGCTTCCGTATTCTGGTAGTCGGGTGACAAAGTTTCATTAGGGAGACACAAAATACTGGATGGACACGCAAGTGTGATGGGAGCTCTAGGTAAACAGTGATAGGGCACAGGACACGGGATATCAGGTAGGGACCCATGTACCGAGGCAAAATCATTTTATTGTTGCTTAATTTAAGATTCTTACTTGACAACCAAACCTACATTCCAACCTGAAGCACAGGCGGAGGAGTGTTATGGAGATACGCAAACCTTTTCCTTCGGCACTGTGCTTGAGTGAGAGGTTCACTTATCTCATTGTGCAGTGCGGTCAGATCGTGCACACAAGAACGGGCGGCCGGGTTGTCAGCCAGCAGAGACAGATCCAGAGGAATAGATCTGGGATGTTGTCCACAGAGGGCATAAAACGGAGAAGAACCAGTGGACGAATGTACTGAATTATTATAAGTGAATTGGACAGTGAACAAGGCTGACAACCAATTGTTCTGATGTTGCAAGCAAAGACAGTGAAGGTACTGCTCTAATGTGGCGTTCAGCCTTTCAGTTTGTCCATCTGTCTAAGAATGGTACGCGCTAGAATACCGGTCTTCAATGTTGAACGATGAAGTTAGGGCCTTCCAGAAATGGAAGGTAAACTGGGAGCCCCTATTTGAAACAATAATCAAGGGTAATCCAAAGAAGCGAAAGACATTTTTGAGGAAGAGCCCAGCCAAACAGGAGCCGACGGGATACAATGACAGGGAACGAAGATGGCCATCTTAGTGAAGTAATCAACAACTATCCATATGGTATGATAGCTCTGTATCGGTGGTAGCTCTACGATGAAGTCCATCAATAACATGTGCCAAGGCTTATGAGGAATCGGAAGGGGTTGCACAAAGCGAATGGGTTTGCAAGTGCCGTTTTGCATTGGGCACAAACCGAGCATGTGGGGATGTATTCTGCCACAATCTCGAGACATGGAGGGCCACAAACACCACCTATGTGGTAACTCCACATTCTTTTTCCTCCTGGGATGGACTGCAATGAGGGAGTCATAGCACCATTTCAAGGCACTTAGACAAGTTTCTTCGGTAGGAATTTCAATCCTATTCTGTATATAGGGCAGGCCATGGGTTTTGAGTGACCCATTCTTGTATGGTTTTTCTCAGGGTTGACTGCGGGGTACAACCACAGGCCACTTGGTGAGGCAGCAAAAGATGCCGCTCCTCCTTCTCGATCGATGTGTGGGATCACCTAATCGAGAGAGAGCATCCGCCTTGGAATGCAGTAGTGCAGGTATATATGTAATGACAAATTTGAATAAGGAGAAAAAGGAGTGCCAACAAGCATGTCGTGCATCATGCATTCGACAGATTTCAGAGCCAGCAGATTGCGGTGATCGGTCTAAATGGTGACCGCATGACGGACTCCCAATAAATGGTGACTCCATTCTGAAAAGGCTTCCTTGATGGCCAATAATTAGTTCTCTGTGATCATATAGTTCTTCTCAGGGGGAGTGAGTTTGCGGGAATAGAACCCAACAGGATGAACTGTACCGTACCAGGGCACCGTTGGGACAATACTACCCCGACAGCCACATTGGAGGAATCTGCTTCAACAAAAAGGGCTGCTGAGTGTAACACTGGTGTTGTTGTAAATGCAAGTTTGAGCGTCGCGAATGCCTCCTGGGCAGCTGAGTTCCATTGAAACAGCAATTTGGTGCTAGTGAGTTCAGTTAGTGGTGAGACAATAGAAGAGAAGGAATACATAAATCTCCTCCAAAAGGTGGCGAAACCAAGGAATGACTGTAAGGTCTTTAACATAGTCAGGACCGCCAGGTTAACATGGCCTTCACCTTGGATTGATTCATTTGTCTGTTATATCGTAGCCCAGGAATGCGACATCTGTGGTGTTGAAAACACATTTCTCGACTTTAGCAAAGAGACGGTTCTCCCTCAACCTTTGAAAGACAGAGTGGACATGTACCAGATGCTGGTCACAGGAAGCTAAATAAACCAAGATATCATCTAAATACACAATCACAAAATGGTCTAGCATGTCCTGGAAAATGTCATTAATAAAATATTTAAATGTCGCTGGAGTGTTACAGAGCCCAAAAGGCATTACCAGGTACTCAAACAGCCCGTAGAGGGTCTTGAACGCGGTTTTCCACTCATCACCGTCTCATATGTAAACCAGGTTACATGCCCCTCTCGTTGAGTGCTCTATAGTCTATATAAACCCTAAGGTCGACTTCCTTTTCTGCCACAAAGAACAGTGGAGAGGCAGCCAGTGACTTAGAGGGATGTATGAACCCAGTTGCGAGGGCCTTTTGTAAATAATCTTTTAGGACCTCATCTTCTTTGAGGGTACGCAAATAGACTCGACCACTAGGTATCTTGGAACCCATAATCAGTTCTATCGGACAATCATAAGGCCGGTGAGCTGGTAGTTGTTCCGCCTTTCCTTTGTCACAGACATCTGCATATGAAAGATACACACTAGATACTCCCTTATCTGGTCTTTGGAAGACAGCTCCAGTAGATGATATGGTGTCCAAGATAGCACTGGAAGGGGTTTGTACCACTTCAGCATTGGGATTACTACAATGTAGGTCACAGCATTCCGAGGAAAAAGCCACTTCGTGTTTCTCCCAGTCGATTTGCGGGTTATGTAACCGCAACTAGGGTAGGCCAATTATCACTCGATATTGCAGTGCTGCAATTAAATCAAAAGAGATGCATTAATGAGGTTCGGTATCAGTGGACATTTGCATAGATTCCGTTTGTTCCATTACTAGTCCTGAAACAAGGGTCGTACCGTCAATCGCATTAACAATCTCTGGTCGCTTTTTTGGGATAATTGGCATCTTTGCCTGCCGGGCATATTGGACTGCCATATAATTACCCGTCGCACCTGAGTCCATGATAGCACAGGTTTGTAAGGGACCTTCATTGGGTAACAAAACAGCACCGGCAGAGACTCTAGGGATAATGCATGTAGGGTTTAGGGGTACAGAGGACAACCACTCGGCTGAGGGACTCCATCTACAGCCGAGGTTGGTGTTTCCCGGTGTGCGAGTGAGTCTTTTTGGGCAATTGCGTAAAAAATCATCAGCGGAATCACAATACATACACAGGTCTGCCTTGCATCTATGTTCTCTCTCTGCATTCGCTAGAGGACCACGGACAGCTCCTAGCTGCATAGGCTCAGTGTCCGTGGTATTCAAAGGACTCTAATCTGTTCTTGTGGTTGTAGGAAGTAGCCTACGTTCACCCTTTCTTTCTGCCATTCGGGCATCAACTTGCAGAACTTGGTCTAACAGCTCAGGGAACCCCACAGGTAGAACAGGAACAGTTGCAAGAGTGTCTTTTAAATCATCAGACAACCCCTTATAGAAGACAACTGCTTTGATGTCTTGTGGCCAACCTATTTCGGCTGCTAACTGATTGAATCTGGCAAGCTAGAAAGCAGCAGTGTATCACCCTACTTGAGATGAAGGAATTCTAGGTCTGTAACCTGTGTCTTGTAACGGTTATCAAAGACACGATTCATGGCTGTGATTTAGGCATCGCAATAACACATAGCTATTTGTTTCAAGTAGGGGATTTGCCCAATCGGCGGCAGTCTTCCCAAGGTATGGACTCTGTTGACCCTTTTGGCTGCACTTTCACAAGCACACAAAGAGGCCTATCTAAACCTAGAAAGAAGCAAGAAGGCCTACAAAGTCTATGCAAACAGAAGCAGAAGAGAGACTCCTTCCTAGGACATAGGATCCAAGATATGGTTATCTACCAGATACCTTCCCAGATGCATACGTCCAACTACATTCTCCCCCCCGATATCTGGGACCATTCGAAATCAAAACTAAGATTAATCCAGTCACGTATAGACTTCTTCTACCTAGAAACCTGAGGTGCATCCATCCAGTTTTTCCATTCCTCTTTGTTGAAACCTTATCTTCCAGGTCAATACTCTCGCAAGAAGAACTCCATAGTAGGATATAAAGAAGGACCGGAGGAGTATGAAGTGTCTGGGATAATTGATTCCCATTACAAACATGGGATACTACACTATCCGGTACAGTGGAAGGGTTATACGGATGCCGAGAGAACCTGGGAACCCATGCGTAACATCCACGCACCCCGTCTGGTAAGACAGTTCCACCCACAATGCCCATGTAAAACAGGAGGATGCTGCATAAAGAGGGGGTATACTGTCATGTCCAAACATTGGAGTGTCTGGAAACGCTGGTGGCAATCCCGACTGCTCCATCACGTTCCTCCATTCGTAGACCGAGTGGTCTACTGTTTTTCAAGGCCGCCGTCGATTTCATCTACGCGCCCGTAGTTCCCTTCCTCACTTTGCAACCCTAGCTACTCGTTTGGGTAAGACGCTGTTTGTGTTTATCCTGCGCTCTCTAAAGATTCCTTGCCTTAGCCCCCCTGGCTTCCCTTTCTCTCCTCTCCGCTTCCATGTTCTCCCCTTCCTTCTGCTGCTCTGGGTTCCATGACGACTTTCCCCCTCCTACTCCATACCATCATCCAGGCAGCCAATCTACCTTCTACTGTTCTTTTGTATACTGGTTGGTGTGCTCATTGAAGACGGTTATTGGAATACCACTGCATACATCAAAAGGAATTTTCAGTCCCTTTCTGTTTTCAAATACACAGATCAAATCCTTTTGTAATGTTCCCACAGGTTGAAGTTGTCTAAATGATTCTCACCTTTGGTAGAAGATCTGGCTTCTTTTCTGGAGATCTTGGATCTTTCTTTCTTGTAATACTCGGAATCAGAAGTGTCAGCCTCTTCTCTATTTGACTTAGGTTTTCCTTTCTTTGGTTTAGACTTGTCTTGAAATCGATCCTGGAAGAGGTAAGGCCTATCCTGACCTGCCGCCACAATGACCCGAAGAGGTGACCACCCCTAGGATATTGGGGCGGACAGGCAGGACGTACCTCAAAAATGCGAGGGAAAAGCCCTAAGGCATAAAAACCCTCTGAGAAGAGCTGTTGGAAGTATGCCAAAGTTTGGTGAAGATGTAGGCACTTGGCAAGTAGCAAAAGCAGTATAAGCAGGAATGTGTTGAAATAAGGCTACGACAGTAACCCCAAAGCGGCAGAGAGAAAGCACAGCAGGGGAGCTTTGGAAACAACAGCAGTCATGAGAAGCCCAACAGTGCAATGTGAATTGGGAGAAACAGGGAGAAGACCAAGAGGGAGCCAGCAGAAACAAAGAAGGGGGAATCCCAGGAGCGAAAGCAGGAGGAAACCGTAAGGATGGCAACTAGCGTCTTACCCAGCACAGGAGTGAAGAGAGTTACAATGCAGAGAGCGCAAAGCTATGCCGGAATATGAATGTATCCCGCGATGCGAGCGGCCATCTTGGATGTTAACTAGACAGCTGAAACAGCTAGTCGAGGAACGGGATGGAATGCTCATGGTTCCTGTGTGCAATACGGTGCAATGAAGCGTCCAATTCCCCTTTCGCCAGCGATGCCACATCAGCCAAGGGGTGGCTGTGACAAAGATTTTGTAGTTTTCCCACAAGTTGGAATTGTCTCTGTGTATCAGGATGTAGTGTCCTTTGTCCTGTTCTTGTAACCTTTTGGTTTCAAAGCTTTGGGTTCTCTTTCGCAACAAAGTCTTAATTCAATGTGTTGTTCAAAAATTAAACCTCTGGTTTAAGGTTTGTTTTCCCTTTGTACAGAGTTCAATAAATGTTCATTTCACTTTCATAATTGCTCGTTTTGGTTTAATTGTATAGTTCGGTGTTCAGAGACTTTCAAGAACGTGTCCCTTGCCACACGCATCAACTCTGATACAGAGTATTCCCCTTTCTTGTATACTTATGAGCAAAGAAGTTTGTTCCACTGTAAGTGAACTGTTCACTGTTCAGAGACATTTGAAAACGTGCCTTCTGCCGCACGGGAGCACTCTGATAGAATGCATTTCCTAAAATGCTCAAGTTCACAGACGGTCACCGGGTTTTTTAAGCCACAGAAACTCACCGGCCCCTTAGGATGTTTGGGCTGCAGTGTGGATCACACTGCCTTCTTCCTCTAGTGCCGGGGCTCCAGTTTCTGACCCTCAGAAACTCCTTGGGTGGTCCTCCACCACAGGGGAATAAGCTCTTTAAATATAAAGGAACAGGGCAACATTCCAGCAGGGCTCTCTTCAGCATTCCTGGTCCGCGCCAGTGAGTCCTCACTCCCACACCATGCTGAACGGTCCTCTGCTGCATGCACCAGCCACCAGGTCCTTCTCAAGGCGATTTCCTCTGCCACTGGGTTGGGTCCATTTATACACCTGCAGTCCCTTGACAGGGTGCAGGTGTGAATGATTATTCAGTGTTGCCTGACTGCCATTAAAGGCACATGCCTGACCGTCACTACTCCTAGCAGGCATCTTCCTCTTCCCAGTACGAATGGTAAAAGAGCATAGTCTTCATTGCTCTTAGTAGCCTCTTTTTTGCCCCAGTACTGTCAAGTGTCAATGGTGGGAAAATGAGGGGAGCGCGCTTATAATAACCCATAAAGGTTGGGGAGGGGTTGGTTGTCACTAGGGAGAGGGGGATACCATGTCCTGCCTAAGGGCACCCCACTTCCAGTTCCCAAGCATCCTCCACCCAGGTCACCCCCCCTCACTTCTCTGCCCCCAGGGCCAGGATCCAATAGCAATGGCCTTTCCCTGGCCACCTGTGCAGAGGCTCCAAGGGGTTCAGGAGTGAGGATACCCTCAAGCTTCTCACAGTTAGTGGGGAGTGGACCTAGGGATGGTTATGGGGGAGATGGTGCAGGAACAATTGGGAGGTTCACCCCTGATTTAAGAGGATATGATTTGCAGGGGGAGGTTGAAAAATGATATTGGTCGGATATGAAAGGCTGCACCAAATTGGCAAAAATAAATGGTCTTTTTGTGTGCAGCCTTTAATAGTCAACAATATGACATAGAACCGGTTGGGGCGCACTTTGAACAGCCCACCCCAGTCGGAGCAGGAGGCCCGCCCTGTTGCTGACCCGGCGACCCCGTAGTGGGGCCAGATCAGATGCGAGAGGAGGGTGCCAAACGGTGGTCAATCCTCCTTGGCCCCTGGACTCTGTGAAACTGCTGCCAGGGGGCTGTAACACTATTCTCCAAACCTGTCCACCGGGGCCTTCCCAGCCAACCCGAAGCCCGTCTTGGTTCGAAATGCATTTTGAATCCTGTGGGCACACTGCGCATACCCATACACTGCGCATACCCTACCCTTTACCGTCTTCAAAGTTCTTTCCAACTTTCCCTTACGGTACTTGTTGGCTATTGGTCTTGTACCCGTATTTAGCTGTATATGGAGCTTTCCACCCACTTTGGGCTACATTTGCAAGCAACCTAACTCTGAGAAGGCCCATGCCAGGGTCCGCTACCACCATCTGCGGGGTGAGCCTCAATCAAAAGGACTTGGCCCCCCTGTATGATACATTTTCCACACACACACGGCTTAAAACTATGCATAAATTCAGTGGGTCACCACATCTAAATTGAGGTCATAGTCAGGAGCCAAAGCTCAGGCAGCCGGCCTTGGCCCCAGGACTGTGGGCATTACCCCAGCCCCATGCCTTTGGCGTGGAGGATTGGGTGCTGTCTGGAATCTGTGCCAAAGCATGCCTGGAGAGAGTTTGCCTGCCGGATGCAGACACAAAGGCCTGCACTCTAGGTCCGTCCCACACAGGTGGCCGTGGGACACCACATACAGCCACTCATGGCCGTTTGCCCCGGGAGAGGTGCGTGGATTTTAGGCCACCGCCACAACCCCAGGGCACACTGGCCCCCTGGCCCTCCCGGCCACACGAGGTGGTGAAATGGGGAGGCCAGGACACCCCGTCAACATGCCTCACCCACCAAGTCAAGGGATTCTGTGACAGTGCTGATCAGGGTCTGACCTTACGGGAACACAGGGAACAGGGTCCCTGCGATGGCCCCAGCTACGCCAAGGGGAGTGTCCCCCAGGTGACTTACATGCAAGCGACCCGAAGACAGGTGTAGCCCGGGCCACAAGGTGCGTTCGAAGTGTGGATGATCAATGTGTCCTGTACTTCACACTAATTGTCGCAGTTAGCTGCGTTCTTCACCGGTGCGCAAGCAGTGTGATCCCCCACCAAGAGTCACAGACAACTTTCAGATGTCGGTCCTACCTGCCAGTGCAGGAGAGGCTGGGGTGAGGCTGCGCTGCCCGTCACACCCACGCAGCGAGAAGGCCTTGATCCCCAGTCTAGCTTCCCTACTTGGGAGTTGGAAAAGACCATCAGGGTTTCTATCACGATCCCTCATCATGTGGTCTTGCGAGCGCACCCGCGCCTGGTCCGTAACAGGACGGCTGTCAAGTTACGGCCGTTCCTACATTGGCAATTGCCTTGGCGCCTAGGATCGCGAAGGGCTAGCCCTGAGCTTCCGCGTAGCGGGACTGTAAGGTCACGTGATGCTCTTGCCCGATCACGTGACCCAGCCGCGCATCACGTGACCAGAAGTGCGAGTACTTAAACTCGGAAACCCGGGTACACGTTGCTTCACAGCTGTGCTCTGCATTCTGTCTGGCGTTACGAACCTTGAATCACCTTTGGATCACTCACGGAAACGACCTGGCTTGCTTTACTGGACTCCTCTTGGATTTGCCCCTTTGGATTCGTTTGCACAGTGATACACGGCTCTCGACCACGGACTGTTATTGAACTGCCTCCTGGATCACCCTCTTGGACCTTGTACCTTGGCTCTTTGGACTTCTTGCCTCACAGCTCCACAGCTCCACAACTCCTGCTAACAGGTGAACTACTGAGAATTACTCCTCTTGGGGTACCTCCGTCCACGTGGGTCCCGGACCTCTCCACTAGGTTCACTACCTCTTCCTTGACCCTGATTGGTAAGACCTTTCCGTTTTTCTTAAACACTGTGGTTACTGTTTCTTGCTTGGTACTTAATCCGCATTTTCTTGCAGCAGTGTGGGGTCCCAGAGGTTCGCGGTCCCGGACTTGAACATCTTCGCCTGTGGCCTCAACGGCTGCACAGAGAGTGGCTTTAAGTTCTCTCTGTGCGGCATTTGGGGACAGAGGCCTCTTCTGCCTACACGACACTCAAGTCACAACAGACTGTGAAGCCAATTGTCGTGTAGGCAATGGAGGGGAACGCTGAAGACCCCATGACTGCTATAGTCCAAGCCATTACAGTGCTACGAGCCGATATGGCAGCAGCCAATTCATCAACGTCTCGACAACATACAAAGTGTCAGACACCCTTTACCCCCAGATGCAGAATTCGGAGACACACCCTCTGTTTCCCAACCTGTTCCACCTCCGATTCTCCCACCTCAGAACCCCGTTCCCGTGGTACTACCTACTCCTTTCCCATTGGCGGCCCCTGAGAGATACCATGGGGATCCCAAGAAATTCAGGACCTTCCTAAACCAATGAAAGTTGCATTTCCTGTGCCGACCTCAGGCTTTCCCAGATTCCACCACGAAAGCAGCATTCACCCTTTCTCATTTGGCTGGGATAGCCGCTGCATGGGCCAACCCTTTGTTGGAGAACGACAACCCGGCCTTATATGACTTCGATCTCCTCGTCACCGAGATGTCCAGGGTTTTTGATACTAGACACAAGGTCCAGTCTCGAGATCTGGAACTTCTGGATTTGTGCCAGGGTAGGGGTTCCCTCATTGAATACATAACCCGTTTTAACCAGCTCTCCGCTGAAACTTCTTGGCCCGAGGTCAAGAAGGCAGCAGTCTTCTATAGGGGTCTCGGTAATCCCATGAAGGACGCCTTATCAGTAGTACCCTCATTACCCACTGCATTCCAGGATCTGGTTGACTTGTCACTCCAGGTGGACGCACGTAGGTCCGAAAGAAGAGCGGAAGCAGGTTTTGCTCAGTCCTCCACATCTCACACGGCAGTTCCTTCCTCTGACTCCTCCCAAGAACCCATGCAGATCGGGGGCGTCAGGAGCCTGATATCTCCTCTAGAAAGGGAACGTAGGAGGGTAGATAACGCTTGCTACTACTGTGGCACCTTAGGTTACTTTGTTAAGGAATGCCCATGCCGTCCCAAACACAAGCCACAGGGTTTTCAGATAGCTCGATCGTAGTACCGGGGACGGGATCGAGCTATACCACGTACACCCCGAACCCAACACCCTCTTTCGGGCGTATCCGGCCCATTCATGTACAAGCCACTCTACAGCCCACAGCGTCCATTTCGCATCCTGTTACTCTGATAATTGACTCAGGGGCAACGGGCAACTTTATCCACATTTCCTTGGCCCGTTTGTTAAACCTGCCCCTCTTGACCAAGACCAGGCCTGAACCGGTACAGGCTGTAGATGGCTCTTCTTTGATTTCGGGCCCAGTAAAACAACAAACAGCCCCTTTGCTATTGACCATACAATCCAGACACAGGGAGACCATAAGTTTTGATCTTATCACCATGCCACAGTTTGGGCTCATTCTGGGGATCCCTTGGCTTCAGGAACATAACCCCCTCATTGATTGGAAATCGGGTTTGGTTCACTTTGAGTCAGACGTCTGCCAACATTTCTGTCTTCCCACAGACGCACCCAGCGACAATCCTGCCCAGGCTATAGCTCGTCTTACAGTGCAGGACCCGCAAAAAATACCATCAGAACACGTAGTTGGGTTGGTGGTGCAAGACGTTCCCCAGGTATACCAAGATTTTGCAACTGTGTTTGATCGGGGTTCCTCTGAAACACTGCCTCCACATCGTCCGTACGATTGCCCCATCGATCTGCTCCCTGACACAGTGATTCCCACAGGGCGGATCTATTCCCTCTCACCATCCGAGGAAACGACTCTCAAGGAGTACATTAGGAAGGCCTTGAGCCTAGGGCACATACGACCATCCACCTCGCCTGCAGCAAGCTCTATCTTTTTTGTGCCCAAAAAGGAAGGCGATCTACGCCCATGTGTTGATTATAGACGCCTGAATGCCATCACGAGGAAGGATCGGTACCCTATTCCCCTCATCACGCCCTTGCTGGACCGACTCACACACGCTACCATTTTCACCAAACTGGACCTCCGCGGAGCCTACAACCTGGTCCGCGTCCGTTCCGGGGACGAATGGAAAACCGCTTTCTGTACCCGGTACGGCTTATATGAATATACTGTCATGCCTTTTGGGTTGTGTAATGCCCCGGCGACCTTCCAGAGGTTCATGAATGACATCCTGAGTGATATCTTAGATGTCTACGTCGTGGTTTACCTCGACGACATCTTAATCTTTTCTCAGTCTCTGGAAGAGCATGTGCGACACGTTCGTGAGATATTATCACGCTTACACAAACACTCGCTATATGCCAAACCGGAAAAATGCCTGTTCCATGTCGATAACGTTGATTTCCTCGGGTTCTGTATCACTCCCGGGGGGGTTGTCCATGAACCACTCCAAAGTTAAAGCGGTTTTGGATTGGCCTATTCCTACGAACCTGAAAGCTCTTCAGTCCTTTTTGGGTTTTGCGAATTTCTACAGGAGATTCATCTCTGGTTTCTCTGCTATCGTGTCTACCCTCACCGCATCAACCAGTCCTAAAGTTCCCATTCTTTGGTCTGATACACAACAGAAGGCCTTTGATTCGCTGAAGACTGCTTTCATCACAGCCCCTGTCCTTCAGCATCCCGACCCAGAACTCCCTTTTATCGTGGAAGCTGACGCCTCCTCCTTCGCTCTTGGTGCCGTCTTGTCCCAAGCTTGCCAGGCCACGGGTCGTCTGCACCCGGTTGCATTTCATTCCCGCAAATTTACCACCCCCGAGTCACACTACACCGTGACCGAGAAGGAGTTATTAGCGGCTATGGACGCATTCTGCATGTGGCGACACCACCTCTTGGGCGCCAAGCATCGAGTCACGGTGTTCACTGATCACCAGAATCTGCAGGATTTGGCGTCCCTGAAATGTCTTAACAGCCGACAGGTGAGGTGGCACCTTTTCTTCGCAGCATTCGACTTCCAAATCCGACATCGGGCTGGTTCCGCACACGGCAAAGCCGATGCGTTGTCCCGCTCTCCCGGGGGGGTTTCTCTGCCGGTATTCCCTGACACAATACTAGACGACACTAAGGTTATTTGTCTATGTACCCCCTCAGTGCCCTTAGTGGATGCGGTACGCAAGTGGGTGTCCTTGCATCCCGACCAACTATCAGAGTGGGATCCGGTATTCCAGGATGGTCTCCCGTTTGTGCTGAATCGCCTATTCTTGCCCACTGCCGATACACGCAATATGGCCATGGAATGGTCGCACAATGCCCCTGTGAATGGTCATCCTGGCCAACGCCGTACGTTATCCCTCCTGAAGCGCTGGTGTTGGTGGCCGGGCATGAAGAGGGACGTGGATTGCTACGTCAATACATGCACCATATGTACACAATGCAAAACCCGTAGGGGACGTCCATTAGGCCTGCTTCTCCCTTTACCAGTACCCCCGAAACCATGGCATACAGTAACCATGGATTTTGTTACAGAACATCCTCGGGTACAGGGTTACGACACTATTTGGGTGGTGGTAGATTCCTTCTCAAAAATGGCACGCTTCATCCCCTGTAAGGGTATCCCCTCTGCTTCCGTCCTGGCCACCCTGTTCTTTGATTCTGTCTTTTGTTTCTTTGGGTTGCCCTCTGTTCTTATCTCAGATCGGGGTTCTCAATTCACTTCTCGCTTCTGGCGCGCTCTGACCAGATTGATGGGTATTGATGTCCGGTTCTCTTCAGCCTACCACCCGGAGACGGATGGTCAGACCGAAAGGACGAATCAGACGATGGAGCAATATCTCCGCTGTTTGATCCTGCAACAGCAGTGTTCTTGGTTGCGTGCTCTCCGACACGCTGAATTTGCTTAAAACAATGCGGTTCATGCATCCACTGGGTTCTCCCCCTTCTATGTACTCTACGGCCAACATCCCCGCACGCTACCGGTCCCTGACCTTGCGGCCTCCACCAATCCGGCCGCTAGTGTCTGTCTTAGGGATCTGTCCTCTATCCACGCCCAGACAGCATTACATCTCCGTGAGGCCCAGTCATCCATGAAGGTCCAGGCTGATAAGAAGCGGCTGTTGGCTCTGACTTTCTCGATGGGTTCCCGGGTGTGGCTTTCTACCCGTCACTTGAGGTTAGTGGGTTGCAGGAAGCTGTTGCCCCGTTTTGTGGGTCCCTATGTGGTCTCCCGGGTTATCAATCCTGTCACGTACCGCCTGGTTCTCCCGGGTTCTTGGAGGGTTCACCCTGTGTTTCATGTCTCCCTTCTCAAGCCGTGTCCGGCCCCTTCCCGCTTGCGCACCTCTGCTGCCCCGGTGTCCTTGGCATCCCCAGACGTGTATGAGGTGTCCTCCATCTTGGGCTCCCGGGTCTGCAGGGGGCCCTTGCAATACCTCGTTGATTGGGTCGGTTATGGCCCGGAGGAGCGCTCTTGGGTTCCTGCTATTGATGTCCACCCTCCCCGGTTGGTGGCTCGCTTCCACCGGGATCACCCTTACTGCCCACGGGGTCCTGGGCCCTTGGGAGGGGTTCTGTCACGATCCCTCATCATGTGGTCCCCAAGGCACTCCCCCATCCCCCGTCTCGCCCTTCCCTCTCTTCCCCCCTTCCCCGGGACTCACGTGGACTCTCGCACGTCTTGCGAGCGCACCCGCGCCTGGTCCGTAACAGGACGGCTGTCAAGTTACGGCCGTTCCTACATTGGCAATTGCCTTGGCGCCTAGGATCGCGAAGGGCTAGCCCTGAGCTTCCGCGTCGCGGGACTGTAAGGTCACGTGATGCTCTTGCCCGATCACGTGACCCAGCCGCGCATCACGTGACCAGAAGTGCGAGTACTTAAACTTGGAAACCCGGGTACTCGTTGCTTCACAGCTGCATTCTGTCTGGCGTTACGAACCTTGAATCACCTTTGGATCACTCACGGAAACGACCTGGCTTGCTTTACTGGACTCTTCTTGGATTTGCCCCTTTGGATTCGTTTGCACAGTCATACACGGCTCTCGACCACGGACTGTTATTGGACTGCCTCCTGGATCACCCTCTTGGACCTTGTACCTTGGCTCTTTGGACTTCTTGCCTCACAGCTCCACAGCTCCACAGCTCCTGCTAACAGGTGAACTACTGAGAATTATTCCTCTTGGGGTACCTCTGTCCACGTGGGTCCCGGACCTCTCCACTAGGTTCACTACCTCTTCCTTGACCCTGATTGGTAAGACCTTTCCGTTTTTCTTAAACACTGTGGTTACTGTTTCTTGCTTTGTACTTAATCCGCATTTTCTTGCAGCAGTGTGGGGTCCCAGAGGTTCGCGGTCCCGGACTTGAACATCTTCGCCTGTGGCCTCAACGGCTGCACAGAGAGTGGCTTTAAGTTCTCTCTGTGCGGCATTTGGGGACGGAGGCCTCTTCTGCCTACACGACACTCAAGTCACAACAGTTTCAAACAAATGGTTCCAGGTTTTCAGCCTGGGAAGCCCCCCTCCCCCCCGCCATCTGCAGCAGCTTGAGATGCTTCCCACAGGACCGGAGATAGGCTGTTCCGCTGCTGGCCTAACCAGATACACAGCAGGTACACATCCCCCTCCAACCCATCAAGGGATAGAGAGGAAGGATAGAGGCAGCTGGAGGTCGGGTAGCACCGGTAGAGTCTTCAAATCCCAGGCCAGCCACACATGGCTGAGATCCAGGGACCCGGAGACGAGAGAAGTTCACCTGCTGCACCAACAAACTTGGCCGTTGCTCACCCAAGTTGGTGGGCGGTGGAACCTCGACGCCCGCCTGTCATAGGAGGCCTGGCTGTGCCATGACTCAGAGTTCTCCCGGCATGCCGGACCCCATCCTACTCCGGAGGTGTCCTTGGAGAACAGCCAGGTTTCCCTGAGCTCCTGGCTGCTCCCATTCAGGACTTTCCTGCTGACCAAGGCCCCATCAAGACCCACCCGCCCACTGGTGGGGTGGCATCAGAGATGGAGCACCCAGCCGGCACAGCAGCATAGGGCTGGCTCAGAGAGGGGGCAGCTTGGGCCATCGGTCTCTTGTGCATTTGTGGGCGGGTGCTATCCTTGCAGGTTAAGCCAACCATCCCGTCAGTCTGCTGGTACATCTGCTGGATCGGTCCATAGGGCAAGGGGCGCCCCAGGCTGTGGGTGACATCTGGGTTGCAACAGCTGCTCCACCATTAATGATCCTTCTGCAGGTTCACCTACGGAAATATTGCTGCAACATTTACTTCCTCTAGATAGTCAAGTTTGACTGTCTTCCCCGATGCTCTGCAAGGGCTGCTGCTGATCCTGGTGGGTGGAATCCGAGGACCTCACTAAACCATCCAATCGGTAGTAGCGATGGGTGGTGTGTACAAAGAGCACATACTTAATGAACACAAGCTTATGACCCACACTTACTGGGAATTCCTCATTCATAGGAAATAATTGCAATCCCCAAACCCTATCCCATCTGTCAACAAAGCGCAGGGAATCCGGCTCTGCTGGGACATCAGGTCGAGAACAGTCTTTGGCTGGGTTGGTGGGGGCAAGTGGGTTTTCTGACACAGAGCCTGGGTGGGAAAGCAAGCATGTGGAGCACAGACAGGACCCATAAACACTATCTACAGTAATCTGGGGGAAGATGATGACTAAGCTTTCTTCCAGATCAGGCCGGCTCTCTGGTCCTTGCATTCATTTCTGTGGCAAACTACTTAAAGGCTGAGCTCGGAGCACAGTCATCTGGTAGAGCCATGCATTCCAATGGGCCAGGGCGGGAAGGGCACCAAACACACATGCGAGGCAGGCATCCAAGGGCGGGGGCAGCACTAGGCAGCCATTCTGAAGCTCTGGACAGGGGGCACGTTAGAGCTTTTCCCTCGTGGAAGGGACAGGGACACCGCGTTGGGGAACCAAGGGATCGCAGCTGGGCATGGGGTTGGCTAACCAGCATGTGAGACAGACGCCCAAGGGGGAGCAGCACCCCTGGCTGTCCTGGAGCACTGGCCAGAGTGTGTTAGAGTTTTCCCTCCAGGGAGGTACACGGATCCTGCTAAGGCACCCCAAGACTGTCGATGGGCAGGGGGATGGTCAACCCAAGTGGGAGGCAGGCACCCAAGGTCAAGGGCAGCACTCCCAGCCATCCTGGAGCTCTAGCCAGTGTGTGTTAGAACTTTTCCCTCCAGGGAGGGACAGGTACCCCACAGGGGCACCATGGGACAACTGCTGGGCAGAGGAATGGTTAACCCAGGTTGGAGGCAGGTGCCCAAGGACAACGCAGCGGCAGCTCCCCCAGACATCCTGGAGTTTTGGCCGGGGAGGGAAAGAGCTTTTCCCTCTGGGAGGGCCAGAGACCCTGCCAGGGAGCATGGGCCGGCCTCCACTGGGCAGGGTGAAGGCTGTTCTGCTTTGGAAGCAGGCAGGACACACTGGAACCTACGCTAGGGAGGGGCATACATAGCTGCCAAGTTTTCCAGTGCAATGCGAGTCTCTTAGAGCAGTCCTGTTTTTTTCTCACTGCATGCTGGGACTTACAGGCACATCCTTAGAATAGGAAAACATAACTACAAGTTCCAGCATGCAGTTGGAAGCAAACAGCAGGACTGGCTGGTGGTGTCACACATGGAACTTGGCAGGTAGGGGGATAGTGTGTGAAGAAGGGTGGAAAAGCAAAAGGGAAGCAGGGAATAACTAAAGAAACAGAGGTACAACGTGAGGAAGGGAGACAGTTTGTGAAAGTAGAAGATAAGAGAAAAAATGGGAGAGATGGAGGTGAAGAGAAAAAGACATAGATGCTGGTGAGGGAAGTGAAGCTACAGGGAGGAGAAACTGGGAGGTTGAGAAAGTTTCATAATAGGGATATTCTGGAGGTGAGAGAAACAGGTACATATGGTGATAAGAAAATGAGATGGGTACAGGAAATTGGTCACAAATGTTAATGGTACATCCAAATTATTTGGGTGATGTTGGTACACCCAGGTAACGCATGATCAATGTGTTTAATAACATTTTTAGATAGGGTCAGTCTCTCTTTCCTGTGACCTTTTAACTATATAGGTGGCCCATCACCGCTAACTGGGGAAATATACTACAGGCAGGGTGAACTCGCCTTTCTGCAGGGACATGCAGCCACTGATGGAGTGAAAGTTGTATAGAATCAAAAGAAGGGTTCTTTCATATTTTGTGGTATGTGAGTATGAGCATTGGGGGAACCTGCCTGTTCAATTAGATGGTCTCATTAGGTGTGCAGAGGTAGTTTATATGTTCATTATGAGTTGACATCATTTGATCTCTTAATATGTTTTTATTTTGTTTTCTTCTTCATTACCACTTATTTACCTTTTTAATTGTTCATCATAACCACATGTCTTTGACTTGTCATTTTGAACCATATTGCGACTTTTGACACATTTACATGTTTTTGTTTACTTTATGGTACCTTATTGACCATTTGTGGTATTCACTTAATTTGGGGGTTTTAATATATGTTTAAATGTTCATCATGTCATTTGGCATCATCTTTGGTGTTGCATATACATTCTTCTCTATGTATTGCTATAATAGATATTGACTTGATGAACGACCCAGTGGGTCCGTAATGCATTGGCCACTTGGCATCTGCTAGCTTTGTCTAATAAAATCAAATTTTATAAATCTAATATTGATGTTATGATATAGCTGTACCTTAAGGTACAGATCAATGAGCTTGAGAGCAACATTTTCTATTAACTGTTTGACTATGTTGGCTTAGAGTGTGCAATCCTCACCAAAGGCTTGGTGCCTAGGTCCTGTTTCAGATTAAAGCCAGAGGAAACTCTGATGGAGGACCACAACACTCCCGAGGTGCAAATCGATCATTTCACCTGGAAATAGGGGCGAAAGACTAATCAAACCATTTATTAGCTGGCTCCTTCCAGATAGCTTGTGCTCGGAAAACCTTATTTTTATCCCGTAGAGTGAATGATTAGAGATATTGGCGCTAAAACGATCTTAAGCTATTCTCAAACTTTAAATGGGTAAGAAGCCCGGCTTGCTGGTGAGGTGCCGGGCATTGAATGCGAGTGCCCAGTGGGCCACTTTTGGTAAGCCAAACTGGTGCTGTGGGATGAACCGACGCCAGGTTAAGGCACCCAATGCTGAGCTCATCAGACCCACAAAAGGTGTTGGTTAATATAGACAGCAGGACGGTGTCCAAATTCACTAAGGAGTGTGTAACAACTAACCTGCCGAGTCAACTAGCCCTGAAAATGGATGCTGCTGGAGCGTCTGCTCCATACTTGGTTGTTGCTGGCGCGGACAGCCACTGGGGCTAAGCCGCGACGAGTAGGAGGGCCCTGAGGTGCTTACCGAAGCCCAGTGCGGGGCCCGTGTGGAACTTCCAAAGGTGCCGATCTTTGTGGTAGTAGCAAATATTCAAATGAGAACTTTGAAGACCGAAGTGGAGAAAGATTACAAGTGAACAGCAGTTGAACATATGTCAGTCGGTCTTAAGAGATGGGCGACCACCGTTTTGAAGGGACGGGGGTTGCCTCTGTTCCCTCAGCCGATCAAAATGGAGTCAGGTTCAGATCCCTGACGGCAACCTCGCGGCATCCAATGCGGTAACACAAATGAGTCCCGGAGAAGCTGGCGGGAGCCCCAAGAAGAGTTCTGTTTTCTTTGTGAAGGGCAGGGCACCCTGGAATGGGTTTGCCCCGAGAGAGGGGCCCGAGCATGGAAAAGCATCATGGTTCTGGCAGCGTCCAGTGAGCTTTTGCTTGCCCTTGAAAATCCAGAGAAGATGTTGTTAATCTCACACGGGCTGTACCCATATCCGCAGCAGGTCTCCAAGGTGAACATATTGGAACAATGTAGGTAAGGCAATTTGGCAAGTCAGATGCGTAAATTTGGGATACGGATTGGCTCTAAGGGCTGGGTCAGTCAGGCTGGGGTGTAAATCGAGGCTTGGCGTGTGCCACAGCTGGACACAGCGCCTCCCCCTTAGAATGCGGCATCGACTCTGGATGCAAGCTGGCCTCTTCCTGTGGATCACCCGAGCTGAGATGGTCGCCTCTCTCCATTCCCCTCCCGGGGTTCGGGAACGTTTTCTGGCGTGGCTGATGCCTAGCAGCTGACTTAGAGCTGGTGCAGACCAGGGGAATCTGACTATTTAATTAAAACAAAGCATCACAAAGGCACATGGTACATGCTGACACAATGTGATTTCTGCCCGGTGCTCTGAATGTTAAAGTGAAAAAATTAATGAAGTGCTTATAAACGGCGGGTGTAACTATGACTCTCTTAACCTTTCTCAGTCATGGTGACCCTCACCCCTGAGTGGTCCCGCTAGTAACTATCCCTGTTGAACGAGTCCTTATAGGAGGAGTCTGTTTGGGGATAGGCAAAAAGGGTATAACATCTACTCCTATGCTAACCATGGTCTAGAAGCTAAGTGTGCCAAGAGAAATAGTTAATTGAAACCAACCAATTGCAGATGAGGTATTTCCAGGATCAATAAAACCTTGTTAGGAAGTTGGGGTTGCTTCCTTTCATAAGATCAAACCCCACACACTGGTGATGACGGATAAAGATCGAGCCGAGAGAGAAGGTAGACGCAGATGGGCGATGGGCATTGTAAATTGCTTGCAAGGCACGCGCAACCACCCAATCTAATTGGTGATATGCAAGGCATCATGATCTCAGCATTAAGGCACAAAGAGATCGATTGAGTTCCTTATGACAGAGGAATACCAAGAGTTGGACTATGTGAGGAACTCAGGGTGACATCAAGTAAGACAGACACATTTGATCACAGTTCAAGAGTGTTTATTGAACAATGAAATTGCTATGTGGGTTGGAATAACACCTAATCTAAGCCCAAATCTAAGATGGGAACAGGTGTCGACCATCAAATGAAAATAAGGCAGTCCTAGTGGTATCAAGTCAAATAAACGTGCCTATACTAAGAAAACCTATTTCCAATTGCTTACGCTAAATACAAAGGATGTAGGGTTAAGTTTCAAGAAAGAAAGAATTGTTCTCAAATGATAAATCAGGAGGCGATAGCCTGGATCTCCCTTCCCCAAGTTTTAGACATGGGTTAAGATGGGAGCCTGGAGCACAGTGCAGTCTCGGGCTTCTATAGCACAAGACGACAGTTCCAATGGCAGTTCTCAGGACCGTAGATGGCCAAGTATCGTTTCTTCTGAAAGTCTCTTGGCTTTGGGGCCTGATGGGTTTAAACAACAAAACATAAGTTCCTTTAACAAATGAAAGTTTGTTCCCAGTATTCGTTGGGAGATGTGTTCACCCTTGGATCCCCCTCTTCTTGTCTGACCCTTGTCAATTGTAGTTCTCATTTCAAATTGGGTGATGGCCTCACCCCTGGGTCCCCCTCTTCTGGGCTTACCCTTTTCAATTGTAATCCACAAATTTTAATCTCTTTATAGACAGTTCCAAAATGTACTGTTTCTTGGGACTCTAGACTTGGGCCCTCCTGGGATTCGGTTCCCAGGTGTCATCTCACTCTGGGATTTAGTTCTCTTTCTTTCAGCCAACTTACGGATCAAAGTCTTTTTCAATTGTACTGGGCTTTTGATCGACCCTGACGTATGACCACTTTGAGTTCCTCTGGAGGCCTTCCTATGGCCTTCTGGTTGCTGTAGTTTCTCAATATGGGGCTCGACCAGAGTCTCTCGAGTTAGCACCCATGTGGTGCTGCTTTCCCTCTGCAACTGGTCTCTCACTCACACTTTTAACAGTTTCTTTAAAGTTCGTTAGCTTTGGTTCAAAAACGTGCCACTTTGCGATTCTCACTCAACACAGCCCGCTGCTTATCGATTCTCCCCTCGACTCACCAGCTTTGATGAACCGCTTGGCTTTCGGTTTCTTTGCAGTCAAGGTTGGTACCACGGGCGCGCAAGTCTCCTCTGCTCCACCTTATCAGCATAGGCATGCTGGGTGTACCGTTGGCATCTGCAGCAAAAAACTTGTGCTATTGTTCGCGGTCCTAGATACCCCTCCACAAAGGTTCTGCGGGTCTGGGATTAAAAGGGCAAGGTCACTTCGCTCCTTGCCATCCTCTTGCTTCACACTGCCTTTCTCCTTTTCTTGAACTGCCGCGTGGTAGCAGTCTCGATGTGTTGTCTGCTGTGTTTCCCTTTCTCATACTGTGCTCTCTGGTTCCACTTTTTATCCCTGTGGGGAAGGGAAAGGGTTGTCAGGTGTGTGTGATTCTGATCCAATGCCAGACTTTTCCTGACCCTGGTATTGGAACATATCAAAGGCTTTAGTGTTAGTCCGTTGAGTTGTGCGAAAGTGTTCGCAGTGGAAAAGGGGGGCCAGTGGTTTGGAATGTCCTACGTCATAGGATTGGGAAAAGGTGTTAAAGTAAGGGGGATACTGTGGCTCACCTGTTGGTGTCCCACTCTCTGAGGACCCCCCATCCAGGTGATCCTCCCTCACTGGTCCACCCCCAGGAACTGGATCCAATAGCGATGGCCGTGTCCTGGCCACCTGGAGGACAGATCCCTGGGGACTAGCTAGGGAGACACCTTCAGATTTCTCACAACTAGGAATTGACAGAAGACTGCCAACAATCATGAATTAGATAGAGTACTCCAGGATGCCTTTCGGAAGTAGGACCTGTGACGAGCTCCAGAGTCTGGATGGTTAATGAAGCTCATAGCCATGGAGGAATAACCGTACCCAGAAACCGTTCTTTGTTACGCTCACCTGGCTCCCACAGAGGCGTCGATCTGAACTGGACAGCTGCGGTCTCCACCAATGTGACGCGTAGGGCCGAGATGACGGACTGGAATGGCCCACCTAGCTTCGTTTGCTTGGCCCGTAGGAATATTCTTCTGCAAATGGAGAAAGGGAATTAACCACCCGTGGAGTTGAGCGTAAATCCCCCTACCCCCCGTTGTTCTCCCCACAGATCACCTTTGATGTCCCCTCTTATAGTCTCACCTGATGGTTTTAAAAAGAGCTCTCCATCCTGCATTGAGCGCAGGGGCGCGTTGATAACCAGTTGCTTCACTGGCTCGAAGGAATTGGTGAGTTGCAGAACAATATTGACTACGAAAAATATGTAGTTCGTAAGAGTTCACATGTCTGACTTTCACTCTTGTCCGATTCCTTGCAGTTTGCAGCTTGACCCCAGCGAAGAGTTCTTCGTGGTAGCTGACGAAGTTCAGGTAAGGATTTGGCTTATCCTACACCGTTCAATAAAATAAGGCCAGAATGTAACCTGTGGCTTGCTCCCTTATTCAGGTGTGGAGAGAAAATATGAAGTTCGGGGAATAATGCCTCCGGCGGTAAAATTGGGTAAGTCTATTGTGGTGAGAAGAGTTCCCCTTGTTTGTCCTTTCGTCTCACCTTGTTGTCCTTTTGTTCCCCTTAGGGGCCGGGGTTCGGCGAGGATGCAATGGAGACTGCGCCGACCCGTGAAGAGGAATAGTACCCCTGGCGGTAATCAGGTAAGTCTATGGGGGTAGTTACTATTGCCTCTGTTTATTCCCTTGGCTCACCTTTGCTGTTCTTGTGTTCCCCTTAGGTGCCAGAGTGCGGCGGTAACGTGCAGAAGGATGCGGTGGATCGTGAGGATGCTGCGAAGGCCGGTGAGTTCAGCGCGGCGCTGCAGCACGCGAGGTGGCGCGCATAAAATGCTTCTTTCTTCCAGCTCGAAGGCGCGGTGGATCCGGAATTCAGGTAAGGATTGAAGGTTTTGCTCTTATTCTAACCTCTTCTTCTTCTGTTCCTCCCTTTTTCTAGGAGCTGCAGACTCGAGGCGGGCGTGGCAGAAGACTGGAGGCAGGCGTGCAGACACTGTGAGCGTTACGCTGCTGGATGCAGAATAACGCGAAGCGTGTGCTGCTCTTCGGGCGTGGTTTAAATAGCCACCAAAGTAGTCCCAGGTAAGTATTCCTCCCCAGCCCCACCCGAGTAAAAAATAGTCCCTAGGTAAAATAGTCCCTTCCAAGCCTCCTTTGGCTTGGAGCTCTGCAGCATGGACTGCATCAGGTAAGCTTGCAGCATGGTCTGCATCAGGTAAGTTCTACTCTATGAGCCTGGCGCCTATGGCACCAGGACTGACTCTCCATATGAGCCTGGCGCCATAGGCGCCAGGACCACACCCAAACAGCCCCTAGCATGGGTTTTTGGGCTTGCTCAAAATAACTTGATGCCTGCTTCCGGGGTTGCTGGACCTGGTCTGGTTGGGGGTAGGCATCATGACATTCTTTCTCAAAACCGACTCTTAAATTGATTCTGTGGAGGGATTCAGAATCAGACTCTGAACTTTCATCCCAATGGTTGTATTGGACCGTGACTCCAGCGCCTGCCCTCCAATATTATAGACTATTGTAAATATTATAAATGTCTATATATATTGTTAGATAATATTGTTAAGAGGTGTCTCAAGAGATTTATTGTTACATATATGTTCATCTGCTATATGTACTGCACCAGGCATACCTATAGTATGCTTTGGTGTTGTATATGATCATGCCTTCAGCTTATAAACAACCAACACATGTCATCTGACGGGCATCCATTAACTCAGAATGAGCCACTTTGGTGGTACAAAAATAGCCAAATGCCTCATAATCTAATTAGTAATGCGCATGAATGAATGAGATTCCCACTGTCCCTACCTAATTTCTAGAGAAACCACAGCCAAGGGAACAGGCTTGGTGGAATCAGTGGGGAAAGAAGACACTGTTTAGCTTGACTCTAGTCTGGCACTGTGAAGAGACATTAGCGGTGTAGGATAAGTGGGAGGCCCACAGGCCGCCAGGGAAATACCACAACTCATTGTTTTTTCACTTACCTGGTGAGGCTGAGGGGTGAGTCTTGTGGGGCTCTTGCTTCCACTGGACGCAACAAGATGTGGGGACAGTGGCAGATGTGGAGTTAGACTGGGGTAGTACACCTGTCAAATGATAAAGCAGGTGTCCTAAGGTGAACTCAGGGAGGAAAGAAACCTGCCACAGAGCAGAAGGGCGAAGGCTTGGTTGATCTCGATTTTCAGTATAAATACAGACCGTGAAAGCAGGGCCTCAGGATCCTTCTGACTTTTTGAGTTTCAAGAAGGAGGTGCCAAAAATGTTACCACAGGGATATCTGGCTTTTGGCAGCCAAGCGTTCATAGCGACGTCACTTTTCGATCCTTCAATGTTAGCTCTTGCTATCATTGTGAAGCAGAATTCACCAAGCGTTGGACTGTTCACCCACAAATAGGGTACGTGAACTGGGTTTAGACTGTAATGAGACTGGTTTGTTTTATCCCAATGATGCGTTGTTGCAATAGCAATCTTGCTCAGTATGAGAGGGCTCAGGTTCAGATATTTGGTGAATGTGCTTGGCTAAGGACCCAATGGGGCGAAGCTACCATCTGCAGAATTATAACTGAATGCATCCAAGTCAGAATCCCCCCTAAACCATAACGATACTGCAGCGCTGTGGATCCCTGTTTGGCCTACGATAGCCTGTCTCTGGGCCTGTGCATAGAACCACCTCTCCTACCCGTAGTACACTGTATGTTCATGGGGAAGCTGATCCTAAATCATTCGTAGACGACCTGATTCTGGGTCAGGGTTTCCTAAGTAGCTAAGCAGCTACCTTGGTGTGATCTATTGAAAGTCATCCTCTGAGCCAAGCTTTTGTCAACAGCGGAGCAAGAGTCCCCATCCTTTCTGCTTTGCTGCAGGGCACACGGGATCCTCGCACCCTCCCTAGATGCAACGCAGGATGGGGGCGGGCGGGTCGTGGTCTTCTCTCCTTTTCAGGCCAGCCTAGCAAACCAGATGACCCACCCCCATACCCCACCCGGCATCATAGAGTGGCAGGATCCAGCCTCGGGGGCCCTGAGGCACCCTGGCTGCAGGTGGCAGGGAAGAGAGGCTGGGCCTTGGGTGGAGAAGGTGGCCTAAGCCCGTGACCCAGATGGCAGCAGCAATGCCCTCGGAAGGCCCAGGCCCAGACAGCAGCAAGGACACCCTCAAAGCCACTGCGCCACCTGGTCGGAAGGGGACCCGGCAAGATTATATTGTTTGTTGGCAGGGCCCCGCTGGCCACCTGGCCAGGACAGTCAAACCAGATAGCCTGAGTCGCGGCCAGCCTGAGGCCCAGGCAGGCGGACTTGTGATCCGGGACCCCTTCGATTGGCATCTGAGAGCACAGGGCTTTACCTGACTGGCCCCAGAGGGCCAGAACGGAATGGGAATACGACCAAGCACTGCCGCTGGACACCCGGGCATGGGCAAGGGAGTCTGGGTGAGATCCTGAGTCCTGACTAGAGCTCCCTGAGGCAGGTTGGAATGTTCTGTGTCTGCACCCTGCAAGAACTGAGCCTGAGTGCTCACTCCTCGCCAAGCCATGGCACTGGTCCCTGCACACCCGGCTGGGTGAAAAACTCTAAGGCAATGGTGCTCACTGTGTACCCCATGAGGGGACCTGGCCATGGGCACTCAGCAGCTGACATGGGCGCGAGGACTACCTGGCCCTACCTGCCAAGTTTGCCAGTTTCATACATGACACCTCAAGCCCGTCCTGGTTTTTGCTTCCATTTGCATGCTGAAACTTGTAGTTTCATTTTTCCAGTTGTAAGGATGGGCCTACAAGTCCCGGCATGCAGTGCGAGAAACAAAACAACACTGGCTCGATGAGTACCGCATGGTAATGCGAATCCTGGCAGCTATGCTTTGTTGGGTGTCCTGACCCATGTTTGAGCTATCATGCTGCAACATTTGGTGATGGGCTTAGAAAATCCAAGATGGCCAAAAAGCCCACATGTACGCCAGAATAGGAAAACTGTGCAGTACTGGCATGGAAAACATCATGATGGCCAGAACTTCCCAGAAAATGCACAGGAAAATGCATGAAGAATAGGCTGCCACCCATTTTTGCCTAGGTTGTGAGCACAGGAGGGCACTGCCTAAAACCACCATTGGGCTACCCACACAGTAGCCTGAAACCATTGGGAATGGCAATGCTGATTGCCAAAAGCAACCTAGAACTGTGGGGAATTCATTTTCTTAAATCCCAAAAATGGTTGCATTACCAGTACTTACCACTATCAAAAAGACGGCGTTTTAAAACCACCAGACTTTTGTGTAAAACTGAACAAATGAAACAAAACCAGACCAAGGAAAGACTTGCTAAGAGGTGGATACAATGTAAAACTATACTCTTTAATGACTTGAAGGAAGTAATTATTTAATGTGTATGTAAAAATCGTAATAGACTTAAACTGGGGGGCAAAAAGTGACATTTAGCTGAAACCTGGCTTAATGAAACTGAATTCTGCCTGACATCTACCCCCACAGGAGTTAAAACCTGCTCAGCCACTCTTCCCCTTGCCAAAAGGAGTTGTCACCTCTCTGATTAGATTAGGGGTGGAGCAGCTACAGGGAGTTGAACAAAGGCCTGTCCTGGGCCCAGGCAGATGGTTTATTAGGGTGGTCGTAAATGGCTTCCTTTTGAACAAAGCCCTTCCTTGACTCAGGCAGATGGTTTATAGGGGAGGTCGTAAAGTGGCTTCCTCTTGGCAGAAACAGGGAGGGGCAGCCCCTCTGAGGACAGGCTGAGCTTAAAGAAAGTGGATAGACTGGTTTCTCCACCATGTGACCTGGGAAGACACACCTCTGTTGGCCAGAATATGATTTTAAGAAAGATGTATAACTCATGGGCCCTCATTACGACCCTTGCGGAAATTGACTGACCGGACCGCAACAGCGTAAATAGCGTTTCCGCCATTGCACGAAGGAGCAAAGTGCGGCTAATTACGACCCATCGGGCACGAGCATTACGCCATGGCGGAATCCGAAAGGCTGCGATGGCGGAAATGACCCCAAAACGGCCCTTACCGCCGCCGTACGCTGCACCAGGTGCAATACCGCCACCCATCTTAGCGGTCACCGTAATGAGCGGGCACCGTAATGAGCGGGCACCGCAAATTACGGGCACCGTAAATATACGGAAACGGAAGTAAAAGCATGTGGCCGGAACGGGAAACAGCACGCCGCACAACTATAAAATCCGAATCCCAACACAACCATTAAAAATCCGACCCTGACACACATCCCAACCCGTTAGCAACCCCAGTTCAAAAAATAAATATGGGAAAGGTAGCCAAGAAAGCGTGTGATCGCAAGCGGCAGGTCCACTTCTCCCGAGAGGAACTGACCGTGCTGACCGAGACCCTGCAGGAAAATGGCGCCGTCGTCTTCTCCAGTCAAATGACCAGGACGGCCCTTGCCAACAAGAAGGCCATATGGGCCCTTGTGGCACAGCGCGTAAGTGCGGTGGGGACAACACCCCGCACGCCACAGCAATGTCGCAAGCGGTGGGACGACCTGCGGATCCGCGTACGCAGCATACTTTCTGCGAACAGGAACATCGCCACAGCTACCGGGGGGGGATCAGAGTCGCCCATCAAGTTGACCCCCTGGGAGGAGATCTGCGCCTCCACCATAGGAATGGAGAGCATAGAGGGAGTCGGAGGGATGGAGAAAGGAGTGCCGACATCCGGAGAATCAGGTAGGTTTGCCAAGAGAAACAATGCGAAATCCACAAACCACGAACATGTGCAGTACCATGTGACCCCATAGTGCAATACATACTTTGCCCTGACAGCGCCCTCTAAAAGTCAGAATGAATAAACAAATTAATCAAGATGCCATAAACAACCCCTACATGTGCAGCATGCACCCCCTAACTGCAGGCAGCCAAATGAATGCATCCTCAATCCACACGAAAATGAGACCACCTCCAAGGCCCAGTCCCATATCAGCCTCATGTACCACCCCAATGCATTTGACACGTTGCCATTCCAAATCCGACAGACCCATAACTAACGCTCGCCCCTCTTTACTCCACCACAGGGTCCGATACCAACGACGAGCTGCAGGACACCCCTACCAGCACGCCTGCAAAGAGGGCCAGGACCAACGTCCCAAGAGCCTCCACCTCAGGTGCAAGGATCAAGACACGGCAGCAGCAGGAATCAAGTGCCAGCACACTGGAGGGGACTGCAACAGGCACCCCAGCAGCCAGCAAGTCCACAACCCCAGCACCACAGGTCCCCCCAAAGAACGTATCTGATGGCACTGCCTCTGGTGGTAGCAGCACCATAGGTGACACAGCTGTCATGCCAGCATGCTCCGACACGGAAAACAGTGCTGGCGACGTAGGTACCATCCATGACCTTTCCCAATCCCCCTGCATGTTCCATCCCCTACACCATGACGAAACCACGCAGGGGCACCCTGAAGACGACGACTGGCCAACCCCCACAAGTCCTGTGCCAAGGCAACATGTGTTGAGCAGCCCCCCTGTCACACCACCGCAAATGTCCATGGCCCAGCAGAGGCAACAGTCCCTCGACCTGCTGATCGAGCAACAGCAGGAAGCGTCCACGCTACTCAAGGACCATGCAAATGAATGCGGGGGTTCCAGGGCAGCCATGGAAACATCCACCGAGACACTCAGGGCACAAATAGAGAAAAGTAGTGAGAGCCTCAGGGGAGAAATGGAGAGAAGCACCGAGAGCCTGAGAGCACAAATGGAGAGAAGCACCGAGAGCCTGAGGGGGGAACTGCATGCGACGTCCAAAGACGTTTGTGCTGAACTTGCTGCTGTGCGCCGTGTGCTCTCGGAGCTCTCACAAACCCTCAGAGACATGCATGGACGCGAGCAGGCAGAGACGTCATCCGTGGCAAGTTCCGTCCAGGGCAGCCCCCAACGCAGATCTGGCAGGAACCTGCGCTCCACGGGCAGGGGTGCCCCTGATACCCGTAGAGGGGGCTTGCAATAGCGTCTACCCACGGGCAGCATGCATATCTGGACACTGGTGTTGGGGGGGGAGGAAGTAGGGTGGAGGGGGTGTGTTGGGCTTCACTGGGTGGCGGGTCCATAGGGTGTATGAATCAAATCACATTAACAATACAGCACTTCATTATCATCCAATGACATGTGTGGACATTGATATTTGCGTACGAGGCCTTCATAGGCGTACAGTCCACTATGTGCGTGTACTACACACACACAGTGCCACAGGTCCCCTTTCCGTGTAATAGGCACCATGCGTGGTTGCTAGAAGCATGCATCTATGATGCTCTGTCGGATTGCACGTGCATCCTGTGCCTCATGGACTCCCTGGCGTCCCTCCACATCCCCACCCTCATCATCATCATCTTCAGGTGCATGCAGTACAGCGTCAGGGGGCATGGGCACATTCCTACGTATGCACATGTTGTGCAGCATGACACATGCCATGACCATCTTAGAAACCCTCTCATGGCTGTACATGAGTGCCCCGCCAGACCTGCTGAGGCTGCGGAAACGAGCCTTCAGTAGGCCGAATGCCTGTTCAATGACCACACGGCTACGTGAGTGGGCATGGTTGTAGTCCTCCTCATGCTGGTTCTGTGGGTTCCGGATTGGTGTAAGGAGCCATCTCTTCAGTGGATACCCGGCATCACCTGTATGGGACGAATAAAGGGTGTCAGTGGAATGATAGTGCTAAGTAGCCCCCCCCCCTCCTGCAAGGTCATTGACGCATCAAATGGGCCACGATGTCATGCATGGAATGAGACTCACCGAGTAGCCAGGATCTGTGCCCTGCGTGTCGCTCCATGTAGCGTGGTATTCTTGTGTTCCTCAGGACCATAGAATCATGGGTAGATCCTGGAAATCTGGCACAACAATGCGTAAAGATCTTGTTGGAGTCACACACCATTTGCACATTGATTGAATGAAATTGTTTCCGGTTGCGGTACTGGACCTCCATGGCATGTGGGACAACCAATTCAACATGGGTGCAGTCGATGGCACCAATGCAACCCGGGATGCCGCCAAGTGCATGGAATCCCACCTTTGCGTTGGTAATCTCCTGGTACGTGCGTGGTAGTGTGATGTGGTCGTCGGCGTGCTTCAGGAGGGCATCGTGCACTTGGGAGAGTGTCCGTGAGAACAGTGGCTGTGAAATGCCATGCAACTGTCCCACTGTGTGCTGGTAGGTGCCTGTGGCCAGGAAGTGGAGTACAGACACCACCTTCAGTAGGGGTGGGATGGCGGTTGGGCTATCTATCATGCTCACGAGGTCAGCATGTGTCATGTCCACAATGGCGATTATGGTGTCCCGGTCCAAACGGTAGAGGGTGTGGATCTGCTCAGCAGTGAGGTTGAACGGATCAGCTCGGAGGCGTGGGATTGCGGGCCGCCTGCGTGGTGGTAGTGGCAGTGCTTGTGGGCCTTGCTGGCCCTGCCTTGCCCTCCTCCTCCTCCTTCTCCTCCGTCTCCCCTGTGCGCCCGGTTGTTGTACCTGTTGTTGTTCGTCGTCTTCTTGTAGTTGTAGCACTTGCAGTGCTATCTGGTGCCCCAGGCCCAACATCGCTAGTCCTGCCGGTAGCATTTTGGAGTGGGAGTGGTTGTGGGAGGGGTTTGGGTCTGCTATATATGTGCTGTCGGCCTGTATGGCCTCCACCTGTGCTGATTGAATGAATCTGTGGCAGATGCAATCCCTTCTGGCCGAGCACGTCCCGCACGTAAGGCTGCATTTGGCCGCATGGCATCTTGGGGTTGGAATCATGTATCAAATCCCGATGGCAGTGTGATGTACTTTGACTGATTTTCATGCTATGCTCCCATTGTTACACATGCTATGATTGCAGCCGCTTACATACCTGTGAAGAGTCAGTGGTATGTAGGGCTCGATCGATGGCCGACCCTCATGCAGCACAGTATCGTACTTCACCGACGGGCGTGGCGTCCCATTTGTGATTGCAGCCAGTTAGCATTATGACACACAGCCGCACTACATTGATGTAATTGTGAATGCAAGCGTTCACAGAAGCCTTTTCGACGTAATGTTGCAAGTGAGGAATTCGAAGGCCAGGATTTTTGGTTGCGAAGTAGCGGTGAGGAGACGCCCACAGGTCTGCCTGGAAATGTAACGTTCTATTGTTGAATGTCCTTGGGACAGGGCCCATAACGAGCAAGCAATGAATGACATGAATTGAATGGGATGCGCAATAGCGTAGTGGACGATAAGGCAGGACGTTCCCAAGTCCATCTAGCTTCACGACACTACAGATCCGGCCAGGAGCACAGTGGTTTTTGCAGACTGCATTACGCACAGACGCGATGGAAGTTTCACATATTATGTGAGTGAATGTTCATGCGTTTTCATTGCGGGATGAGGGAATGATGAATGGATGCATGGACAGATGATTCCATTTAGGGTCTGCCATGTACATGTGTTTTTTGATTCAATCCCCTTCCCCTGCGCTATGTGATGCAAGGCTGCCATAGTGGGACTTACGTCTATCTGCCCTTGTCGGATCCTCCCTGTCTCGACGCGCCTTCATACACTTGTGTCTAGGCACGTTACTAATCCCATGTCATGGGTTCTATCTTGACGGACGCATGCACAGTAACCGACGTTGCCAATGGTGTATTAACCTCGATTGGTTTCGTTATGTATCGATACTGATTTAGGGGTGTGTATATTCCTTTGGAGTGGCCTAGCATGCATATGGGTGTGGATTTGGTGTGTTGAATGAAGATAGTGATGCATCATGTGTCATGTAGTGCAATCGGTTAATTTGTGTTTCATTTTGGTGACAGGTATCTCCTGCCCTATTGCAGATGCCATCTGTACGCCACTCCTCCAGATGGTTTTTACTCTCGACACCTGCAGCTTCGGGTGAATCAGTGGAGCAGCATTACGATCTTATGGGACGATCGCCAATGGGCCACATGCCCTTACGCTGTTCTGGTGGCTAGGTGCAACATTTCGGCCTTTCAGCTGGACTAGTGCCTGCCTCATGGGACGGACCTGCGGTTCTTGCCGCTTCCATGTTGCCTTTTGGAACGTTGATGTTGGCCCTGTGTGCCATGATGGTACAGGGCGTCACACAAGTGGAAGCTGGTCAATTATTGCAGATGCAGCCCTCGGTGATGATGGATGTTTTGGTGTTATTTTACAAATTGCTGTGAGGCCTTTGTCATTTGGATGTGCATTTAAATTGTATTCCGATATTTGGCGTGTTGCGTTATTCTTTGCAGGTGATGTGGCGATTTTTGATTTGTGGCGGTATGTATTGCGAGATGATCTGCATTGTGTTCCACCTTCTGAGTTGAGTTGTGTGGTACAGTACTGGCCGCTTTTGCCTACGTAGCACAGTGTGGTCACGGATAGGGGCTGCCATTGTGACTGTTTACATGATGTGCTGTTCAGGGGCGGGGGATTGGCTTTTGGCCGACTGGTGCCTGTCAGCCAGGTCGATTGATGGTATGATGGGATGTTCAGAATGTGGCTGGTCACAGGTGCCTGTGTTTGCGTGCGTTTGTTGGAGGGGGACTGGGGTCATGTCCATTGGAATAGCTTCTGTATTCATGCCATCTGTGCCCTGCAGCTCCCATCGGCCCCTCTTGGGATGTGCCTGGCTGCTCAGTCACTCTGCCAACTTGTGTGGTACATGCTTCTGCTGATGGTTGGTTTGTTTACTGGCAAGAGTACAGGTCTGGTGCAATCCCCCTCAGGATGCTGTTTTGGATGTTGCCTTGCGCTGGTGGCAAGCGATGGGGGACTACTGTTGTTTTGTGTCATGTGTTCTTGATTTCCATTTTGATGTCTTGTACCTTCACATGCCTGTGCTGCATCAGTACGGCTATGGTGAAATGCCGTACATGGATGCCCACTCACGGGGCGCTTCGAACACCTGCATGCATTTCTACGTTGGCATGCATGGGTGAATTGTAGATTTCACTGGTTGCATGGTGTGAGTACATTGCGCCTGCCAGGAGTTGTGCTATGTGGCCAGGGAGTGGAGTACAGGCACTCAGTGGGCCATTTACGGTTGGTTCACGATGCCGTATTTCTAGCCATGGCGGAATGGTCCATTCCGCCATGCCTGATGGCGTTAGGTACATGTCCGCTAGGGTCGGAATTGCCGTACCGTTGCACCATGGTGGTGTTTGCGGTTTGGCATGGTGCGCGCGCGCGTGCTTAGTGCAGTTAGCGTTGGCGTTCACTACGGTGTCGCTAATGGCTTCGTACTTTGCGGTGACGGGTCATAGTCGCACCGAGCGCTTTTCGATGGCGGTATTGCATTTCCGCCATCGTTTTCCCCTTTCCGCCAGGGTCGTAATGAGGGCCATGGTGCGGACTTGTCAAAATTAGCTAAATGATACCATAATTCTTGTGATTTTTCTGCGCACATTTTAAGAGGTTTTAGGACCTGGTGGTATGATCTGGGGGGTTGCTAGCGGAAAATAGGGGTTTACTCCAAATGTCTGCATGTTAAAAATCTGACACTTCATCAATTAATGTCCACACTCCTTGTGCACATGTGTGTAAATTTGGGTAAATGTCCGATATTGCAAAACCAGTTAAAAAGTGCAAAATGTTGCCATTTCTGAATGCAAGCCCCCAGGAAGAGCAGAGTTTGAACAGAGTATACCTCATGTGATATGTGATGGGTGCATGTAATTTTAAACAACTGTGTATCTGTGAAATATGTATTTGAATCAAATATAGATTTGTGGGCAAACTGACCAGGGGAAGATCCTCTGACCCATAAAACCTACAGAATCACTCTGACTCACATTTCCTTCCCCAATCATGGGAGAGGGGAGAATTGGGCCAATGACAGGTAGAGAGGGGCAGTCTTAGCTAGGCCCAGGCACACACCCACTTTCAAAACACATAAAAAGAGACTGCTGGGACAGGTAGAGACATTCAAATCCAGTTGCTGCAACGCGCTCTGCCGGACCACACAACATCCAGAAGATACCATATCCAACACTTATACTTTAAAACTCCAAAGAACTTGATTCGGAACTCAAAGCAAGGGCCTAAACCCACAAACTGAGAACTCTTCTCAGCAGGCCTCAGCATCCAGCAAACCTAACAGCGGTAGCAGCATCCAGGAGCCGTGCAGATCAGCGCTGTGTCCAGAGAAAGCTGTGCAGAAATATCCAGGAGCTGTGCACAGACGCTGTACCCAGAGATCCAGGAGCCGGGCCAGGAGCAGTGTCAAACCAGACCAGCAGAGCAGAGACCAGACGCTGTGCGCAGAGACCGTCTGGGGCGAAACCAGAACCGAAGCCATCTTGACCCGATCCGTGAGACCTAGACCTTCCAAATACATTGTGAGTACAGCTAGGACAGTGTGAAACCAAATATCTTAGTTTCCAGTGATATAATTCAATCTATTTAATCTAAGTAGAACTGCCTCCTAACTGTCACTTGTCAGTTCTGCAGCAATATAGCTGTCACCTGTCATTTTTAAAAGCTGTCACCTGTCAATTTGAGTTACTTTAAATTTGAAAAACGACCTTTACAAAATCGTTCATATCTTTGGAACCGTTTGGCTAGAAACTTGGTTTAACTTTCCTCTGAAAGCTTAGAATCTTAGCTTTTTAACGAACCTAGAACCGACTTGCTACTCCTTATACTTTTGCCGTAATCGTGATTCACGCATTCACGAATTTTGCCGCGATTCGCGATTTGGTTAAAAATCCAGCCACGTGTGAAAACAGCAGCTTCCTTGCTTTCCTTTGCCAAAAATTCGTTTAACCTGCTAGTTACTCCTAGAGCATTGTTAAAGGGAGCCTGAGCTCATCCCAAGTATCTTTCACTCACCCTGAACCTCCTAAAGGGAATTAAAACCATTTTCAGCATATTTCTCACTGCATTGTCACCATATTCAAAGCATTTTGCCTGTGTTTCAAAACTCCTATCTGTTGTATAAGCTGCTGGGGGGGAATTGAACTGCATTCTATTTGATTGCATTCCTAAGAACTGTGTGCTCTCATCTTCATTTCCTTACATTGCATAAGGGGGGGGGAGTGGATTGCCAGAGAAAAGTGATTACATTGTTTGTTGAAATCATATTGAGTATTTTCTGTACTGCATTTTCATTCAACATTGCATCCATCTGAACTTATATAAAGCATTCTCTACCACCTTATTCTTCTGTTCCTATTCACAAGTGTGCTACCTCATCCTTATACTACTCCTGGGTAACTAAATCAGTTTACTAGTAGGACATTATTCACTGTTGATCACTGCTCATGTTTTAAGTGTGATATTAATTATTAATTCATTATAAAAGTGTGATATATATATACTGTTAATTTTTTTTCAAATAAACCTTTTAAACTTGCAAAACAGAACTACTTCTTGGCTCAGTGTGGTCAGGGGGATTCTAAGAGAGGGGTGGTATATAGGGGTAGTCATCCAGAACTCATGAACTAGACATAAAGATATATCAATAAGGGTTTCCATTCAGTATCCCAGACTAGGCATTGACTTAGCTGTAGTGTTGAATTGAATCTTCTTACAAAGTGGGGGCTCGAGCCGGACGTCTGGGTTAGATCTATCACTTGTGCAGCTTAATACAGTGTGCTAACTGACGGGATACATACATCCGGTCGGATCACCACACTGTTTTACGCTGTAAAGCACTCTTCAAAGGGACACTCTAAGGAAAAGGTCTGTTTTGCAAAAATAAAATACTAATTTCTGTAAGTCAGGACAGAGATCAATCTCTAGAATGACGACCTTGGTAGACATGAAAATAGCGAGGGAGCACCTCTTACATAAGCTATTTGTAAGAGGTGAGTGGACTCACCAGGACCAAACGGTCTGGTTGCAGGCCATCGCGCAACAGGTCACTGAAACAGGGTCAGACATATGGAGAGATCAGGGTCCATTACAGGTGGCCCTGAGTGAACTATATATGGCTCCTAAAGCCAAAGATGAACACAATAAGATTGCCAGGATAGCGGCATACCTGTACCTATATATGGGAGACATGCAGGATAAATGTACGAAAGCCAAGATATGGCAAATAGGCGACAGATGGCGTTAGAGAAGGTCCAATCTGACCTGGTCTCTTCTGAGCAGAGGCTGCAGAGGAGCCAGGAGTTAGAAAATTATAGTAGGCAGTATATCATTAAAATAAAAGAGGATATGGACATCCTGCAACAGGAAAAGGCTGACCAGGATACCAGATTTCTGGCCTTGCAAAAGGAGTACCAAGAAGGTTTGGACTCCCTACTACAGAGCCAGAAAAAGCTGGAGCAACAATTAGATTTCAATAGGGTATGTGCTGAGCAGGTAGTCACCCTGCAAAGCCACCTAGATAGGGAAAAGGCAGAAAGCAATACATTGATTCTGAAAGACCTGGATACCCAGGCAGAGTTTGATCAGGAGTGCCAGAGAGCTGTTGCCTTCCAAAGGCAAAGGGACGACCTGGTGGCACAGATGCAGACTCTTAGTCAGGAAAGGGACACCTTAGGCCAGGAAGTCTGCCATTTAAAAAGGAAAATGGAAGAAAATAACCTGGCTCTCCAGGGACTGGGTGACCTCCAAAAAGAACACCAGAACTTGCTAGAGCACACCAGGAGGGTGGAGGAGCAGGCCAGTAGGGAAGGGACACAGGAGGTAACCCTCCTGCAGCAAAGACTGGCCCAGTACTCCAGGACCAATCAGGAGGCACAGAGAGAAAATTAGGCTCTCTGTCAGCACAATGATAGGCTCCAACAACAGGTTGCGATGCAGGAGAGACTGATAGTGTCTAGTAAGGCCTTAACTGAGGAACTGAAAGCGCAGGCTCTTGCATTGCAACAGGGAGCAGGGGCAGATAGAGACCAGGTTCGCTGGGAGAGGGAGACTCCTGAGCATAACCTCAGGAGCCCTAGTACCAGAGGCCTTCATATCTCTCAGTCCCTGGACTCTGCCACCCCCATGTCCCCTCGCGCACATGAGCACTGGGCCACAGGGATGGCAGATTACTATCCAACCAGAAGTATGGGGCTCATAGGCCAGTACCTCCCAGGAATGGAGGGGCGGGCATCCGGGTATGGGCACCCAAGCACAGTGCAATTTAGTGGGGAACCCCAGGAGAGTAGGCCCATTAAGGGCATCCTGAAAACTTCTGCCCAGTTAGGTCAGTGGGGGGTACCCATCAAATCCTGGCAGCAAGAAGGAATCTGAAGACTCCTCTGAACGGCTCAGGACACAGGAGGCCAGGTCCCCACATTCTGCCAGCCATTCCCATGCTCGCAGAATCCGGGAAAACCTGGAAGAGCAGGCAGGAACCTCTGGGAGCAGTGCCTCTGAGTCAGAGGATGAATGGACCAGGGTTACCCGAACCAAAAAGGCCAATAAGGCAAAAAGGGCCTTGCTTAAGGACCCATTGAAGCAAATAAAGGCAATAAGGAGTGTCATCACACCTTATCATAAGAACGCCAAGTATTCCGTTTGGAAACACTTGGAGCTCTATGAGCAAATGATGGAGACTTTCCATTTGAAGGACAGCACTAGCTGCATCCAGTACGTCAAATGGACATTCTCCCCGGAATACTCCAGTTTCTTTGCGGGGCTGGAGGACCAAAATCATTTAAGATGGTCCACCTATAAGGCGGCCATCTTGAAACATTTTTCTGTTCACAGAAATCCTCAAGAGGCTCGCAAGGCAGCCTACAATTTGCAATGTGGGGAGGATCAGGCCCCACAAGAGTTTGTGCAAGAATTAAAGCGTGCTTTTGCGCAGACCACCAGAAGGGTGCGCACAGACAGCAAAGAGTTTGTCAATACATTTTTCCATGCTCTCCCTAAATATATAATGACCCAGCTCGTGAGAGATTTTCATGAGAAAAGATCTTTAGACTGGGTCATTGAACAGGCTACCCAGATCTATGAGGTGCAGAAGCCTATCGAAAATAAAAATAGCGCGCCGAAAAACCCCAAAACCAACAGCACCCCTGCTGCTGCCAAGGTGGCAGAGGTAAAGGTTGCCCCCGTTTTAGATTTGGAGATGGGGGGGGCCTAAAAACCTGCCTGCACCAAATAATTCACAGCCCAGAAGGCCCTCGGGCCAGTCACAGACAGGGAGTCAAGGAGGTAGTCCCACAAATGGGGTCCCCCGCTCTCCTGACTATGTAAGTCCCCGCTATAAGGGAAACCGACCAATCCTGGGTTATGTGTGGACTCCTCCAGCCCAAGGGGGGGGATCCGGCCAAGCACCTAACCCAGGGAACTTCCCTCCCAACTTCCCACAGGAGGGCAGAAATTCTCCAAATCCTGGGCAGAACTTTTTCCCCAGGTATCCACCCAATTTCCAGCCCCAAAATCATCCATCCTTCTTTCCCCAATTCCCTGAGCCCAGACAACCTAATCCGGGAGAGGGGAGGCCAAGGGTGGAGGGGTACCAAAATCTTCCCAACCAGGGGTACTACCAGAGAAGGGATAGCTACCCTTCCTGGGATCAGCCCAGGGGAGAAAATAGAGCCCCGTATCAGCCTGAGCGGGTTTCACAATTTGAGCGCCAGGTCCAAAATATGGCACGAGATCTGGGTCACATACTGAGGGCTCAACAGAACCCTCAGATGAGCATGCCACCGCAGAATGCCCCAAACTCGGGACCTGGTGCTCTAGAACAATGACGGGGGCAGCATCCCGATAACACACTGGTTCCCAGGGAGGAGGCACAAGGGGAAGGGGGGTGTAAAGCCTTGGAGGAAGCTTCCTTCCCAACTTGTAAACAGCCCCTGGAAAGCCAGGAACCGGAAACAAAATCTCCTGCCCCTGAATGCCTGCCTCCCAAGGAGCAGAGGGGGGGGGTAGGAGAAACAAAGGACTCAAACAGACCCACTTTGTGGAGGAAGTACAGGTCTTCCAATTTGAGGGAGAGGGATCCTCAGAAGATCCCGGGAAAAGGATCTTCTCCTTCAAAGATGGGGGAACTCCTCCCAAAGAAAAATGGGTCCCAAGGGATTCCAATCCAGACTGGGGAGATACGGAGACTGAGCTACGGCCGCCCATCATCTCATCCCAGAACCCACAATACCAAAATCCCCTGGTTCAAACCCATCCTGGGAACTGCCTCCAAAAAGGGGGGGGTGGCCCGGAACCGGAACCAGGGGAACCCACCATGGCTCTGATCTCCAGTTGCCAACTTTTTCTTTCAGATTCCCAAGGCTCTCCACAGAATTCTGCCCAAATCTCTTCACTAGCAATGTCCAAAACCAGAAAATTAGCCCACCAGTTGTCCAAAAATGTGCATTATCTGCGCCCCCTTGAGGAGAAGGAGGGAAGATACTATGCCCTGGTACAAGTACAGGGGCAGGGTACAATTTTGGCACTAGTGGACACGGGATCCCAAGCTACCCTTCTGTCCAAAAGGGCCTTTGAGGAACTAAATGCAGGAAGGGGAGAGAATTACCGTATTCCTCTCACCTCTCTTCCTGGACAACTGCAGAACTTTGACGGGAAGGAAATTCCCGTTGAGGGAACTGCAGACTTGGACATTAAAATTGGGCGACACAAGGTGAAACACCCGGTCATATTAGTGACTCCAGAGGGCACCCCTTGTTTACTAGGGAATGACCTCCTGAGAAGGTTGTCACCCCTAATAGATTGTGTAAACAAGGTCCTCTGGACCCAGACTAGCCGACCAATAAAATTAAAACAGAGTGTCAACCATGTTAGTTTAAACAGCACCTGCCTCATGGTTGAACAAAAATCTGACCAAGTAGAATTTCACTTCCGGAACAACCAAACTCCAGACATGACAGTAATAGCCGTAGGGCAACAGACTGGTGATGGGGGGTCCTCTCTATTTCTGAAAATCAACCTTCCTTCCAGTTTAAGGTGGTATTCCACACTTGAAGGAAACACCCTGAAATTCTTTACTAATCCACAATCAGAAACTCCCACTCCTATCGTCCAGAAAGATGTGAAATCAGCTCAGAGCCTGGCTGATATTCAGCAAATTGGAGAGCAGTTGTTCATCCCTGTTCAGTTAAATGATGGGAAGGACTCTGTTCTCGCTCGAGTGTGTGTGAACAACGGTAAGAGCTTCATCAGCGAAGCCATGTTCCGCCAACTCCCAAAAGATCCAGCCATTCCCACATTCAAACTGATAGACAAATGGGAAATGGACCTGGAAGCACCTAATTCCAAACATCTCCTGCCAAGCAGGTGTATGCTCAAAATCTCCATTGGCAACAAGAGCATAGTCCATAATTGTTGGGTCGTGCGAGACGTCACTGCCGCCTTTTACTTAGGCAGTGACATTCTCAATCGCTTTGCCATTAGTTTGGACCTAATAAACTTCAAAGCTTGGTCCCGATTAGCGGATAATCCCATGGGCTTTGATGATCCAGAAAAAGCATTTAGGTCAGCTCAATTGCTACCTTATGCAGTTGAAATTCAGATCAAAGAGGAAGTCACCATCCCAGAAAGGACCCGACAATTCTCCCTGGAAGTGAAAGTTAAAAGAGGACAAACATTGCAAAACCCGGATGCTTATATACATCTAAATGCTTCTCTCCAACAGCAAGGGTTGGGGGTAAACCCAACACCATTAGTCAACATAGAACATGACACCATTCCAATAGAGGTGGATAACAGTGACTTAAAGAGTATTACTCTAGCTGCAGGCACCATTATTGAAATGGCGGTTGATGACCGACATTTTTCCATTGATTTAGGAAATGAACTGCTAGGACCAATCCCCAAGGACTGTTTTGACCGTGACAGTGATGACAATACAACACCAGACAGGATTTTTACCCGGCATGTGGGGAACTTCCTGGTGTACACTTCCTGCCCTTATGGTAAGGAAGATGTGACTTGTGACTTCAGGAGGGATGAGGTGATTTTCCAGGTCCATGAGGGTTGCCTTTCCCACCTGAAGCCTCCAGTCCAAATCAGCACTCTGACCAGGGACTTCTCCATCCAGCTGGAGGAGGCTGCTGAGATAGCCAAACCAGAAGTCTTTCCAGGCTTCAGACAGATGGTGGAAGAGAGAGTCAACCTAGGAACAGAAGCAAAAGTTGAAACAAGTTTTCTTGGATTTCCAAGATCTCTTTGCAGTAGACTCCTATGACTGTGGTCGCACCGACATCCACACAACAACAATTCCCACGGACCCTGGCATGACTCCTGTGTTTGTGAAGCAATATCGTTTGCCTCTCGCATCCATGGAGTCCCTTACTGAAATAATTAAGAACCTTGAGTCCCGGGGAATAATCCGTCCAGTCCACAGCACCTTCAATAATCCGGTGCTGGGAATATTGAAGCCAAACGGCCAGTGGAGACTCTGCGCCGACCTTAGGGAGCTCAACAAACGGGTCCATACTTCCCGATGGCCTCTGCCCTACATTGACCAAGGGCTGGCCCAGATCCAGGGGTCACAGGTATTCACTGCAATAGACCTGACCAATGGATACTGGACTGTGCCTGTCAGTAGGGAGGACCAATACAAACTGGCTTTTACCTTTGGGGGCCAGCAGTACACATGGACCCGGACTCCCTTCGGATACCTCAACTCCGGCAATGAATTCAACATTTTCCTACACAAGGCCATGCCCGACCTGGGTGCAAGGGGTAACCTGGCTTATGTAGATGATGTCCTCATCAAAAGTTCATCTGTGGAGGAACACATAGCGGAGATCCGTTATGTTCTGACCCACTTGAGGGCCGCCGGAGCAAAACTTTCCTTTCAGAAAGCACAGTGGTGTAGAACCTGTGTAAATTTCTTGGGGCATGAGATTACTCCTCAGGGTCTCTGTCCCCAGGAAAAGAAAGTGGAAGCACTTCAGAAACTGAAAGACCCCACAACTCTGCGGGAACTAAGGAGCCTCCTTGGACTGACTAATTACAGCAGAAAGTTCATTGAGGGCTACGCAGAGATCACCAGACCCCTGATTCATCTCCTGAAGGGGGGGGTCAAGTGGGAATGGGGTCCAGAACAAGCCGAGGCAGTAAGACAACTCAAAAGAAGCCTCTCACAAGCGCCCTGCCGAGCTTACCCTGTCAGAAACAAGGAGTTCTTCCTGGAGACGGGGTTCTCTAATACGTGCTTGACGGCAGTATTATACCAAAAGCATGACAAGGTCAATAAAGTAATCTCCTATGCGAGCAAAACTTTATCCTCTGTGGAGGAAAAATTCAACGATTTTGAGAAGGCACTCCTGGCAACGGTGTGGGCATTGAAGAATTATCGCCCGTTTATCCATGGGGAACACATCATAGTGGAGACTCCACACCAGCATCTGCAATATCTCCAAAGTAACAGAATCCGGGCCGGAAATGTGAGTAATTCCCGAATTACTTTCTGGATTCTGTCAATGCAAGGCTTTCCTGTGGAGGTCAGATATGGCCAAAACAAGAAGAGTCCCCTCGCGCAAGGTCTGGCTGACTTGCATGATTGTGCCAGAGAAAACTGCCTCGAGGACGAAAGTCTAAAAATCAAGGACAACATGGAGGCATACCTTAATTCCCCACACAAAGTCTTTGAAGAGGACAAGTGTGAGGGAATGCCCACTGTCTATGTGGATGGATGCTCTTACCATGTTGACAACGACGGGGAGAAAGAACTGGTGGCTGGCGTAGGGAATGCAGAACCCTCCGCTGGATACAAAATTGGTCCCCGAAGTAGTCAGGTGGCAGAATTGATGGCTGTGCATCAGGCCATCCTCACTGCTGCCCAACATCAACTCCACAAACTGGTCATAATCACAGATTCTGATTATGTACGGAACGGGTTCATGGAGCACCTGGGTAATTGGAAAACCAGAGGCATGTTATGTGCTAACAACAAACCCTTGAAACATGGGAAGTTGATCCAAAACATTGATGATCTGGTCACCTCGAATGAGCTGACCATCTATTGGAAAAAGATCAAGGGTCATTCCAAAGTAGAGGGACCAGACAAAACTGGAAATGACTTAGCTGATCAGCTGGCCAAAACCGGGGCCATCCAAGGGGATCTAATTGAGGTTCCAGACAAATGCTCACAATGATCTTTCAATTGCACAATGGAGTAAGGAGACCCCTGATGCTGATTTGATTACCGCTCAGAAGGGGGATCCAATAATTGGTAAATTTTACCAACACATTGAGGACCCTGAGAACTTTCCCCTGACGGATACCAATTACAACGGGAAAGAGGACCTTAGAGTGTTGATGAAATGTCCAAAAATGTTCCAGATCCAAGATGGTTTGTTGGTAAGGAAATCCCAAGTTGGCCATGATCAGTGGGTGGTTCCTACCTCCTTCTGAAGCCTGATGTTAAGTCACGCCCATGATGCGGCTATCGCCGGTCATAGGGGGTTTCATACAACACTTGAGATCTTAAGAGAGGTTGCCTACTGACCACACATGGGCCAGGACCTCAACCAATATTTGAAGGGTTGTCTTGTGTGTGCACAATTTCAGCCAACATCCCTCACACACCGGGCGCCTCTCCAAAAGAGGGGAATGACACTCCCATGGTCAGATTTACAAATCGACTTTGTAGGCCCTGTGATTCGCTCCGCTAGGGGGAATAAGTACATGTTGACTGTGACATGCTTGTTTACCAAGTGGGTGGAATGTCTCCCAGCTCCAAATTGCAAGGCAGAAACAGCAGCTGCCCTGATGATTAACCACATCTTTTCCCGTTTTGGTCTACTTCAAAGGATTGAGTCAGACAGGGGTAGCCACTTCACCAGTGAAGTAATGACAAAGATGTGGGAGATACTGGGGGTCAAGAGAAAGCTACACATTGCTTACAGGCCAGCTTCTTCTGGAGCAGTGGAATGCTACAACCGGACAATTGTGAGCATCTTAAAAAAGTTTGTGGCAGATTCTGGGCCAAGTTGGGATATCCGATTACCTCTGGTACTAATGGCCATCAGATCTACCCCTTCATCTGCAACCAAAATGTCACCATTTGAGTTGATGACTGAACGCAAGATGGTGCTTCCTCAGCATTTGCTCTACAGGACCCAAGAGCAGACACTGATAAATGCCTCCACAACTCATGAGTATGTGGAGAATTTAAGGAAACACCTTCAACATGCTTTTGCCTATGCTCAGCGGAATCTAGAAAGATCAGCCGAGAGTATGAAGACCCACTATGACCTGAAAACCTCCAGGAAGGAATATCAGGTGGGGGACCGGGTCTATTTATACAACTTCCAAAGAAACCAGGCAAAGCAGCGAAAATGTTTGCCTACATGGAAGGGACCCTATGAGATTATAGACAAGATCTCCCCGGTGGCCTACAAGATCCACATCCCTAAAGGTCCTTTGGCAGAGGGGGAAGACAAGTGGGTCCACATTAACCAGTTGAAGTGTTGCCATCCCAGGCACACTCTGCAACAACTGGAGGAATCCTCTGGAATCCTAGAGGGTACTGTCTCAGATTAATTCAGTTCTTACTTAAAATATCCTACATATCGCCTATCAAATTCTGAGTTTCTTAATGTGGGTGTTTTCGTTTTTGAATGCAAAAAGAAATGTGCATGTTCATATGTTTTGACTATAAATTTATATGCCACCCCACTATATCAATGGTGGGGGAAAAATGTCTATGAATAGGTATTGCCGCTCTTCCTTTGTCGTCCTAGGAGAAAGAAAACCTTGAGACTGGCCAGGGAGGACGATCCGGAGACCGGGAGCAAAGATCCGAGGGGCCCGGGGTACCGCCCAATATTCCCATCAGGACCGACGAGGAGAACCGATCGATCAGTACCGGATGGAGAAGAAGATGCTGAACTGTGCCATTTGCAGAATTGGAAGAAGATTATGCTGACATACCAGTGCGTGGGTCAAAACCTTTGTGCACCCGACTCCCCATCGACTCAAATTCAAAGTGCAGTCGCGTGGGGGGGCTTTGTTGGGTGTCCTGACCCACGTTTGAGCTATCATGCTGCAACATTTGGTGCTGTGGGCTTAGAAAATCCAAGATGGCCAAAAAGCCCACATGTACGCCAGAATAGGAAAACTGTGCAGTACTGGCATGGAAAACATCATGATGGCCAGAACTTCCCAGAAAATGCACAGGAAAATGCATGAAGAATAGGCTGCCACCCATTTTTGCCTAGGTTGTGAGCACAGGAGGGCACTGCCTAAAACCACCATTGGGCTACCCACACAGTAGCCTGAAACCATTGGGAATGGCAATGCTGATTGCCAAAAGCAACCTAGAACTGTGGGGAATTCATTTTCTTAAATCCCAAAAATGGTTGCATTACCAGTACTCACCACTATCAGAAAGCCGGCGTTTTAAAACCACCAGACTTTTGTGTAAAACTGAACAAATGAAACAAAACCAGACCAAGGAAAGACTTGCTAAGAGGTGGATACAATGTAAAACTATACTCTGAAATGACTTGAATGAAGTAATTATTTAATGTGTATGTAAAAATCGTAATAGACTTAAACTGGGGGGCAAAAAGTGACATTTAGCTGAAACCTGGCTTAATGAAACTGAATTCTGCCTGACATCTACCCCCACAGGAGTTAAAACCTGCTCAGCCACTCTTCCCCTTGCCAAAAGGAGTTGTCACCTCTCTGATTAGATTAGGGGTGGAGCAGCTACAGGGAGTTGAACAAAGGCCTGTCCTGGGCCCAGGCAGATGGTTTATTAGGGTGGTCGTAAATGGCTTCCTTTTGAACAAAGCCCTTCCTTGACTCAGGCAGATGGTTTATAGGGGAGGTCGTAAAGTGGCTTCCTCTTGGCAGAAACGGGGAGGGGCAGCCCCTCTGAGGACAGGGTGAGCTTAAAGAAAGTGGATAGACTGGTTTCTCCACCATGTGACCTGGGAAGACACACCCCTGTTGGTCAGAATATGATTTTAAGAAAGATGTATAACTCATCGTGCGGACTTGTCAAAATTAGCTAAATGATACCATAATTCTTGTGATTTTTCTGCCCACATTTTAAGAGGTTTTAGGACCTGGTGGTATGATCTGGGGGGTTGCTAGCGGAAAATAGGGTTTCACTCCAAATGTCTGCATGTTAAAAATCTGACACTTCATCAATTAATGTCCACACTCCTTGCGCACATGTGTGTAAATTTGGGTAAATGTCCGATATTGCAAAACCAGTTAAAGAGTGCAAAATGTTGCCATTTCTGAATGCAAGCCCCCAGGAAGAGCAGAGTTTAAACAGAGTATACCTCATGTGATATGTGATGGGTGCATGTAATTTTAAACAACTGTGTATCTGTGCAATATGTATTTGAATCAAATATAGATTTGTGGGCAAACTGACCAGGGGAGGATCCTCTGACCCATAAAACTTACAGCATCACTCTGACTCACATTTCCTTCCCCAATCATGGGAGAGGTGAGAATTGGGCCAATGACAGGTAGAGAGGGGCAGGCTTAGCTAGGCCCAGACACACACCCACTTTCAAAACACATAAAAAGAGACTGCTGGGACAGGTAGAGACATTCAAATCCAGTTGCTGCAACGCGCTCTGCCGGACCACACAACATCCAGAAGATACCAGATCCAACACTTAGACTTTAAAACTCCAAAGAACTTGATTCAGAACTCAAAGCAAGGGCCTAAACCCACAAACTGAGAACTCTTCTCAGCAGGCCTCAGCATCCAGAAAACCTAACAGCAGTAGCAGCATCCAGGAGCCGTGCAGATCAGGGCTGTGTCCAGAGAAAGCTGTGCAGAAAGATCCAGGAGCTGTGCACAGACGCTGTACCCAGAGATCCATGAGCCGGGCCAGGAGCAGTGTCAGACCAGACAAGCAGAGCAGAGACCAGATGCTGTGCGCAGAGACCGTCCGGGGCGAAACCAGAACCGAAGCCATCTTGACCCAATCCGTGAGACCTAGACCTTCCAAATACATTGTGAGTACAGCTAGGACGGTGTGAAACCAAATCTCTTAGTTTCCAGTGATATAATTCAATCTATTTAATCTAAGTAGAACTGCCTCCTAACTGTCACTTGTCAATTCTGCAGCCGCATAGCTGTCACCTGTCATTTTTAAAAGCTGTCACCTGTTAATTTGAGTTACTTTAAATTTGAAAAATGACCTTTACAAAATCGTTCATATCTTTGGAACCGTTTGGCTAGAAACTTGGTTTAACTTTCCTCTGAAAGCTTAGAATCTTAGCTTTTTAACGAACCTAGAACCGACTTGCTACTCCTTATACTTTTGCCGTAATCATGATTCACGCATTCGCGAATTTTGCCGCGATTCGCGATTTGGTTAAAAATCCAGCCACGTGTGAAAACAGCAGCTTCCTTGCTTTCCTTTGCCAAAAATTCGTTTAACCTGCTAGTTACTCCTAGAGCATTGTTAAAGGGAGCCTGAGCTCATCCCAAGTATCTTTCACTCACCCTGAACCTCCCAATGGGAATTAAAACCATTTTCAGCATATTTCTCACTGCATTGTCACCATATTCAAAGCATTTTGCCTGTGTTTCAAAACTCCTATCTGTTGTATAAGCTGCTGGGGGGGAATTGAACTGAATTCTATTTGATTGCATTCCTAAGAACTGTGTGCTCTCATCTTCATTTCCTTACATTGCATAAGGGGGGAGTGGATTGCCAGAGAAAAGTGATTACATTGTTTTGTTGAAATCATATTGAGTATTTTCTGTACTGCATTTTCATTCAACATTGCATCCATCTGAACTAATATAAAGCATTCTCTACCACCTTATTCTTCTGTTCCTATTCACAAGTGTGCTACCTCATCCTTATACTACTCCTGGGTAACTAAATCAGTTTACTAGTAGGACATTATTCACTGTTGATCACTGCTCATGTTTTAAGTGTGATATTAATTATTAATTCATTATAAAAGTGTGATATATATATATATATATACTGTTATTTTTTTTTCAAATAAACCTTTTAAACTTGCAAAACAGAACTACTTCTTGGCTCAGTGGGGTCAGGGGGATTCTAAGAGAGGGGTGTTATATAGGGGTGGTCATCCAGAACTCATGAACTGGACATAAAGATATATCAATAAGGGTTTCCATTCAGTATCCCAGACTAGGCATTGACTTAGCTGTAGTGTTGGATTCAATCTTCTTACAGTATCCTCTTCCTTCCTTCACTCACTACTTCTTCCTTGGGTTCTTCCCCTCTTCCTTTCCTCCCTGACCTTCTTAGCCCTTCCCTTCTTTGCTGGCTTATTCCCATCATGTTTCCCTCCCTTCTTCTGCAATCAACATCCTTCTTGCCTGCTAGTCCCATCGTCCTCTTCTCCCCTCTTGTCCTCTTTCCTCCCCTTTGTCCTAAATTCATAGTTTCCCTTCTTTCTATCCTTAATTTCTTTTGTTCTAACTTTCTATTTTTCTTTATCGTAATTTTTTTAATATCATCTACATGTCTTTCTTGCTTCCCCGCCACCATCCTTTTTGCTTGTCTTAACACTCCCTTTGCCTGGCTTTTCTCATTTTATGTTTCTTAATATCTTTTGCTGTTTTACCTTTCCCTCATTTTTTTTCCTTTCCTTTTTTCTTACTCTCGTTTATTCCTTTCCTAGCCTGTTCTTTCGCCTGGTTCTTTCTGCTCCCCTTTTCCATTAACATATCTATCCTTTGGTCTATTTTCACTCGCTGTGTTGTTTATTTGTCTCCTCTCTGCTGGCTGTTTTGCTCTGCCCTCTGCTCCTACTTTAGACCTGGCAGGCCAGTCCCTCCACTCTGTCCATAGGTTATAAATTAATATTTCCAGTTCATACACTTAAAAATCACAATCAAACAGACTCAATTACATAATAAATATTGCATCTTTCCCTTACAATGAAAGAAAAAAATAAACAGAGAAAACCTCTAATGAAAACAAACAATCAAATGATCAGTGAAAAAAAAACAAAAAAGAAAAGAACATTCATACAGAGACAGCCATCAAACGAAGAGGTAAAGATCAAAGCTGTCAAGATTTGTCAAGACTTGAGGCTTGCAAGGAGTATGAATACCTCCGTCCCTAAGCAACCAACAGCAAGATATGAATATACTTGCTGTTCGAGGATTAGAGCCACAGGTGGCAGGAACAGGAACACCAAGTCCTCCGAGTGACTGCTGTGAAAGAAGGAGCAGGTTAGGTAAGTACAGAGCAAACCTGCGAGCAATAGGTCAGTAAGGTAAGAAAAAAAGGGACACCTACCAGGATGTGTAATGCAGACCGTCTTAACTGGGGGGAGTACTGCAGTGTGGTGGTTCAGGAGTAAAGCCCCGTCCCCTCAGTGAGTTCAGACAGCAGCTGGCAGAATGGGCACCAGGATGCCCAGTCACAGAAATGAGCACACAGGAAGCACCTGAACAAGGTCAAAGTGAAGAATGCGTGGAATACTTGAATCCAGAGGCTGATGCAGAACGAGAATCCAAAAGTCGTCTGTGCAAAAGGGAAATCAAATCTAGTCCGTGTTAACAAGTCCAGAATCAAAAACAGGAGGAGCAGCAAGGCAAAAAGTGAGGAGCCGTTAAGGGTGAGACAAAGGAAATCCAATAAACAAAGTCCGGGGTCGAGGATAGCAAATAACAGGAGCCGAGGTTACCAAAACACTAAACGCTGAAAGAAACAGCTGAGAAGCACTGAGTAACGGAAATTCAGCTGTTTTAAGCATGCCGCTACGGGACCCGGATCACATGATTCTGTGTGTGTGCATCATGTGTCGGGTTCCGTAGTTCCTGGTTTGCTGCAGGACCCATACCACGTGATCCTGACATTGGTGTCATGTTTTGGGCTCTGTGGGACCTGGAAGTGTGAACGACTACTGAGCCTGGTAATGGGTGTGTAGAGGCCCGGGACGCCGTGTCACGTGATTGCTGATGTGCTGAGGATCGGGAGGCCGTGTCGCCTGGCAGCCGCAGCAGCGGGCGTCTCCTCACTGAAACGCGGGGCCCACCATGTCTGCCCAAGCATCATGGCAAGCACCATCTGTGGTACAAGAACTGACGTCCTTGTGAGGTAACGGGACGTTTACTCCTGAGTGTATCTCCTGACCTTGTGTTGTGTGATCTTGGGGCAGTAACTAAGTGTGATGGGGCATGCATGACAAAAGCCAACAGAGCTTCAACACAGATAATAGACACCATGGATAACTGAGTTCTCAAATGTTGTCCTTTGGCATCATCTTATAAGACACAATGTTATATCTTTCCAGGACCTGTACCACTGCGATTGTCAGGGCACTGGACCGTCCGGAGATTAATCTATCCCAGAACATATCCGGGATGAAGTCCTCCCTGCCAACTCCAAACCTGGCAAAGAATAAAAGTCTTGTGTGCCAAGTTCCCTCTCACTCTAACAACAGATGTTTGATGGATTGTTTGGATGGGTTTTTACACACATTGCATAAGATGTTAGTAGCCTCCCCTTTACTCCTTTTGGACAGAACCTCCCCAGGTTAGGCTACATTCAGTCGTATTCTGAGGAAGTTCATCCTGATCATCCAATCCGGGAATTTTATGAGATATTTTGCTATTGCCCCCTGCTTTTTGTCTACTTTCAGAAAAAGATTTGCTGTTGATAGAGAACGCATGTTGTCAATTGTGTTAATCCAATCCAACTCATCCAAGGTCTTTTTTTGCCTTCAACGGATTATAGATTGATGTCTCTATATCTGTATCTGATTTTCTCAACCCCTCCTTGACCCTTTCTTCCAGATGTAACAGCATTTTTGATTTTTGGGCTTCAAAATGGGTCTTGATGTCGAAATATAGGGTGCATTCCTGTGCGGTAATAATGAGACGGAAGAGGGAAATCAGTTTCCAATCTGCTTGAGACTTTAATGACCGTAGGCCCAGTTCAAATCTTAAAAGAAGACATGGAGAGGCTCATAGGAAGACAAAGTACTTTCTTCCAAACAAGACCCTCTAACCTATGCCATTCTACATTCCACAAACAAGGTTTGGCCTCCAGCCCATATAGGATCACTGGGATGACTTTTGCCAAGTAGAATTTAATTAATGGGAGGATTGAAAATGTAAAAAACTTTAACAGAATCTTTAGTACAAAAGAATTTGAGATGTTGGGGGAGGAAACGGGGTTACATGCGGGACAGTACATTACATACCACAGGGTGGTGTTGCGAATCAAAGAGGCATGGTCCGAAGTTGAACTAGAAGATGAACCGGACGCCACCATGGATACAATTTATGACATAGCAGAAGGGGGACATGAGATATCTAGAATATATGAGCTGATGATGTCGAAAGTGGGGAAAGAAGTGGTACAACTGAGACAGGACTGGGAAGAAGAAGTGGGTGCCCCAATGAGTGATGGGATGTGGGAGCGGGCCCAAGGGTACCATAAGAAGGTGTTAAGGAATGCGAGGTTGCAGCAGATACAATTATATATAACCCATGGAGCTTATATAACACCCCAGAGGATAGCTAAATTCAAAAACACAGGACGACAATCATGCCCCAAATGTGATGAAGAAAATGCCTGAATGGTGCACATGTTTTGGTCATGTCCTGTTATTGAGAGATTCTGGGGAGATGTGGCACACAGGCTGGAGGAAAAGGGGATCAAGGTACTGGTGGAAACAGCGTGGGCATGTCTATTGGGGGGATTTCCCAGACCACGTAAACTTAGGCATGTAAGTAAACTAAAAGACCTGGCATACATACTTGCTAAGCGTAGAATAGCTATGGGGTGGAAGGCAAACCATAGACCGAGAATTGAAGTGTGGTGGAAAGACTTACAAAAATGGGCGGAAACTGAAACTATGTTATGGCAGGAAGCTAGCAATTTTGAAAGAGATGAGGAGACTGAAACCTTGATAGCCTGGAAGCATCTGATAGCTATGTTATTCGGGCCCACGCAAGACAGGTCAATTGATTGGGACCCAGCAGAGACCACAGGAGAGGAATCTCTACTGCCAGATGAAGATATAGTAAATGAACGAGAGTAGGCTCGAACAGGGGGAAGGAATGGGAAAAGCAGTGGACACGAATGTAGTGATATAAATTCAAAATGTTATTATATGCACTGCAAGTTTGGTTTGTAATGTTTGTTGGAATAAACTTTATAAAAAGTGTTTAAATAAAATAAAAAACTTTAACAGAATCTTTTTCATCAGGGGGACTAATTGCCAGATCTTCATCTACACATCTTCTTCAACCTTACGCAAGGATGGGGAGGCATACACCTTATAACCCAAATAAATCAGATCTTCCACTCTTTGTAGGTTCTGCCCTCCCAGCTTCCAATGAGAGAAGATTACCTTTTTATGTGTGTGTTTGAATACCACTATTCTAGATTTTTTTGGATTAATGGCAAGGTCATTCTCCTTTGCGTGAACATCCAGTTTATCAAAAAGGCGCTGCAACCCCACTGGCGTTTTGTCCAACAGGACCACGTCATCAGCATAGGCGAGCAAGTGGATACCCTCTGGAATACCCCAGCTTCTTAGCTTTGACCATAATCTGTTTCTATTCACCTGGTCGAAAGCCTTCGAAAAGTCAACCCATGCCCCATAGAGTTGCTGTTCTCCTTTGATCCTTGTTTTTTCGCTCAAAACGTTTAGTGCCAGCCCATTTACGGCTGTGGAATGTCCCCCTCTGAAACCCACTTATTGTTTGGAAAGGATTTTCGCCTCCTTCACCCATCTCTCCAATTCCCCCAAATAAGATCCTCATGAAGAGCTTGCTTTCAATATCAAGCAGGGCAATCGGGCGATAGTTTGTAGGTAGCAGCTGATCGCCCCCCTTGAACAATGGAAGGACAATCGCAGACTTCCACGAAGGTGGAAACTTTTGACTTGCGAGGATCTCTCCAAAGAGCCAGAGTAATCGTTTGGCCCATTAACAAGGCATACTCTTCAAAACTTGATAAGTTAGGCCATTTGGCCCTGCTTCTTTAGAGGTTGAGGATTTACCAATCAGTTCAACCAAAACCTGTTCATTCAGAGGGAGATGCCAGCTAACGGCTTTGTCTGAGCCGAATACAGTCACAATTGGGTTTTTGAAATTGGCTGACAAATGATCTATCCATCTCCTCTCTGACACCAAGTTACACATTGCGGCGTCTGGGTTACCCTCTAGCACAGTGAATTACCGACCAAACATTTCTGGAGTCATTACTCCCTACTAATTTCAACATTTGTTCACCATCCTGTTGCAATCGCAAAATCCTCCTACTCACATACCATGGCTTGTACCGGTTAAGGATTTCAATCAGGCGACACACACCTTGGTCTCGGCCTAGTATGCAGCACACAACTGAAATGCTTATCTTTTTATGTTAGATTCAATATTGAGATGGTACACCACTCATATCACACACCCTTTTCAAATACCCCGGGCCACGATGGACCATGAACCAGGCTGGTTGATAAAATGTAATATTTATGTCTTTATTTATTTTAAAATTCAAAAGAAATCATACAATTTTTAATATAGGGCAGCAATCACCAATGGGGTGATAATAACAATAGTTTAACCTTCTATTGACACATCTACAAAACACCAGGGAATAGGAGCACTTTTTGATTTTAGGAAAGACAGCACTCAAGTTAAAATTTCCCCCTGCAATGTTCCCTCATACCACAAATAATCAATTCTGAGTGGATAAACAGAAGCAGCAGGTAATCAGGAATGACAAATAGGACACAGAATTACAATCTGATCTTCCATCCCCAAATAAGAGAGAAAAACGGATTTTAAACCCCTGGCAATGTTATAAAATGTCACTCGGAAATAGACAATGAAATAATGAATGTGTGTGAAAAACCTTGAAGCAAATATAATTACTCACTAAAGCAACAATGCAAAGGCACTAACAATCACAAAGAATGGATTACCAAAAGCATACAGTTCGAAAATGAGTGGCAGGTTTAACACATGTTGCAGCAAATGACACGTTGGAAACTTTGCAAACTTTGCAATTCCCGCCTGAAATTACCCAAACGGTTTTTAATAAAAAATAATAATAATATGGAAGTGAAATTAAGTCTCTAACTGGTAAATTGGATGAGTTATGCAAGATCTAGAAAGGTGCGTTTTGAGTCAAATGGTGTGGTGAAAAAGGAAAGGAAATCAGTTTTGACAAGAACAGTTTTACTCTACACTAGAGTATTCAGGCTAGGCCACCAAAGAGGGACACAGTAAGCTCCAGGGTTGATTTGCGAGTTCACCCCTATCACCCCAGGCTCAACCCTGGCGGAACTAGTCCGATCACTCGAAATAGGACTAAGGGCTTAGGATTTACGCAAGGCAAAATTACTAAACAGATGGCGCTAGCACTAGAAATCAAGAGCAGGATTGCAGGAATGATTCTGACAATTTGAACAAGGTATCAGGATAAGGATAGGGTGACTTAGAGAGTGGGATGAGGACAAAGACAAGATAGGCTATGGGTTTAGGTGGGGTGGCAATTGATACTCACAGTCCACTTTTTAGTTTTTGGATTTTGAACAGTCAGCGGTTCGGTCACTACACGGCAGGGCGCATGGAAAAACAGCTGGGCAGTTCTGGTTGCTGGGTAGCACTTCTGGACTGGCAATTCTGGTCACTGGATACTACAGGTTAGCTGAATGGCAGGATTGCAGCAAGCAGGCAGTTAGTGGGATCCAGATGCTTCCCAAAAACACCACAGTTTTCCCTATGGTTATTTGGGAATTTTAGTGGTTTTCAAATTTGAGGCCTTGCTGGAAATGGGACCAGCACGGCTTGGGTTTTGCAGTGGGCCCTGGAGTATGGTCAGCAATGTTTTGGCCTTGTAGTTGGGATCTGGAGTCTGGATGGATGGAACAGGAACAGGAACGCAGCACAGGAAATCAGGAAGAGTGGCTGTCTAGATTCTTGTCAAGTACCCTTATTTATAGTGCATAATGACATCATCAAAGTATAGGCTGGGCAGGGTTAACTAAGTACGCCCCTAAACTACTTGGATTCGGCAGGGGTGCTAGTCTCTGCCTTGCTCTCAACTGGTTGGATTTCCAAGGGAATAATGTCAGGTTTATGAGGTGAGTTTTACAATGTCCAAAAACTCCCACATTTTCTTTACTTAAAATCCGATTTTGCCAAAAACATACATTTATACAATTGCAATCTCTTAGCAAATTATATACAAATTATATACACAGGTTACATATTATGTGCAGCACATATCAGTCCAATCCTCAAGTCTGTGGGACCTTGTTTTGCCCTTCTGATACATTTTGGTAATTTTAAACATGAAAGATTCAGCCTAAAATTCCATAATTTTATACACAGATGTGAATTATCCCAAGGGAGGTATGTGCAAAAATGTATGTTTGCACCATTAATACTTTTCGATTTATCCTCAATACTTTTCCCATTCTGCCCCCGAGGTGTCAGTAAGTTCTATGTCTCTAAAGAAAGCACAAAAAAAATCACTTTTAAACTGCGCCATTTTTACAATTTTAGTCTTGCTGCAGAGATAGAAGTCTTTAAAGTTTATTCCTAAAATAGTTCTTGGGACCAAATGACAGTCTCTTTGTTCCTGGTTCAATTTCTTTTCCTGTCCTTCAACTGCTACCAAATGTCATTTCCTTTCGAGCATGGTGGGGGTTTCTCCATTGATTGAAGTTATATTGCCCCTTCACACTTCAGACTTCCTTCCCTGGGAGCCTCATTGTCCGGGTCCCAGCAGAGACAAAAGTCTGTTCAGCCCCGTAATTATATTGGGGTTGTCAGTATCTGCTGAGAGAGAGCCCTCCTTTTGATGCTACCCCTCCCAGCAGAAAACCTGTTTTTCAACTTACAACTCCAGCCACCATAGTTTTAATCTTTAATTTCTGATTTTAGATCCAGAATTAAAGCAAACCGGTTGCATAAAATAACCCATGTTATATAGTCTCACCATCAACAAACCCCTTCATATTGCTAAGGACTGGCAGGCTTTCATTTACCAGTGTGCTGACACAGGCATTTGTTTTTCTTTGATTTGCAAAAGGCCCGGAGACACAGCAGAGTCAGTAGCAGTCTTTGCAGGTTGGACTTTTCCTGTTCCCTGAGTCTGTTCTTGCTCTCTATCAGAAGGAGGATACAATTACTCAGCCACACCGTGGAGCGGCCGCGGAGTCAAAGCAGAGTCAGTAGCAGTTTCTGCAGGTTGGACTTTTCCTGTTCCCTGAGTCTGTTCTTGCTCTCTATCAGAAGGAGGATACAATTACCCAGCCACACCGCGGAGCGGCCGCGGAGTCACAGCAGAGTCAGTAGCAGTCTCTTCAGTCCTTGTCAGGACTGGCAGATACATGGCATCAGCCCCTGACCTTCGGCAACAATGCTGCCTAGACATCTCCAATGAGGAAACCGAAGATGAAAAAATGCGTCTCAGAAGTTTGCGCCGACTCCAACTGCCCTCATATCTCTTGTTCACGTCAAAACACCCGGTCAAACTTAGACCGCAAGCTCTGCTGCCCACAAACTCCACCATGATCGGCCTCTGCCCAAGCTCTACATCAAGCTTTTCATCAAGCGGAACACAGCACCCAAAAAAAGCGGCAGCGATTACGCAGAAATCCCCCAAATCCCCCAAGAAGGGGCAACAACTCGGGGCTGAATCTCACACCCCCCTCATGGAAACCAAGAACCTACAAAAGCCTAAAATTCAAAGGTCGAGCTACGATGCCGAAGCTCCCACAACAATCACTTCAGAAAACAAAGAAAACAACGCTGGAAACGCTGCAAACGTGGGAAATGCTCCGAACATCCAGTCCGTGCCCAGTGTTGCAGGCATCCCAGTGCGGCCAGTCGGAGGACTGGCCACGAGGGAAACACCTCCGCGGGAGCCGGGGCATGGTCAGGAAGCGGCTGCAGCCCAACATGTTCAAAACTTAGTACAAACAAACTGCTGCGTAATCCAGGAACTTCCACTTACCGCGAATGTTCGCTAGGAGCAGAGAAGCCCTTATGAATCGGCGAGCCTCTGCCCTCCTGCCGCCACCCAGGCTGAGAAGTTGGTGTCGCCTCCAGCATCGGAGGGCCTGTCGTGGTGCAGTGGCGAGGCAGCGCCCGACTCAACTGTGGCAATCTGCGCCCAGATACACGGGGGAAACCTCGAGCATGCTGGATCCCCTCGCTCGCCCCACCCGCGGAACACGGATCCAGTCGGCTGCTCTCACATGAGCGAGACCGACTCCAACATGGACTTGTGAGCTCCCCCGGTGGAGCCCAGCAACATTGCAGAGCCACACGCGGAAACAGCATCTGAAGCCCATAAATCAATCGTCCCTCCTGATGCATTAGAGGAGTGGGAATACATCTACAACCCCAAATCAATCCCCCAGACAAAGAAAAAGACAAGTGCCCAGATACTCAATGGCGAGTCAAATAACTCAAAGAAACTACAAAAAAAATATTGGGCAAAGAAATGCCAAAAGACCTGGCCAAACCAAGAAGGCACAACAAAGAGCGCCAGTGGGAGTCACCCCTTAAACCATGATTTGCAACTTTTTAAAAGAACTCTTTGCTAGACAAGGGAAAAGAAAGCACGAGGTGCTTACAGAATTTACATATGACGAGATCCTCGAGGCCCTGACTGATCTTCAACCAGCAATGAAAACAAGAAAGAATGCCTCGATCTCTAAAGTCAGCAGGGCGCCTGACAATCATAACATCAGTCAGTCTACTAACACACAAGACAACTCAGCTGCAAACTGTGCCCTCGAGCCCTCGTCATTTGATCTGAAAACTGCAAAGGGGTCAGCTGAACCTCCCCTCCTTTTGGAGTCTCCAACTACAACTCAACCCTCGCAAACTCTCCAAGAAAGGACCAGGGAGTCCCAGACATTGACATGCCCCCTACTCCTGAAACCCAAATACCCGATGAAAGCTCAGAGGCCGGTTGCCAAAGTAACCAAACAACATCTACGCCGGACCACCCAGAAGTCTTTCTTAAGCCTAAAGCTCCTATCCTTCAACACCCCAGAACATCCGCTGATGCAGAGTGGCTGCTCTACGGCGCACATAGACCAGTGAGAAGATCCTCTCTCCCACATTATGCACGAGAATCTCAGACATCGAACCACCAGCAGGAGCAGAGGGCCCTCCAAGATTCTTCCTTTGAGGTCCTAAGCATAAACCAATCGGACCACTCTTCAACGCCCAAAGAAACTCCTACAAAAAAACCAGACCTGACGACGATAATGTCGGCCATCACGAACACCATTCGGGAAACTCTACGAGTCTCTTAACGAGACATTAAAAGATCACACTACACTAATTGCTACGATGCACACAAAGTTAATCTTCATCGAGGGCTTCATCACTGCAAAAGAAAATAGCGCAAAAACAAATAAAGATTGTCTGAACTCTGAAATTCCAAGTCAAGAATCAGACAAAACTGAAAGGGTGGCACCCAGGCCTAAGAGCTCATGCGCTTACACGCAAACCGATCCACAACAAGAACAGATCAATTTGTATTCTCTGGAAGCCAAGAAACTTCTGCCACCGAAAAAAACCAGAAAATCCCTGGCAGGGCCAAAGAGCACCGCTCATGAACGGAAATCAAACGATCAATCCTGCATCATCATCGATCAGCCAAATCCCTCTCATACCACCCTAAACAGTGCTCCCACTGATAAACAAAACTATTTGGTATTCAATTATCAGAAAAGCACAACGCTAAATCCTAGCGGAATGCCCGCCAACAAAACACAAAAATCTCCAAGATCTATTGAAGACTTTATGGCGGACAAAAGTTCAATGAATATTACTCTCCACTCTTCGCCAGAATTACGAGACAAAAAATCCCCAAGGGCATGTAAACCAACATCGGTATGCTCCTTTGAAAAGGAAAACCAACCAAAAAAACGTAGAGGAAACAGCTCAACAAGAACTACTCAAATCCTTTTGACTACAAATCACCCTCTGAAAGAAGCAACACGACAAAAAAAAACAGAACTATCGTCCTTTAAATACAGAACCTCCAATGACAAACCTGAACCTCAAGGGCCGCCTGAAATGAAAAAACAAAGAGGCCAAGCCTATCAAGATCAAAGCAAAGAAAAAAGACCACAAAACAAAACTCGATCAGTCCACAGTCCCCTTCATAAGGCCAACAAAAGGATTATCCTAAAAATGGAACAATCAGAAGCAAACAGAAGAAACGCTAACCCTTAATAGAGGTACTATCATGAAGATCCTGAAAAGCACCAAAGACCTCAAACGACTGACTCCGCAGGACATTACGCTTGTGGAACCATACCACATTGCTAGAAAAGCCAAAGCATACATCCACATAAAGGAGTCATCAAGCTTAACTCTATCCAACACAGACTCTGAAATCCTACTAAAACAAGGTCTTAACATCACTGAATATACAAAGCCAAAACGAGCCCCAGCAACTAATTTACGAGAAAGGACGCCAGAGAACTGTCAGCCCAACTTTAGATCTCAACATCACCACCGTCACTTTCAAGCAATAAAAAACAAAGCATCTCCAAGTAAACGCTCAAGGACAAAGCCTGCGATGACACCAAGAGCAGCAGAACTGAGGTGAAGTAACTCATCGCATACGGAGGACGAGACACGAACACCACAACAGTTCTGGAAAAAAAACCTACCTTAACCCATCATGCAAATCCTCCACCGACCCCAGGAAAAACAAACAGCCAAATATCTTTTGGCCAAATCAAACAACTTTGGGCATGGCTGCCAAAACCCTCAACTTCAAACCTAGCAAATAGCAGTTAGAAGTGAGAACTACAAGACCTGAAACTCCGACTCATGCAAAAGAAGTAGCCTCACTGAAACTCGGATCATGGAACACTAGGGGTTTCAGACACTTAACAACCCCGGGAGACACCAACCTGGGAGAATATGACATCTTGGCACTCCAAGAAACTTGGCTAGCAGAAGCTCCAGCAATAGACGGATACCCACTAGAAATTGCTCCAGCCAAAAGAGCAACGATAGGCCGCACGTCTGCAGGGCTGCTAATAGCAGTGAAAAGCGGCTCCGGCCTCGAGATCACAAAAAAACGCTCATTTTCCCAAAGCCATCTCTCAATCCAAGTGGAATGGACAAGGAAAGATCCAACCAGTAAAAAGTCACTGAAGTCATCAATGGTGCTAATAACGGTGTATTGGAACCCGAAAGCAACTACAGATGAGAAATTTCTGAGGACCATTGAAGCGGCGATCGATGACATCCAAGCCAATACGGAGATCAGGATGATCGCCATCTGCGGAGACTTAAATGCGTCTTGCCCTTTGCAAAAGAACCGTCTACTAACCCTAAAGAGGCATGTCGGGGGGACTCAAGAGGTCAAAAATGGGTGAAACTGATGGACTTGAGGCATATTTACAATGCAGCCCAAAAGTCAACAAAGCCACAACAAATACCAACATGGGAAAGAGCCCACCAAAATGCCACAATAGACTACATCTTTACCTCTGAAGCCCTGCTAAACCTCTTAACATCTTTTAAAGTCACACGAGCTAAAGCAACCTATCACAACATTGTGGAAACGACTTGGCTGTCTGAATACTCCCCAAAAACAACCATGGAAACAATGGTGGAGGTAAACAACCAAGGAAACCGGCTAAGGATGACAAACAACCGAATCCTGGAACTTTCCGAACTATACAGACAGAAACTTAGCGGTGAAGAAAACAACACAACTCTACACACAATAGACTACCAACCACTCCTGATCCCATACCAAAGAGATCACTCAAAGAAATTCTTCACAGCGTCGCAAGGACCAGTACAACAAACTCTTGGTCACGAAATGAAGAGCCCTCAGAAAACTCAAACGGCAAGCTCAAAAACTAAAATCACACTGATCAAGAGACAATACCAAGAGGAGGCCAAGAAATACACTGGCTGGCTAAAATTCCATCGAGGCACTCTATACCAGCAAGACGCTGATCTGATGTTAAAAACGGTCAATGGAAAAAACTCCCGCGAATTCTGGAGCCCCGTAAAGGGGGTAGGAACATCCTCAAACATAACAACAACTAACGCAGTAAGCGAAGAACGCTGGATAAAACATTTTACTACTCTCTTCAAGAAACCATTGACAAACTCGGCCTACACTCATACTCAGAGTGCTATACCGTGGGAAGACTATTCAAACAAAGACGACATTGAAAGAGTGATTCAGAACCTAAAAACCTCTAGGGTGCCTGGCCCAGACGGGATAACAAACTCCGATCTGAAAACACATCAAGCCCTATGGGCTTCATTCATCAGTATTTTTTTCAAGGAAATCGGCCGTTCAAAATCCCTTCCCAGCTCATGGTCTTCAGCAACGGTGGTAGCAATATTTAAGAAGGGCGAAAGATCTGACCCATCAAACTACCGCCCGATTGCCCTATTGGACACAATAGGGAAAATCTACGGCTCTTGTCTGCTCGGAGGCTTCCAACAGTGGGCAAAACACTCCCATGCAATGATCCTCTGCAAGCAGGTTTCACCAAAAACGTCGGAACAACAACAAACATCATGCTCTTGAGCATGCTAAAAAATCTGGCAAGAGAAAAAGACAAAAAGATCTACCTGGCCTTTGTGGACTTGACTCACACCTTTGATAAGATCGACCGTGACCTCCTTTGGGCGAAGCTGAAAAGATGGAAATGCCCCGAGCAGATCCTCGAACCAATAATCGCTCTACACTCAAAAACATCTATTATAGTGAAACTCAATCAGACAGGCACCTTGTCAGAAGAAATCACAACTGACAGAGGAGTGAAGCAGGGCTGTCCCCTGGCACTGGCCCTCTTCACAGCTTTTCTTGGAGATCTAAAAGATTCCGGCGATTCATCCAGAACTTTTCCACCAAAACTAGGAGGCACGGAAATCCCGAGGCTCCTATATGCCGACAACATCATTCTGATAGACCAGACACCGATCGGTCTTCAACGGCAGCTGGACAGTTTGAACACATACATAACTGAAAATAATCTGGTTATCAACAAGGAAAATAACAAAATCCTGGCTCCCGAAAAACCGACCAATCCAAACCAAAAACCAAACCACTGGACGATAGACTGCATAACAATAGACCAGGTAAAAGAATTTAAATACCTATGGGTCATGATCGACTCAACCGCAAAAGAGATAAGCATGCAAACAAACCTCTAGGAAAAAACTCAGAAACTATCCTCACAGGCCAAGGCCCTGGACAGAAAATTTGACCGCTTCTCCCTGATGCCAGTAATAAAATATTACAAAGGAAAATGTGTTCCATCGATAACATACGGAGGAGAAGGCATGCCAAATATCCCTTCAAGCATTTGGGCACAACTGGAAGCTCACTTCTGGCGAGAACTACTACACCTACCGAAGTCAACATCCTTACCTGCAATCAGGAGGGAACTGGGCTTGCTGTCTTTGAAGGCCACTGTCGACTGGAACAACATGGCCCTCTTTAGAAAAATCACCATGCCAGACTCTGCCCCACAATACAAAATACTAAAAGAAGAAACAACTGCTGGAAAAAGCAAAATCCTTTCAACTTGGGCTCTCAAACAGAAAACTTGTCTGGCACAGATTGGATGCGACGAGGACGACCTAACTCGGAATCCAACACGTGTGAAGAGGAAACTAAACAAACTTAATTGGATAGATACACTGGAAAAAGCAGCTGCTAACAAACTCCTAGCTCATCTACCCACGCAAATCAAAAAACTAAACGAAATAGACCAAGTTTTCACGTGCTTCCCGGACAAACAAAGAAGAAACACCTTCTTAAGGGCTAGGTTAAATCTTCCATACAAACGAAATAAGACCCTTAAGAGGGCTATCAACAACAAATCAGTGCCGCCTGTGCAAGAACAGTGCCGAAATCGAAACAGTGAGACATCTCCTGATGACATGCCCCGAAACAGCCCGACTCAGGAAAGCATACCTAACCCCGTTGCTGGAATCCACCGCCCTGAGAGAGGAGAACACCTGGTGGTGCCGTCTGCTAAGGGGAAAAGAAACACGTTGGACGATAGCAGCCAATAAAATTCTAGAAGCCGCTCTTCTAGAATGTCTGAAAATCACAAACTCACCGTCCTAAGACATGAACCCAGAACGAAGAAAGACAGACAGAAACCAAGAGGACTAGAAGTAGAAATACAGAAGCAGAAACAAAGAAAAAAAGAATTAATGAAACAAAGCAGAAAGAAAGAAAGCACAACAGACAAATAGCTCGTGATCAACAATCCGCAAACAAACAGCTGAACCAATAGATTCTATCTTTGTAAAATCAATACATTTTGATAAAAACACAAAGTAAAAAATAAAATTAAAAAAAAAGGCCCATTTTTTTTCAGGTGCTGCAGATGGCCTTTCCTTCTTAAATTCTATTTTTCATCTCCAGCAGATTCACACACTGCCTTGCAGCTATAGTTATTCTCTTGAAATGCTGGAGTTGGTCTGCAGCACAGATACATTGAAACAAACATGGCTCAGCTAGTTAGAGTCTCTCTCTGAACAGCTGAGTTTTGGATACTTCTGCAAAGAAAATGAACGTGTTTCCAGTGTAAGTAAAAGTAAAGTTCCTGGTTGATTTTTTGAGAGTTGGTTTGACTGGGCTTGTCAATTCAGAATCGTGCCTGGTTTTTCTGAGCCACAGTGAGACACACAGGGCTTGGTAGGGCTTATTAATCACAGTGGCTTTAATGAACAAAGGGAATTTTGCATCAAAGCCGCATTTCTTTTCTTAAAGGTGAAAAGGGGTTTCTTTTCAATGGGGATCTTGGCTTTGGCAGCAAGCAACGCTGCTTTTTCCACTTTCTTCCTTTTATTTATATCGGAACACACTGGCAATCTCCTTCAATGTGCCCCCTTTGTTCCATCCTGCCCGATGTGTGCTTGGCAGGATGGTGCAGCCATTTTTGTTGTTGCTAAATGCAGTTTTGAGCCATGGCGCTCACAGGATCCAGCACAACCATTTTGAGGTTTCTGCGCAACTGCAGTTTAGTGATGTGGGGAAATGCTGTTTAGTGGGTCAATATATCCCACATACCGCAGTGACAACCTTTTGGACTCCTTTCTATGATCCTCCCAGCTGAAACCCAATCTCTTTAAAGATCTTAATTTCTGGTTAAGCAGCTTCTTTTCTTGCATTGTTGCCTGATGAAATGAGTGCCAATGATTTACTTTACTTCCCCCTCCTCCTCAGGTTGGGAGTTTTCTTGTTGGATGTACTACGGGGTATCTGATAGCTGGCTATTGAGCGCCCCCCCCTTCTCTTTTATACTTGGGCAAACGAATTCTGCCATTCTTGATCGAATAAGCCTGAGCCTGTTTATCTGGTAACCCAATGGCAATATCCGAGATAGTTAATTCCAACCGGGAGTGATCACTCCCCCATCCTGCTTAATCTTCAGAAGAGTGAAGAGATCGGCTGTCATGAAAATGTAATCTAAGGTTGAAGCAGAGGGGCCCCGATGCCAAGTCGGGGCTGATGGAATATCCCCCGGTAGGCTCCCATTCGCCATCTTCATCCCCCATCCAGCTAGGAACTCCACCCAAATCTTCCACTTTTCCGAAATTCTCTGGTAGCTGTGATTTTCAGACTCCCTCACTAATGTAACACATTGGGCCTCATTATAAGTATGGCGGTAACTTAACAGCAGTGCCGGTAGCGCAACTGGCACTGTTGCTACCATACTGCCATAATACGAGCAGTGCTCGCGGGTGCCGGTCAGCCCGCCAGATCAGATCTGGCGGGCAGAGCGGCACCCGTGAGCACAGCAAGTCGGATGCCCCGCACAGTTGTAAACGGTGCGGTACATCCAACGTCCCCATTCCCATTTAGCCCTATGGGGCTCAAATGGCAATGGGGATGTACCGGGTCCGGCACCCGCGAAAGGTGAATTACCGGGTCTGGCCGGGCTGGAATACCCCGGTAATTGCCCATTTGTGGGGGCCGTACCCGGTTGCGAGTTTGGAGGTAGCCTTGCCGGTTTTATTGGCAAGGCTGCTTCCAACCTCGTAATGATGCCCATTGAGTATTAAGATCCCCTGCCAGCATCACTTGGGCGCCCCCATAACACATTTTGATCTTTTCTAACAATGTCGAGAGAGCGTCCAGAAAGACCTGGAGGCGGGGTTCCAATAGACATTTATAAAGATGACCTCAAGGATAGGTTTCAGATTTCTTAAGGTGACCTTGCTGGCCTGAATGCCCATTTTATTTTCAAAGATCACTGTAGATTCTCCAATTGTAGCATTTCTAAATGCCATCAGCAGCCCACCTGATTGTCTGACTTTGGCTTTTTGAGGGGCCGGTTGACAATAGAGTGTATATCCTTCAATTATGATTGGATTAACCAACCATGTTTCCTGCAAGATTAAGATATCCGAAACAGATGGTCTTTCATTTTCCTTGTGGTGAAAGTGTTGGGACCCCGTGTGTTCCAGCTTACCAGACACAGCCCCAACTGCCTAAAGCGACTGTGTCCCCACACCCAGTTTCTGTAAGACTTGGGTCAGAATCTCCGGCAACAGGGAGAGAGTATTATCTTGAGAATTGTCACCATTTTTCTTCTCCCTCTCGTGATCGGACTCAGATTTCACAACATCCCCAGACCTCCTGCTGACTCTAGATGACCACTTTAGGGCCTGTGTAGTGTGATTAGTCATTACGTCTGGGACTGTGCGGGAAACAGAGAGACCTTGCCCCTTCAGTTCTTTTGCTGCCCCCATTATTGCTTGCAAACCCTCTCGTGATGTAAGCCCTACTTCTGCCACAAACAGGTTCTTGATATTTGGAGATCGCACAGATTCAATATCCCATGAGCTTACAATGTAGAGGTTTGTTATCTCTTTGAAATACGAAAGGATTACACCTCTGAATAGCAACTTATGTTTCTTGGTCTTGTATGACATTGAGAGCCAAACTTTTGGCATTGCAAATATTGAGGTAACTTCATCTTTGGTCTTATTTAAGCCTTCCGGCTGTTTTGGCCTTTTCGAGGGGACAAATAGATTTGTGTTTCAGTCCTCCCGACATCTGTCGACTTTATAACTCTGCTGTATTTCATATCAAGTGAAGAATACTTACGTTGCCCCGTTCTCACTACCTTTATCGTAGAGATTTTCCCTGGCACCTTATTTAGAGGTTTTAGGAAAATTGGTGCCATCTTCACATGCTCCCCTTGCGTCTCAGTCGCCTCGGTGCTAGTGGGCAATCTAGATGTCACAACAGGACGTTTGTTCAAAAGGAAGATTGGCACCACTGGTAGACTGGAATTAATTGATTCCATGAAGGGCTTTGAAGTGTGGTTCTTTCCCACCTCAGTCTGGACCAGTTTCGCTCCTTTCATTGGGTTTTTAATGGGTTGTGGATCATTGATCTTACTTTTCCAATCTTGCCAGTCCGTTTGAAGCCCCACACTTATATTTCTAATTTCAGTTCCATCCAATGAGCTTGTTACGGCTGTCCAGTGGGGTCTCGCTGCTTCACTTTCCCGTGTGCCAATGCCCACGGTTTTGCCCAGAATCAGGACTCGCAACATAGAGAAGCCCGAAACTGTAAGCAGCGCACTAGTGTTTCTCGCTACTCAGACCGAACGATTAGCCCCGCCCCCGACTTCCGGAATCGAATATCCGGCTACTGGAACTTCTGTACTACGCGTTGCTTCTCTATTCAGAGTCGCGCTGCGCACTGCAAGTTTGTTACCTTTTCTATTTTGAATTCATATCTACAATTGCTTTCTAGAGTTGCTCACTTCACTTCCGTCATTCATTTCTCTTTCCATTTTCGTTCCTTTTCTATGCTCTGTGAATCAATAGGAAGCCATCTCCTAGTTTCAACAACTGCTCCTGCTGCTGTTGGTTTGTAGCTTACGTCTGTTTAGCTAGACAGAGTTTGTGATTCTCACAGTGTTTTCCTCACACCTAACCTTGTTGTTATTTACAATCTACATTAGGACCCAGCCTTAGACATCCTTTACAGCCTTCTATTCCTTCGAGTTCAAGACCCGTAATCTGCTCTTTATTATTCCTCCCTGGGGCAACTGCTTGTGGGTAAGATCCCAATCTCTTACTGCATTTCTCATTTCGCATGTGTCGAATACAATTGGACATATTCTTACTCCTTATATGTTCTATTAGGCGCCTTGCCAACATTAACCATCAGATTGAAATACAAAGACCTAGTAGGGAATAGGCTTGTCAGGGTAAGCTCCTTTCTATACCCTCTACTATTCAACTAGACTTGGGAAACTATATTCTTACTTACCTGCACTTCTACTCTGTTTTAATTAGAATCCTTCCTGTTAAGAATCCGGACCACATTAAAACTAGCGTGATCCTTCACCAGCTGCTTGCAGGAACCCACGCACCCCAGCAGCGCATCACAGGGTTTTTTCCCCTATTGGGGTTTTCCCTGGAGATTCCACTTCTACCTAGCCTTTAGGCTGGGTTTAGGAGAGGTTTTTAGGTAATTCTCTCCTTCATCTATTACGAGACTGTTGACCATCACAGAGGTAGGTGTTATTTACAACTGCCGAGAGACATATTTGGTTTCAAGTGCTTTATTATTATAAAGTTATTACAGTAAGCAATGCCTAATTGACCTAGTTATTTTCTGTCTTCGCCCTTTGTAAAGAAGTACTTTTGTTATGGATCAACAGATTCAGCAACTTATAGCTGCTGTGCAATCTCTGACTTCAGAGGTACAAAACCTGAAGCAAGAGAATGCTAATCTTCGACAGGCTCAACAACAGTCTCGGCAACAAACTGCCCAGTTGGCTTCTCAACAGGCAACAGCTAGCAGGTTTCCCCATTGCTCAGAGGTTCCTCCTGAGCCCCTACCAGGGGGTCAATTCGATGGCAATCCCCATAAGATAAAATAATTTTTGGATGCCTGTGCAGTGCAATTTGCTTTTAAGGCAGCTTTCTTTCATACTGATAACGACAGAGTAAGGTATATGATTTCACAGATGGTGGGACCTGCTCTAGCCTGGGCAACTCCTTTGGTCACAACCAATAATGCAATATTAGACTCCCATACTGCCTTCTGTAACAGCATTAGATCCATGTTTGGAAGGCAGGAAATTCGGATAGCGGCCCAGGAACAATTACTTGACCTCAGACAAGGCAATCAAGACATCTTAACCTATATCACTAGATTCAAACAGATTGCCAGCAAATCTACTTGGTCAGACGATGCACAAGTTACTCTATTTCGGAGAGGCTTGTCTGAGGATCTAAAAGATGAAGTATCTAGGGTTCCACGTCCCACTTCATTGACAGAATATATAGCACTAGTCATGCAGATTGACTATAGGATGAAAGAAAGGAGTAGTGAAAGGCGCAAAGGGAAACTCACTACTCGTACATTTGCTACTTCTCCTGCCACGCAAAGAGGAAGCTCTACTGAGGAACCTATGCAATTGGGATCAACAAAGAGCACCTTTATCCCCCGAGGAAAGAGCACGCAGAAGGACTCAGGGATTGTGTATGTATTGTGGCTCAAATACCCACATGGTCCAGGAGTGCCCCATCACTCCCCCGAGACGGTCGGGAAACGCCAACTCCCGGTCGTAGGAGGAACCGCGTCCCGGGATTCTAAAGTATCTTTAGGTTCCTCTTTGAATATGCCTGTCTCACAAGTAAACCATCATTCTCACACTTTAATGTTGGTTTTACACATCACTCTCATATTTGGTAACCAGAAGATGACCGAGATTCCGGCACTAGTGGACAGTGGTGCTGCCTGTAATTTTATTGATGAGGTTTGGGCTAAACAACACCATCTACCTCTGTTCTCCAAGGGTGAAGTTATCCCAGTTGAGAGTGTAGACGGTAGCCCTCTAATTTCAGGACCAATTGTGAATCAAACCTGCCCTTTATTCATGACAATAGCTACACATGAGGAAGTCATTACTATGGATGTGATACGAGCTGCCCATTACCCTGTTATTTTAGGATTGCCTTGGCTTCGAAGGCATAATCCTTATATTAATTGGGCAGCAGATTCACTTTTCTTGGGATCGGAGTTTTGTCTCAATAATTGTCTAAGTAAAACTGGCAAGATATGTTGTCCAAAACAAAATGAGAGCAGACAGGTTACAGTAATCGGTTTTGTCATCGGACTTCCATCTGAATATCAAGAATTTGCTGAGGTTTTTTCCTCCTCGGAGTACTCTCTGCTTCCCCCTCATCGCAGAGATGATTGTGTAATCGACCTAATCCCAGACCAGCCATTACCTTTCGGAAGGATGTACATCCTTTCCTCATCCGAGAAGGTTGCCCTTAGGGAATATCTAGATCTCAACCTACGAATCCTCATCCCTGGCTGCTGCTTCATTATTCTTCGTTCCCGAGAAGAATTCTTCTGAACTTCGACCCTGTATAGATTTAAGGGGATTAAACAAAATCACCATCCCAGACAGGCACCCGATGCCTTTAATTCCAGATATCCTAGAGACCATCAAGGGAACTCTCATCTATACAAAGCTGGATCTAAAGGGTGCTTACCACCTTATCAGGATCAGAAAGGGAGAGGAGACTTTATGGACCATCTATTTTCTGATTTACTGTTATACACCGTCATCGTGTACCTGGATGACATTCTGATCTTCTCTAAAGACATCTCTGAACATGAATCTCATGTCAGAGAGGTATTAAACAGACTCCAGAGCAATCATTTATTCTGCAATCTGGAGAAATGCTTCTTTCATCGGCCTCATGTAACATACCTGGGATATATTCTTTCGGCACAAGGCATGGCGATGGATCCAGATAAGGTCATGGCCGTTCAGAACTGGGCTAATCCTCGATCAATCAAGGAAATTCAACATTTTGTAGGATTTTCAAACTTCTATCGCCGGTTTATCCCCAACTTCTCGGCCCTTACTCAGCCTTTAACCAACCTTTTGAAAAAAGAAGTTCCTTATATCTGGAACGAGGAAACACAAAAGGCTTTCGATACTTTAAAGAAGAGATTCACGTCAGCACCCATACTAATGACTCCAGATCAGTCACGCCGTTTCATTCTCGAAACGGATGCCTCCCAGTACGCTTTGGGTGCAGTTCTTCTACAAGAGGATGATCAAGGATTGGAACGTCCCATCGCATACCTATCCAAGACTCTCTCACCGGCGGAATTGAATTATACAGTTCTCGAGAAGGAGCTATTGGCGATCAAGAGGGCCTTTGAGGAGTGGAGACACCTGCTACTGGGAGCACAGTATCCAGTAGAGGTCCGTACTGACCATCAAAACTTAAGGATTCTCCAATATGCCCAGACATGTAACAGTCGACAGGCAGGATGGGCTCATTTCTTCTCCCCCTTCAGGATCATAATTTCGTTCATACCGGAAGATGTAATTTACAAGCGGATGCTTTATCGCGTAAAGAGATCACTCATCAATTTCCAGTCAAACCAGAACCGATTTTTCCCCGCTGTATTCTGAGCATTGAGAAAAGCTACAAATCTACTTATTTTCTTAAACGTCTGGAACTAAATTCAGTGCCCTCCGTTCTCAGGGGGCTAACCAGGAAAGAGTTGAGCCATTTGTCTAAAAAGGAAGGGTATTATTTTCTTGGTAAACAGGTCTATGTAACCACTAAATCCTTACAGGAGGAAGTTCTAAGTATGTGCCACGACTCTAAATCTGCCTGACATAGAGGTAATGTTAACACCCGTGAATTGATCTCCCGATATTTTTGGTGGCCATTGATGCGGAATGACATTCTTTCATACGTTAAGTCTTGCCCAGTCTGTCTGCAAAATAAAAGCCCTAGACATTCTCCCTTCGGAGCTCTGGTCAGAATGCCTTTACCTACACGACCTTGGCAGATTATTTCAACAGACTTTATTGTGGACCTTCCTATTTCCGAAGGATGTTCAACGGTTATGGTAATTATTGATTAATTTACCAAACTGGCTCATTTTCTACCACTAGCCAGTCTTCCATCAGTGGCTCAAATGGCACGAACTTTCATCTCCCGGATTTTTTCTCTTCACGGTCTACCAGAGACCATAATCTCTGATAGCGCTCCCAATACACATCAAGATATTGGAAACAAGTCTGTCAAATTGTGGGTATCACCCGGGCTTTAAGTTCTGGGTTCCATCCGCAAAACCAATGGTCAGACTGAGAGACTAAATCAGACTCTGGAAGGATATCTACGGAGTTACATCTCAGCAGCACAAGACAACTGGCTAGGTTTACTCCCTATCGCTGAATACGCTTATAACAATGCATATCATTCAGCGATTAAGACCTCTCCTTTCTTTTGTTCCTATGGGTTTCACCCTGCCTCATACCCAGACAAAAGACTTTTGGATGACAAATGTCCTGACGTAATGTCCCTCCTGGAAAGGATACATTGGGGTCAACACGCAGCCTCTCAGGCACTTAAGACTACTCAGGAAAGAACAAAGAAGAAGGCTGACCGTCTCCGATCTACAGCTCCTGTTATACGACCTGGAGACCTGGTCTGGTTATCTTCCCGATTCTTACCCAGAGATCTTAAGCCTTCCAAATTTTCTCCTAAATTCGTGGGCCCTTTTCGGGTGATCTCGGCTATAGGAGTAGCAGTTTTCAAGCTGAAACTACCCAAGACATGGGCACGGATACATCCGGTATTCCATGTCTCTCAGCTGAAACCAGATATTCGAAGTGTTTACCATCCTGTGGTCTCCTCTCGTCCACCACCAGTTCTGCTCCATACTGATGCTGAGTACGAGATCGCAGAGTTATGTGATTCACATATTCATCGTGGAAAACTACAGTACTTGGTGGATTGGAAGGGGTACACCCCTGCTGATCGAACTTGGGTATCAGAATCCAGCATCTATGCTCCACGACTAATCAGACTGTTTCACAAAAAGCACCCTGATAAACCAGGGGGTAGTGACTTTAAGAGGGGGCATACTGTTACGGCTGTCCAGTGGGGTCTCGCTGCTTCACTTTCCCGTGTGCCAATGCCCGCGGTTTTGCCCAGAATCGGGACTCGCAACATGGAGAAACCCAAAACTGTAAGCAACACACTAGTGTTTCTCGCTCCTCAGACCGAGCGATTGCCCCGCCCCCGACTTCCGGAATCGAATATCCGGCTACTGGAACTTCGGTACTACTCGTTGCTTCTCTATTCAGAGTCACGCTGCGCACCGTAAGTTCGTTACCTTTTCTATTTTGAATTCAAATCTACAATTGCTTTTGTCATGATGCCTACCCCCAGGGAACCCAGACCAAGTCCAGCAACCCCGGAAACAGGCATCAAGTTATCCCAAGCAAACCCAACAACCCCCGCTAGGGGCTATTTGGATGCAGTCCTGGCGCCTATGGCGCCAGGCTCATATGGAGAGCCAGTCCTGGCGCCTATGGCGCCTGGCTCATAGATTAAAACTTACCTGATGCAGACCATGCTGCAAACTTACCTGATGCAGACCATGCTGCAAGAGCTCCAAGCCAAACAAGGCTTGGAAGGGACTATTTTACCTAGGGACTATTTTTTTACTCGGGGGGGGTGGGGGGGAATACTTACCTGGGACTACTTTGGAGGCTATTTAAACCACGCCCGAAGAGCAGCACACGCTTCGCGTTATTCTGCATCCAGCAGCGTAACGCTCACTGTGCCTGCAAGTCTGCATCCAGTCTTCTGCCACGCCCACCTCGAGTTTGGAGCTCCTAGAAAAAGGGAGAAAGAAGGAGAAAAGGTTAGAACAAGAGCAATACCTTTGATCCTTACCTGAATTCCTGATCCATCCGCCTTCGAGCTGGAAGAAAGAAGTTAGTTTATGCGCGTCGCCTCGCCTGCTGCAGCGCCGCGCTGAACTCACCGGCCTTCATAGCATCTTCACATTTCACCGCATCCTCCTGCATGTTACTGCCGCACTCCGGCACATAAGGAGAAGACAAGAACAGCAAGGTGAGCCAAGGGAATACACAGAGGAATACCCCCCATAGACTTACCTGATTTTACCACTGGAGGTAGTATTCTTCTTCACGGGTCGGCGCAGCTTCCACTGCATCCTAGCCGAACCCCGGCCCCTAAGGGGAAACAAAAGGACAGCAAGGTGAAACAAGGGACTAACAAGGGGAACCCCCTTCACCACAAAAGACTTCCCTAATTTTACCGCCAGAGGCATTATTCCCCGAGACTTCATACTTTCTCTCAGCGCCTGAATAAGGGAGAAAGCAACAGGTTGCATATGGACATTATTTTATCGAACTGTGTTGGATAATACAAATCCTTACCAGAACATTACCGGTTGCCACGAGGAACTCTTCAGTAGGGTCAAGCTGTAACCTGCAAGGAATCAGACAAGAGTGAAAGTCAGGCATTTGAACTCTTACGAACTACATACTTACACCACCTTGCCGGGAATATTGGAGTTAATATTGTCCTGGAACTCACCAATTCCTTCGAGCCAGTGAAGCAACTGGTTATCTACGCGCCCCTGCGCTCAATGCAGGATGGAGAGCTCATCTTTTCAAATCATCAGGTGAGACTATAAGAGGGAACATCCAAGGTGATCAGTGGGGAGAACTGCGGGGTAGGGGGATTTACGCTCAACTCCACGGGTGGTTAATTCCCTTTCTCCACTTGCAGAAGAATATTCCTATGGGCCAAGCGAAGGAAGCTAGGTGGGCCAGTACAGTCCGTCATCTCGGTCCTACGCGTCACATTGGTGGTGACCGCAGCAGTCCTGTCCAGACCGACTCCTCTGTGGGAGCCAGGTGAGCGTAACAGCTTTCTAGAGTTGCTCACTTCACTTCCGTCATTCATTTTCTTTCCATTTTCGTTCTGAACATTAGAATTCTCGATCCTTTTCTATGCTCTGTGAATCAACAGGAAGCCATCTCATAGTTTCAACAACTGCTCCTGCTGCCGTTGGTTTGTAGCTTACGTCTGTTTAGCTAGACAGAGTTCGTGATTCTCACAGGGTTTTCCTCACGCGTAATCTTGTTGTTATTTACAATCTACATTAGGACCCAACCTTAGACATCCTTTACAGCCTTCTATTCCTCCGAGTTCAAGACCCGTAATCTGCTCTTTACTATTCCTCCCTGGGGCAACTGCTTGTGGGTAAGATCCCAATCTCTTACTGCATTTCTCATTTCGCATGTGTCAAATACAATTGGACATATTCTTACTCCTTATATGTTCTATTAGGCGCCTTGCCAACATTAACCATCAGATTGAAATACAAAGAACTAGTAGGGAATAGGCTTGTCAGGGTAAGCAACTTTCTATATCCTCTACTATTCAACTAGATTTGGAAAACTATATTCTTACTTACCTGCACTTCTACTCTGTTTTAATTAGAATCCTTCCTGTTAAGAATCCGGACCACATTAAAACTAGTGTGATCCTTCATCAGCTGCCTGCAGGAACCCACGCACCCCAGCAGCGCATCACAGGGTTTTTTCCCCTATTGGGGTTTTCCCTGGAGATTCCACTTCTACCTAGCCTTTTGGCTGGGTTTAAGAGGGGTTTTTAGGTAATTCTCACCTTCATCTATTATGAGACTGTTGACCATCACAGAGGTAGGTGTTATTTACAACTGCTGAGAGACATATTTGGTTTCAAGTGCTTTATTATTATAAAGTTATTACAGAGCCATCTTTACAATGTGGCCCTTTGACTTTCTGAAATTCCTTTCTCTTCTCCGAATTCCCTTCCTTTGACACTTTCCTCTTAGGTCCCTCCCCTGTGGTGACTGTGGAGTTTAGGAGCTCTTTCCATCTGAGATGGTCACTGTTGGAGATCTCAGCAGTGCCCTAAGGAAGGAGTTTGTTTCTGTACTTTTATGTTTCACATTTATTTGCTTCTTTGTTTTTTTCTGCTCCGTCAATGCCAATAGAGAATCTATGTTCCTTCTCCTCCTCCTTGCTTCCCTCTTTCTTTCCCTCCTTCTTCCCTTGGGATGCTGGTGACCAATTTCTGGCCTTATTTGCAGTGCTGAGTCCAGAATCTGAGGGAGGACCTCCACTGAGATTGCCTCTTGATTAGATTCCTCCTCAAGGGCTCCATCTGCCACATTAGCCAATCTTCTAAATTCCTTCAGGATTGATTCAGATAGGGGGGTGTTATCGAAGGGGAGATTTTGCTCTTCTAACCTGTCCCCCTCTTCGACTCCCTTTCCTGCTTGCAACACAGCTTTCACGTGAATCAAAAGATCCTGTAATAGGAGTTAATCAGCCTCCTCCTCTTTCCTCCTCGCAGCCAGAGACAGTTGGATTACTGACATATCCAACCCCTGTTTAACTACCTTGAACCGGAGGTCCTTCACGATGGGAACGAGGGTAGAGTTAATTGTATTATTACATCCCACTACTGATGAATCGAGATTGCTGTTTCTTTTGTAAGTTCCAATAATATCCCTGCTTGCGACTGGACTTCAGTCTTTAATAATTCGAAAACAGACACCAGTGAGTACAGGACGTAATTGAGTGCCGGTAATGTGGCTTCATTTGTTTGTAGCATATCTTGCTGCGCTGGATTTATCAGCCCCCAAGTCGCCTCTTCTGGGGCTCCATTAGCCCTCTCTTCTTCTGTTAAATTTCCATGAGTAGCATTTCTAGACCCCCTTTCATCCTCCTGAGCCTCCAAGGCCTCCCTTTCCACAGACACTTCAGGCAGGTGAGCGGGACATCTTGATTCCAGGTTGACCAACTTGTCCCCCACATCTGCCGCTCGCTGCGCGGTCAGGGCTTGGTCGCTAGACCATAATTCTTGATCATTTACACTTTTGCTCCTTCTTTTCCCAAAATGATCAGCGATCTTCTTTTGTATTTTTCTTGTCGTAACTGTATACTCAAGCCCTTTCTTCCAAGATCGTGTTATTGAACGTTGCTCAATGTCCAATGTTGCTCCTGCCAACAGAGCATATGGGGATATTGAATTTGTGTGGATTTGAGCTTGAGTTTGTATTTTCTGGTCGCCTTCAGCAACCAGAATAGTTTCAACAATCTGGGCGGCCTGAGATATCTGTTGTCCTGGGACCTCCAGGACCTCCATGGCCTCTGGGAGCTCTGTATAGGATCCATCCCAATTTGGGCACCTAAGGTCATCCCTCATTAGGGTACTGCACAGTTTCATTATAGTCTGTCTTCCTCCATGGATAGTAGAGAGGGATTAAATTAGGCAATATTATTTTACCTTTTGTGTAATCCAAAGCGCAGCGCTTTTGCTTTGCCGACGGGCTTCCCACTTTGTTTCTGTCTTCTGTCTTAGTGGCAGCTTATCCGTTAGAGTGTACTAACTCTTTCTACTCTTTCCGCTCTAAAGCGGAAGATATCCTTAATAATGGATGTTGTCCGCTACAATAATCCTTCCCACTCTGTGTCTGGCTCCTGTACCAGATGCCAACATTCCCACGTTGGGTGGGCTGGATGAGGAGATGACCGAGGAGGCGGTGCTGGGGTACGGTGAGGGGGAATAAGCTAATTTACCCTGCCGACAGTCAGAACGCAGTTGGTGCGCTTACAAAAGCACAGACTGCTTACGAAAGCAGTAATACAGAGCAACCGTGTACATTGCTTAGTTTAGTTGAGGGGGCGACAACACACCTTCTCCTATTCAGTCTTACTGACAGTGTATTTTGTCAGGCAGCCCCGAACACCTCCTTAACTCACTGCTCTCTCCCTCGCTCCAACCCTCCGCTGCACCACATCTTTCTTCCTTTCTAGCTCCTTGGCCGGAGTCTCCTCTACGTCGCTGGGCGTTCTCTGACCATTCTCTGGATCCCTTAAGCCCGCAGAGCACGACGTCAGGAAGACACTCCATCCAACTCTGTGGCCACTCTGCGGCTCCGAGCCCCTTTTGAAGGGCAATGGAGAGAAAAACAGGACTTGCTCCAACTCTGCAGACACAGCAAACGCAGTAACAGAGTCTATGACAGGAATACTCTCCGTCCGACTCTGCGGCCGCTACACGGCTCCCAGCCCCTTTTGAAGGGCAATGGACAGAAAAACAGGACTTGCTTGAACACAGCAGACACAGCAAACACAGTAACAGAGTCTATGGGCCTCATTGCAGGGTAGGCGGTAGGGGATTACCGGCACCAGTAAGGGCACCGGTGCTGGTAATCCCCTACCGCCCTACTACGAGGTCCCTCAGCGGGTCCCATCCTTAACGTGTGGTCAGACCACACGTTAAGGAAGGGACCCGCTGAGGGACTTCAGAGTAAATAACAGTACTGCTAACAGCGGTACCTGTCACGTCTAACAGTGTGCTCGCTACTAGGCAACCCACTAGGCAACCCACGATCAGCCCGCACTTACCTGGCACATCACTCACTGCACATCGGGGCACAGGAACACGGCCTTGCGCTCAACACTGGAGAAGGATGACTGGTTTTCCAGGTGTTTTCCGACCTTCATTGTCCTGGCAACTCCTGTGGAAACTTCCGTATGCCTTGCAGCACCGCCGAGGAACAAGGCGATTCACGCGTCACGTGAGGTGAACTGCTGCCAATCACGTTCAACCTCTGCCATCACGTGACTTTCCCACGCTTCCGCGTTTTTGTATCATGTGACTACAACTAACAGTCAAAAGCGCTGGAAGCCACGGTGGCAGCGCTTCTCAGCTGCTTCTCGTAAGGACTGTTTGGCGTTATTGTTTAAGGATTCATCGGATTCATCGGCTCTACGACCACGGACTGTTCTTGGATAGTCTACTTCTTCCTGGCTTCATTTGTTACCATTACCTTGGAAACTTCGACCACGGACTGTTTTTGGATATTCTACTTCTTCCTGGCCTCATCTGTTACCATTGCCCTGGAACACTTCTTGCTTGCTTCTAAAGATATTTGACCCTGCACCTACTTCACGGATTGCTCAAACGGACTGCCCCTTTGCTTGGACCTTGTGCTTTGAACTGGTTTCTGACCCCATTACGTGTTTTGTGGACTCCTCTTGTGCCAACTTGCCCAGGTGTGGAACTACTACCCAAGCCCCTCTGGAACCTGGCCCACTGTCTCTGCTGGTTGCCCCTAATGCATTACGACCTGGCTCACAGCTCGTCTAGGTAAGCCTTGTTACAATCAGTTCCTTATTGCCGTGTCCATATTGCATTAGTTTGATAACCGTCTATTGCCTTACAGTGGTCAAAGGGGTTCTTCCGGCGTTTCCTGGTTCCAGTTGACGGCTCACTACACCTGTGGCCTCAAAGATTGCGCAGACAGTATTTGGTCATTCTGCCTGTGTGGTACTTGGGGACGGAGGTATTCAATAATCGGCACGACCATCAAGACCAGAACAGACTGAGAAGCCTTTCTGGTTGTCCTGATTATGGATCCCTCCGCCGGGGACCCCGTGACCACCTTAATGCAGGCAGTTGCGGCCCTTAGGACCGACATGGTCGCCGCAACAATGGCAATCCACCACCGTCTTGATGCCTTGCAAAGCACACGTCATCCTTTACCGGCTGACGCAGAGTTTGGAGACACTCCTCAAGCCCCGTCTCCTCCCGCTCCATCCACGACTCCCACTCCTGTACTACTTCCTACTTAATTTCCCCTTGCTGCCCCAGAGCGATTCCAAGGTGATCCAAGAAAATACTGCACATTCTTGAATCAGTGTAAACTACATTTTCTATGTCGACCCCAGGCTTTCCCTGATTCCGTCACCAAGGCAGCCTTCCTTCTTTCCCACTTATCCGGCGTGGCATCTACCTGGGCAAACCCGTTACTGGAAAACAACCATCCAGCATTATATGATCTCGAGCTTCTAGTAACGGAAATGGCTAAGGTATTCGATACCAGGTATAAAGCACAATCTCGAGATTTGGAACTAATAGAGCTCACACAAGGCAGACAAACACTTATTGAATATATAACTCGTTTTAACCAACTTGCTGCAGAGACCTCATGGCCGGAGGAGAAGAAAGCCATTGTGTACTACAAAGGGCTATGTAATACTATGAAAGATGCCCTCTCAGTGGTCCCGGCCCTTCCCTCTGTTTTTTCCGAACTGGTAGACCTAACCCTGCAAGTAGATGCACGCCGATCTGAGCGTAAGGCAGAGGCCGGTTTTTCCAATCAAACATCTTCGGCTTTTGCGGCCCCTGAACCCATGCAAATCGGTGGGATTCGGAGTCCCATCACTCAGGCCGAACGGGAACGTAGAAGAACGGATAATTTTTGTTTTACTGTGGCATCAACGGACATTATGTAAAAGAATGCCCCCGTCGCCCAAGAAATAAGAATCCGGGTTTTCAGAAGCCTCGCCCCTGAGAGCGGGGTTACGGGCGAGCACCTCCATGTCCCCCACTGAACCCGTTTTCGGTCCCATCAGACCTATCGTGGTCCAAGCCTCATTGAAACCTACTAGGGAGCTTACACACCAGGTACACATAGTGATCGATTCTGGGGCCACTGGCTGCTTCATCGATATAGCATTGGCCCACAATCTCAATTTACCCTTGATTAAGAAGGAACACCCAGAACCAGTGCAAGAAGTTGATGGTACCTCCCTTTCTTCCGGTCCCATCATGCATCAAACTGCTCCTATGGAGGTGGTAATCCAGGACATCCATAAGGAAACTATGTCATTCGATCTTATCACCACCCCACAATTCGGTGTCATTCTGGGCATTCCCTGGTTGAGACAACACACCCCGCTGATCAATTGGGGTACGTGTCAAGTCACCTTTGAATCTGATATATGCCAACACTTCTGCCTGATAGAATCTGAGACACTCTCCTCCCCTGCCAGTATTCTTGGGGCAATGGCCTCTTCCCACCTAGAGGAGACAATGAAAAGTGTACCCTCAACACATACTGTAGGGGCTGTAATGGCTGGTATCCCCACTGTTTATCATGAATTCCTGACTGTGTTTGACAAGGCCACGGCAGAAGGTTTACCGCCACACAGACCCTATGATTGCCCCATTGATCTAGTCCCTGGTGCAGTGATCCCAAGGAGCAGGATATATTCCTTATCCGAGTCAGAGGAACAGGCCCTAAAGGATTACATCCAACAAGCCTTACGATTAGGCCACATTCGACCCTCCTGCTCTCCGGCTGCTAGTCCCATCTTTTTCGTACCGAAAAAAGAAGGGGACTTACGTCCTTGTGTGGATTACAGAAAGCTGAATGCCATTACCATAAGGAACAGGTATCCCATTCCATTGATCTCCCCACTACTAGACAAGTTGACATGTGCAACCATTTTTACTAAACTGGATCTCCCAGGTGCTTACAACCTGGTCTGTATGCGTCAGGGAGATGAGTGGAAAACAGCGTTCTGCTCCAAACATGGCCTGTTTGAATATACTGCGATGCCTTTCGGCTTATGTAACGCCCCAGCTACGTTCCAACGATTTGTCAACGAGGTGTTCAGTGATATTCTTGACATATATACGTATTGGCTTACTTGGACGACATTCTGGTGTTTTCCTCCTCCTTGGAGGAACATATTGTCCATGTTAAAGAAGTATTAACACGCCTCAAGAATCATGCCTTATTCGCTAAACCCGAAAAATGTGAGTTCTACACTAAAGAGGTGGATTTTTTGGGTTTTCACATAACACCTGGTGGCCTATCCATGAACCACTCGAAAGTCCGCGCTATCATAGAGTGGCCTGCCCCGACCAACCTTAAACAGTTACAATCTTTTCTTGGGTTTGCCAATTTTTATCAGCGCTTTATCGCTGGGTTTTCCTCCATTGTATCACCGCTAACCGCCTTGACCAGTCCTATTTCCCCCTTCTGTTGGACACCGGAGCATCAAAAGGCCTTTGAGGCCCTGAAGTCCAGGTTCACTTCCGCCCCGGTGCTTCAACACCCTGACCCGGATCTTCCATTTGTCCTGGAGGCCGACGCTTCCTCCTTTGCATTACGTGCAGTGCTCTCTCAACCTTGTTCAGCCACGGGGCAACTGCATCCCATAGCCTACCACTCAAGGAAGTTCACGTCTTCCGAATATCACTACACGGTTACCGAAAAAGAATTGCTGGCCATTAAGGATGCTTTGCAAACATGGCGACATCACCTTATAGGGGCAAAGCATCAGACCGTGGTGTACACTGATCACAAGAACCTCCAAGACCTGGCCTCCCTCAAATGTGTAAATAGCAGACAGGTACGCTGGCATCTCTTCTTCGCTACATATGATTTTGTAGTGAAACATAGGCCGGGGACTACCCAGGGCAAGGCGGATGCGCTTTCTCGTTCTCCTGGGGGGGAATCCCTGTCTTTGTATCCCGATACACTATTAGTGAAGGGTCGCGTAGTCTGTTTATGCACACCATCCCTACCCATGCTATCCATCATTAGGCAGTGGGTTTCACAACATCCAAATGCGTTGGCAGATTGGGACTTGGTACTTCAGGAAGGCTTACCATTTATTCACGGGAAACTCTTTCTTCCCACAAGTGATGTATGCAATCAGGCGCTTGCTTGGTCCCACGATGCCGCCATCAATGGTCACCCTGAGCAACTACGCACCCTGGAGCTACTAAAGCGCTGGTGCTGGTGGCCATCGATGCGGCGCGATGTGGAAGGCTAAATGAACTCCTGCTCCATATGTGCTCAGTGCAAGACACGCCGTGGCCGGCCACTAGGTCTACTCCAACCTTTGCCTCTTCTCCCCAGACCCTGGCACACTGTTTCTATGGATCTAGTCACGGATCTACCTCGCAGACAGGGCTATGACACAATCTGGGTAGTCGTTGACTCGTACACCAAGATGGCCCGTTTTATTCCTTGTACAGGTATACCCTCTGCCCCTACATTGGCCCGATTATTCTTCAAATCAGTGTTTTTGTCTTTTTGGTTTGCCACAGGCCATGGTTTCGGATCGTGGCTCACAATTCACCTCACGTTTTTGGCAAGCCCTCACTAAGCTCCTTGGCATTGACGCCCGCTACTCCTCCGCTTACCACCCGGACAGCGATGGGCAGACGGAGAGGAGAGATCCGGAAGTCGGAGAGGGTATCTCTATACACCTCCCTTTGATAATGCAAAACAGGTTACTGCAGGACATAGTCATTGTATCTCACCGGTCTTCTGTGTTCCCTTCTCGGCCGGTCATCCCTCTCGCCATTGGCGTCCTGCTTATGATCATCTTCTTGCTCCACTATGGGTGCATCTACTTCAATCCCTTCTTCTTCAACTTCTCTTCTGCCTGTCTCCGGTTCTCATCCTCTCTCCGCCTCCTTGTCCGGTACTTCCTGGGTTTCGAGTCTTTCATGGGTCTTTTCTCTCTCTTGCCTCTTTTCAAACATGGCTACTCTCTCCATCGGTACGGACATGGTTGGTTCCTCTGTGAATCACTTTTATGGGTCTGCTGAACCTTGAGCCAGTCCTTTGATCTTTGTCGGTAAACGTATTTTGATCCAATCTCCTTCTTTTACTTCCCACCCTTGTTTTATCCTTCTTCTTCTGTCGCTTCACCGTTTCATGTGTGCTTTGCTGTTCTCTATTCTCCACACTACTTCCGACATGTCTACTTCTTTGTCTTCTCTTACTCTGGCCAACCAGGGTGGCACTAGTGTGGAGGCCGCTCTCCTCCCTCTCAACATGCGAAATGGGGAGATTTGGTTGATACCTTTGGGAGTCAGTCTGTGAGCTGCGATGGCCTCTTTGGTCGTCTTGAGGGGATCCATTCCCGAGGCGGTCACTAATTGGATGGCACCTTTGATAAATTTGTTGGCCCCCTCCAAAAGCCCATTTGCCTGGGGATGATACAACGCTGCTTTCTTCTGGTAAATGTTGTGTTTCTTCAGAAACAGTTCCATGTCTCTGGATATTAACTGAACCCTGTTGTCTGTCACTAACTCGCTGGGGAGCCCTTCCCTCTGGAAGATGGCGATAAGGACTTCTATCATGGTGGCGGTCGTGATGTTGGGGACGAACTCAGCTTCGACCCACTTTGATAGGTAATCCACTAGCACTATGCCATATCGATGCTCGGGCGCCATTGCTTCCAGTGGTCCGATAAAGTCCAGGCCTACTTTTGACCACACAGCTTCAGGGATTTCTGTAGGAATCATGGGCGCTTGTCTGATCTTCAAGCGTTTGTTACTGTTGAGACACTCATGGCATCTCTCGATCATTGTACGAATCTCCTGATCCATAGAGGACCATCAATAGGCTTCCCTCACTCTGCGTCGCGTCATGGTGTTTCCTAAATGACCTGCATGGGCTCTGCACAGGATGGTTTTTCTCATGCCTGTGGGCAGGATCACTTGATCGGTTTTCATGATTATGCTGTCAGTCTCTGAGTTTTCATCTGCCACTTTCCAATATGGTCTCATTCCTTCTGGCACTGCCCTTTCATCTGGCCATCCATTTTTGATCCATTCCCTGATTCTCACCATGGTGGGGTCTTTCCCATGTTCTTCCATCCGATGTCTCTCACTCAGCTCTAGGTAGTCTGTGGCCCTGAGATCTGTAATGGATGCTACGATGCATTCTTCTTGCAAGAAGGTGGTGGCACTGTCTTTTCCTTCTGGTAATCTTGACATGCAGTCTGCCTGCGAGTTCATCCACCCAGAGATGTGTTGTATCTCAAACGTGTATTGTTGCAGTTTGGCTGCTATGCATACTAATCTGGGTGTCGACACTTTGGTGCCTCCTGGGCTGAGCATATGGATGAGGGGCTTTTGGTCGGTGACTAACTTGAACTTGGTGCCCCATACATACATCCTGAAGTGCTCCACAGCCCATGCATAAGCCAGCATCTCTTTCTCGACAGTGGAATAATTTTGTTCAGCTGGTGATAGGTCCTTGGTGTAACGCTCACCTGATTCTCGCAGAGGCGCCGGTCTTGACTGGGCGACTACCGTATCTTCAAAGGTGATGTGTAGCACCCGGTTGGCTCCTTGGGCTGGACCTCTGTGCACTGTATGCCTGACTTGAAGAGTAAGATGTCTGCAGATAGAAAATATGGGATTGATGAACTGGGGTTATTGGGGTGTCCCTATCTCTTTCCTTTTCTCCTCTCCTGTAGAATCCCAAAGGTTAACGCTCTCACCTTAGGTAAGTGAATGCCGAGCTCTCCATCTGCCTCGGGGCAGGGTGCTGTAACCAGTTTCTTCACTGGATAGGTAGCGCAGGCCTCTTGACTTCAGAGGACTGCTGTCCGTCGTTTACTGCACGAACAGTAAGTTTCGAGTAATTCTAATGTCTTTAAAGTCTTTAGTAATAATGTCTCTTGTTTTGCAGGGTTCCGGCGATGGCGGATGACGGGCTGAAGTGAGTTGAAGATGGAGCCCGTGTGATGAATAGAAGCGCCTGGAAGCACGTAAGTAAGCGCTTGTTGCCTGCTTCACGATGCGCTCTAACTGTCTTTTTATTTTGCAGGTACAAGTTCGGAGTGGCTGCAGGGTGCCGGAATACCCACTGGGTTAGATGTGGAAAGGAGTAATGGCACGTGAGTATTAAAGTTCCCCAATGTCTTTAAACGCACCTTGTTTTGTCTTTCAGATGCGGGATGCAGCGCCGAAGGCCTCCGGAGCGTGCGAAGAGTTGGTAAGCTTTTGTCTTTCAGATGCCGGAATGCAGTGTGAAGACCTCCGGAGCGCACGAAGAGTAGGTAAGCCTTTGTCTTTCAGATGCCGGAATGCAGCGCGAGGCGTTGGTGACAGCCGATGGATCAGGTAAGTGAAGAGCTGTCACTGAAGACCGTAATGCTAACCTGTTCTTTCTTGTCTTTATAGGTGCTGCTGAAGACTGGATTCAGGATGGTAAGCCTTTTTCCTTAGGCCCAAGATCAGATGCAGAAGACACGATGAGCGTTCTGCTGCAGAGGATGCAGAATAACGCAAAGCAAGATTCATCCACCGGGTGTGGTTTAAATAGCCTCCTGTAGTGCTTAGGTGTCTCCTTCCACAGCCACGCCTAGGTAAGAAAAGAGTTCCTGCTTTCCAGAAGAGTTCCAGTGTTCTGAATCTAGGGAGTGGCTCCTGCCCCACCCAACAGGAAAAGTAGTTCCAAACAGAAGAGGATCAGAGGCTCAACTGGCAGGCAAGTAAGCAGAATGGTCTGCTGCAGGTAAGTCCACCCAAGCATTATGAGCCCGGCGCTTCCAGCGCTGGGACTGGGCATATTTATGAGCCTGGTGCCACTGGCGCCAGGACTGGGTCCAAAAGGTCCCAATTGGGACTGGTTGACACTCGGAACCTGGGTTATGGATCTGTTTCCAAGGGAGTTGGGAAAACCCTGACCTTTTGGAAGCAGAGATCATGACAGTACCCCCCCTCAAGGCCCCTCCCAAACCGGGCTTCTCCGGGGGTTTTGGCTTGTCAGGAAATGTTCGGTGAAATCTTTTGATTAGGCGAGGAGCGTGGACATATTCAGCAGGTTCCCAGGATATCTCTTGGGGGCCGTAGCCTTTCCAGTCAATTAGGTAAAATAGTTTAGATTTGGAGATCTTGGAGTCCAGAATGCTTTTGACTTCAAACTCGAGTTCTCCATCAACTAGGATAGGTTTTGGAGATTTAGTTAGTCGGGTTTGAGGTTGCACGGGTTTTAATAGAGAGACGTGGAAGACCGAATGTATCTTCATGTGCGGGGGCAAGTCCAACTTGACCGCAACTGGGTTTACTATGGTAGTGATGGAATAGGGACCAAGGTATCTTGGGTTGAATGTGCGTGGCCCTTTTAGAGGTAGATATTTGGTGGATAACCAGACTTGATCCCCTACTTGATATTGAGGGGCTTCCTTCCGATGTTGATCTGCTCCTTTCTTGTATTGTTCTTTAGCCCTTTGAAGGTGAGAAACAGCTTCCTTAAAGGCTTGGGTGATTGTAGAATGCAGGTAGTCTACTGCTGGTGTTTCAAGATCTTGGAGGGGATCCAACTCCGAGGTTCGAGGGTGACTGCCGTACAAAAGAAAAAACAGGGTTTTCCCAGTTCCCGAATGGACAGAGTTATTGTAGGCATATTCGGCTATCCAAAGGATGTCTTTCCAAGTTTTTTCAGTTTGTTGCAGCATGCAGCGTAAATACTGTTCCAGAGTTTGATTGGTCCTCTCGGTTTGTCCGTCGGTCTGAGGTTGGTGACTGGTCGATAGTCTCACATCAATTTGAGCCGACCGACAGCAACTTCGCCAAAAATGAGAAATAAATTGACTACCTCGATCCGAAATTAGAACCGAAGGAAAACCGTGCAGTCGGACGATGTTTTCGAGAAATCCTCGGGCCAGAGTTGCTGCTGTTGGCAAGCCTTTGAGCGGAATGAAATGCGCCATCTTGGAGAATAAGTCCACGATTACTAGAATCGTATTGTATCCGGAGCATGGAGGTAGATCGGTGATGAAGTCCATAGAAAGCGTATGCCAAGGGCGAGGTGGGATGTCAATAGGGCGTAAGAGGCCTGCTGGTCTTTCCTTTTGACTCTTGTTTTGGGCGCATACTCCACAGGACATTATAAAGTCTCTGATATCTTTTTTCCAAGACGGCCACCAGAAGTAGCGCTTGATCTTTTCTGAGGTCTTGGCCATACCGGGATGACCTTCCATTAAAGAATCGTGATAACAAGAGATTACTTTTTTCTGTAAATCTGTGCTGGGTAGGTATAATCGTTCTTGGAAATACAATAAGTTGTCCTTTACTGCAAAGTCCTTTCCCTGCAGATGCCAATTCTGTATGTCTGCTGGAGTTACAAGTTGCCTGGCTTTATCCTTAACTTCCTCTATGGATTCTGTGGCGATTACACCCAGAATTCTTTGTTCGGGAATGATTGGTACAGGTTTAGGGTTGATCAAGTGTTCTTCCACTCCCATCCGAGAAAGGGCATCAGCTTTACCGTTCTTTGTACCAGGTCGATAGGTAATTATGAAGTCAAACTCGGCAAAGAATAATGCCCAACGGAGTTGTCTAGAGGATTGGGCTTTTGCGGTTTTCAAATATTGCAGGTTTCGGTGATCCGTAATCACAGTAACGGTGTGTCGGGCCCCCAGCAGATAATGCCGCCAAGCCTTAAAGGCAGACTTGATAGCCAGAAGTTCCTTGTCAGTAATCGTGTAATTGATTTCAGGAGGCGAGAATTTGCGGGACCAAAATGCCACGGGATGCAACTGGTTGGTTACCGGGTCCTTTTGTGATAGAACTGCCCCCATGGCAAGGCTTGAAGCATCAGTTTCCACGATATAGGGGAGTTCGGGGCGAGGGTGTTTTAAGATTGGTGCAGAGATAAATTTAGTCTTCAAATCCTGAAAAGCTTGTTCCGCCTCGGTAGACCATTCAAAACGTTTGTTTTTCTTTAACAAGGCAGTGATGGGCTGGACTATTGGAGAGAATTCGGGGATAAATCTGCGGTAAAAGTTAGCGAAGCCTAACATGCTTTGCACACCTTTTACGGAGGATGGTGATGGCCATTTGAGAACTGCATCGACCTTCTTTGAATCCATACGCACTCCGCCAGGTGATAATATGAATCCCAAGAATTCAACTTCAGTCACGTTGAAAACACATTTTTCCAACTTAGCGAAAAGTTTGTGTTGACGCAATCTTTCGAGGACCATTTTCACGTGTTTCCGATGTTCAGATTCCGATGAAGAATAAACGAGGATGTCGTCAATGTAAACAACAACACACACATCTATGAGCTCTCTGAGGACATCGTTCATAAAATATTGAAAGGCGGCCGGGGCATTGCAAAGTCCGAAGGGCATGACCTGATATTCAAATAGCCCATACTTGGTGCGGAAGGCCGTCTTCCATTCATCGCCCTCTTTTACTCGTACCAAGTGGTAAGCTCCTCTAAGATCCAGCTTTGTATATATGCATGCTTTTCTGACCTGGTCCAGGAGTTCAGGGATCAAAGGTAACGGATATCTATTCTTAACGGTGATCTGGTTCAGGGAGCGATAATCGATACAAGTTCTAAGGTCTCCTTCCTTTTTTGGAACGAAGAACAAAGCTGAAGAAGCAGGGGACTTGGAAGGACGAATAAACCCATTTGCCAGGTATTGATCCAGGTATTGTCGAAGGTGAAGGTTCTCAGGTTCGGTGAGGGCATAAATTCTACTACAAGGAGGAGTAGATCCAGGTATCAGGTCTATCTGGCAGTCATAAGACCTATGAGGAGGTAGAGAGTTAGCCTGATCCTTCCGGAAAACATCTTGGTATTCTAGGTATTCGGGAGGTAACTGGGGAGTCTCTGAAGAAATTGCTGCCAGTGCAACACCAGGTGGAGGGTGACAAGTAGAGACACATTCTGGAAACTGGACCGTTCTTGCTCGCCAATCGATCAGAGGATTGTGTTTCTCTAACCAAGGTATTCCTAGAATAATCTGAAACTGAGGGGCCTTGATCACATCGAACACGATCTTCTCATGGTGTCCATCTTGACTTACTAGCGTCACCTCTTGAGTGGTATGCGTTACTGGCCCGGAGGCTATCTCCGTACCATCCACCGTAGTAATGACGTCCTTTACAGCCTTGGGACAAAGAGTTAGATTCATCCTCAAAACCATTTCATGATCCACATAATTGCCGATGGCACCGCTGTCGACGTAAGCTTCAATTGCATGTAATCGATCCGGTTTATCAGGGCTAATGAGGACCATAGGTATCACGAAATGCGAGGTCACGGAACTGGTTTTCACGCTCGGCAAGAGGACCTCTATTCTTGTCGGGCGAGGTCGTTTCCCTGCTCAGAGTTTGTAACTTTGGTAACTGCAGCTCCGACTGCCTTCTTGGCAGGTTTCACCGGACAGTCTCGAAGAAAGTGCCCTGAGTTTCCGCAATAGAGGCATAATTGCAAGTGTTTTCTCCTTTCCCGCTCCTTTTGTGTTAGAGGACCTTTCAGACCCCCTATATGCATGGGTTCCCCGGAGTCTACTCCTTTGGAAGGAGTTGGCGGTTTGGAAAATACTCGAGCATCAAACTTGGAACGATCGGCCTTCCTGTTCTGCAGTCTGTGATCTATTTGAACGACCAAGACTATATAATCCGAACAGTCTTGTGGGGGATTCACTACTTGGGCTAAAACGTCTTTGAGCTCTCCACGTAGACCTCTATAAAACAGCGTAATCCTTTTGTCCTCAGGCCATTGAGTTTCCACTATTAGTCTATTGAAAGATGCAATATAAGCCAAAAGGTCTTGATTACCCTGTCGCAACGAAAGAAGCTCATTGTCCAAGGCCTGCCCCTGTGAATGTCTTGCGAACAGTTTTTCCATACTAAGCTGAAAGGCTTGAAAATCATGGAGAACCGGATCATCTTGATTAACTAGAGGGATCGACCAGTCTGCCGCATTGCCGCTAAGGTACGAAAGTACAAAAGCTACATTAGCTTGATCAGTTGGAAAGGCTGCTGGCCGGCATAAGAAGTGCAACCGGCACTGATTGATAAATACTGCAAACCTCTTTGGGTCACCAGAAAATCGTTCGGGCGGAGCCAGAGGTACATTCCCAGGTAGGTTGATCTGCACTGGATTCATTGAGGATGTTGAAGGAAGATTTGCCCCTGATGCGGGTAACGGGGTCTGTCCGGCTTGTGACTGTAGCAATTGTCTAGCAAGATCGTCTGTTCTCTCCTTGGAAATAATTAGTTCCCTTCTTAGAGCATTCGTTTCCTGACGAGCTGCATGCACTTCTGCCCTTAGTTCCCCAAGTAACCGGGCTAGGTGGTCAGTATCCGAGGTTTCCATAGCGCCTGGGCGAGAGTTTTGCGGTAGGCTTTGCGTTCTGTAACGCTCACCTGATTCTCGCAGAGGCGCCGGTCTTGACTGGGCGACTACCGTATCTTCAAAGGTGATGTGTAGCACCCGGTTGGCTCCTTGGGCTGGACCTCTGTGCACTGTATGCCTGACTTGAAGAGTAAGATGTCTGCAGATAGAAAATATGGGATTAATGAACTGGGGTTATTGGGGTGTCCCTATCTCTTTCCTTTTCTCCTCTCCTGTAGAACCCCAAAGGTTAACGCTCTCACCTTAGGTAAGTGAATGCCGAGCTCTCCATCTGCCTCGGGGCAGGGTGCTGTAACCAGTTTCTTCACTGGATAGGTAGCGCAGGCCTCTTGACTTCAGAGGACTGCTGTCCGTCGTTTACTGCACGAACGGTAAGTTTCGAGTAATTCTAATGTCTTTAAAGTCTTTAGTAATAATGTCTCTTGTTTTGCAGGGTTCCGGCGATGGCGGATGACGGGCTGAAGTGAGTTGAAGATGGAGCCCGTGTGATGAATAGAAGCGCCTGGAAGCACGTAAGTAAGCGCTTGTTGCCTGCTTCACGATGCGCTCTAACTGTCTTTTTATTCTGCAGGTACAAGTTCGGAGCGGCTGCAGGGTGCCGGAATACCCACTGGGTTAGATGTGGAAAGGAGTAATGGCACGTGAGTATTAAAGTTCCCCAATGTCTTTAAACGCACCTTGTTTTGTCTTTCAGATGCGGGATGCAGCGCCGAAGGCCTCCGGAGCGTGCGAAGAGTTGGTAAGCTTTTGTCTTTCAGATGCCGGAATGCAGTGTGAAGACCTCCGGAGCGCACGAAGAGTAGGTAAGCCTTTGTCTTTCAGATGCCGGAATGCAGCGCGAGGCGTTGGTGACAGCCGATGGATCAGGTAAGTGAAGAGCTGTCACTGAAGACCGTAATGCTAACCTGTTCTTTCTTGTCTTTATAGGTGCTGCTGAAGACTGGATTCAGGATGGTAAGCCTTTTTCCTTAGGCCCAAGATCAGATGCAGAAGACACGATGAGCGTTCTGCTGCAGAGGATGCAGAATAACGCAAAGCAAGATTCATCCACCGGGTGTGGTTTAAATAGCCTCCTGTAGTGCTTAGGTGTCTCCTTCCACAGCCACGCCTAGGTAAGAAAAGAGTTCCTGCTTTCCAGAAGAGTTCCAGTGTTCTGAATCTAGGGAGTGGCTCCTGCCCCACCCAACAGGAAAAGTAGTTCCAAACAGAAGAGGATCAGAGGCTCAACTGGCAGGCAAGTAAGCAGCATGGTCTGCTGCAGGTAAGTCCACCCAAGCATTATGAGCCCGGCGCTTCCAGCGCTGGGACTGGGCATATTTATGAGCCTGGTGCCACTGGCGCCAGGACTGGGTCCAAAAGGTCCCAATTAGGACTGGTTGACACTCGGAACCTGGGTTATGGATCTGTTTCCAAGGGAGTTGGGAAAACCCTGACCTTTTGGAAGCAGAGATCATGACACTTGGGGGCAAATGCAACCACACGTTCCGTGTCACCCTTCTTCTGGGTGAGGACAGCCCCTAGCCCATACGTGCTGCCATCCCTGGTAATGACTGTACACCAGTCTGGGTTGAACGGTTGCAGGCACAGTGCTTCCACTATGTGTCGTTTGATGCTTTCCGCCGCTTTCTTCTGGGCTTCTTGTCATGTGTACTCTGACCCTTTCTTGAGGAGCTCACCAAGCGGCGCTGAGGTTTCTGAGAACTTGGGGATAAATTTGGCATAATATTCGGCCAGCCCCAGGAATGATCTCACCTCGTCTTTGTTGGTAGGTTCAGGAGCTTTGATTATTGCTCACAGCAGGTTCTGCTTGGGGCTTATGCCTTGCACTGATATCTTGTACCCCAAATACTCGACTTCTTGTGCCTTGAATGCACATTTCTCATACCTTAGTTTTACTCCCGCTTCTTGGAGCTTGGTGAGGACAGTCTTCAAAGTGGCGTCATGTGTCTGTTCATTAGCAGCGTATACCAGGATATCATCCTGGAATAGGGCACGTTCCTGACATTCCATAGTAGCGCGTTCATCATGCGTTGAAACGCTGAGGCTGCGGATGATAGGCCAAACGGCATCTTCGTAAACTGATAGGTGCCAAACGGAGTGATGAATGCGGTCAATGGCTTGGATTCCTTATGTAACTGTATTTGATGGTACGCATTCCTCATGTCCAACTTTAAGAACACTCTGGCCTCCTTCATCATGAGGATTAACTTGTTGCTGCTCGGCAGGGGGTAGCTGTCCGCGATGACTTCCAAGTTTAGACTCCGGAGATCAATGCATATCCTTAAATCCTGTGAATTTAGTTTTTTTATGAGCACAAATGGGCTCAGCCATTCTGATGCTTCGATCTCCTCGATGGTGCCTTCTTTCCTCATTTTGTGCAGTTGGCTTCTGAGCGTGTCTCTTGCAGTCGCAGGTACTGGCCTTACTCTGTGTTTGGCTGGGACTGCGTTGGCTTTGAGTAATATTTTGTGGACGAAGCCTTTGGGTCTCATTCCGAGTTGGGCGGTAAGGGATACTGGGCACCGGTAAGGAGACTGGTGCCGGTAATGCTTTACCAACCAATTTCGAGGTCCCTTAGCGGGAACCGTAAGGCTCGTGTGGTCTGACCACACGTCCCTTACGGGTCCCGCTAAGGGACAGGGCGCTAATAACGGGCTTGCTAGTCCCGTTATTAGTGGCCTCCTAATTTCCATTGAGCCCTATGGGGGCTCAAATGGGAATGGGGAATGGTTTGTTCAATGGGGATTTACCGATCCCTCCAGGGTCGGAATGCACCGGTAAGTCCCCATTGAACAAGACCGGACTCGGACACGGTATGGGAGGCAGCCATGGTGCTAACAGCACCATGGCTACCGCCCATCTGGTAATGAACCCCTTTGATGTGTCCAGGCCCTTCCAAAAATAGTCTTGGATAATCTTCTCTCGCTAATGGGGCTCCTCTGGAACTGACTGACAGTACTTGGTCCTCTGTGCTGGGGCCTAACTTAATTTTCAGTTTTGCCTGATCATCCCACCCTAATACTGCTGGGCCTTCTTGACTGAAGTAAACTTTGTGGTGGTCTCTCTCCCTTTGTACTCCACATTTCCCTTGATGTAGCCCAGCAGGTCTATGGATGCGCCTCCGAACACTGTGGGCTTATGCAGAGTGCTGAACACTCTGACAGTCTCTGTACCCATCATCTCCTTGTACGTGCGCAGGGGTATTACAGTTAGAGCAGAGCCCGAGTCGGCCATGACTCTCTTTCCAGTCCGTTTATTTTGATGGCACAGTGGGGCTTTTCTCTCCAGGCCCGTGTGCTGTTCAATTATGACTGTAGGCCTCCCATCTTCGTCAGAGGACGATTCCCTCTCTGTGTTGTGTTCAGCATGGACGCTGTTGACTTTTTTGTTTCGCCATCGGCACACTATTGAGAAATGTCCAATCTTTTTGCATACTGAGCATTCTTTGTCCCTTGCCGGGCACACTTTGTCAAAGGCCAAGTGTTTCGTGCTGGTGCACCTGTGACATTTTAACGGTTCTTTCCTTGCCCATTTCCCTTCTCTCATGTCGAAGACCGGCTTCTCCTTCTTTGGGCGGAACGCTATCGCTTGTACTTCTGCCGGGTTGTGCCCACTCGCGTTTTCTTTCCTCCTACCTGCAGTCTCTTCCACTGCTCTCGCTATTTCAACGGCTTTCTCCAACTGCAGTTCTTTCTCTAGAATGAACTTTCCTGCACTTTTCTGCTGTTGGTATGAACCACTAGCATGTCGCAGATCAATCCTTCTGCGTTGTTTCTGAAATTGCACAGTGCAGCCAATTCGCGCAGTTTGGTCACATAATCGTCTACTGGTTCTGACGCCTCCTGCTTGCGGCTGTAAAACCGTATCCTGTGTAGGACCGTATTCTCCTTGCTGGCAAACCTTATGACTATTCTTATCACGGCTTCCTTAAATACGTCATCATTGTCGCCTGCCACTGGTTCCGGGGTGAGATTTTCAAACACTCTTTGGCCTTCGACGTCCAGGGCATTCAGTAGCATCGCTCTGCGTCTCGCTGCAGTGTAGCCTGCACCACCCAAGGCCTCTAAATACGTGGTGAATAAGGGTTGCCATTATGGCCAAGGAATGGCAGGCCTACCTGGTGTTTGCAGGAAAGGTGGTGGTGGTGTTGCTCCTTGCATGGCGCTGCGTCAGTTTCAGTGGTGATCCTCGTGGCCAATTATGTTGTATAATAACATTAATGATACACTGGAGGCTGCTGGATTGCTGAGGAGGCTTCTATATTCAAGGTTGCGCATCAGCTTCTTAACTGCACAACAACACTGCTTAAATGAATGGGCAACAGGCCAAGCAACTTTGCTCCAACTTAAATGAGTTAATTGTCTGTAACAATATCTTCAAGTCAGTCTATTGGAGGAGCACATGGGAGCCGATGCTGCTCAGTGCATTCTCTCCAGCTCTCTGCCACGTGCAAAGCGCGGGAGCCGCACTTCCGCTTTCTTGGCGAGATCTCGCGAGACCCGGAAGTTTTGCGATATCTCTACAGAGATCCCCTACATTCCCCCTCAACCCTCCCTACCCTAATTTATACACGTACGCCACACCCCACCTATTGTGCATTACACATATACCATTTCCCCTACCATTTTCGGTGAAATGTATTTGGTGAAATCTCATTAGGGGAAATGGTTTTCGAAGAAATCTACAGTAACGTTCTCCGCCAGGGTCGGACTGGCCTACAGGGCAAGGCACGAACCACAAACGGACAATGCTACTGTGGGTCAGTTTTTTTGGTCAAAGTGAGCCCGTTTTTTGGACAATTTCCAGTTGGATGAGTTACTTTACTATGCGGCTTGTAGTTTTCATCATTCTTGCTAAATAAATATTCTTTAAATTGCACAAATTGTATCACATTTTATCAAAAAACATCCCCTTTGGCTACTTTTCAGACTGTCACAAAAGGAATGAATTGCCATTTGCAACGGTGGGCCACTTTTTCATTGGTGCCCGCAGCCTGAGACAATTGTAAGCCCCAGTCCGAGCTTGTTCTCTGCCCTTCCTAATCGCTAGGGGGTAGCAGGAGGAGGCGACATGCGTGTTTTGGGAGGTAATAGGTGCAGTCGTCGTTACCGGGGGATCAAGCTCTGCAATCTGTGGCCTGGGCGGTGTTAGGGGTGGGGGGAGGGGCAAGAGAACAGATGCAGAGCAGCCTGCAGCTGGAGAACCGCCAGTGAATTGGAACTAGATCGAAAGGTACCTTCAAATACAAGGTTGGTGCATTTTAATAACTGTGCAAGGTCATCTCAACATGTGTAGGATTGTTTCGCCATCTACTGGCCGCAGTGATATTACATATCATGTGGTGCAAAGAACAATATTGCCGTGAGTTTATGAATGTAGCTTCACAATAGTGTGTCAAGTAAAAAGGGGGAGAACGTTGTCATGCATGATGAAGATTACGCACCTCCGTAAGGTAAGATCAACTGCTAAATTATGTGTGCTTAATGTATTTAACTAATTCAAGTAGGACCTTTACTAGTATAGTGGGCATATGCCTTCATTTATTCAAAATGATCATGTTTTCAAGAAGGCTGGCCCCTGCCCCCTTCCACAAGCTGCTGCCCTTTGTGTTGGGAAGGACAGCCACTAGTACACAGTGCCTTATTACAGGTTTGCCAGTATACGGGCCCCTACCGTTTCTGCCTCCCGATATCCCAGAATTACCGGGATATTACAGGCGGCGGTAAATCCCCATTCCATGGAGTCCATAACACCATTGCCGGCTCTTCGCTGGAGCTAAATCAGTGCCCCCACCGGCTAACTTGTGTTTTGCCGGTCCAGTAAAATTGCCAGTGCGGGAATTACTGGCAATTATACAAGCAACTTTACCGACCGGCTCCGTCTTTGAGTGAGTTGTGAGTGAAAGAGAGAAAGTGCATGCAGTGTTAGGCTAAAATGGCTCTGCATGGGGGACCCATTACCCCTTCCTGGAAGCTGGTGAGCCCAGTTGTGCCAAATTGGCCAAACTGTCCTGGGTACATGAGCTCTCATTGCGTTCTTTTTACCCCATCAGCGGCCAGTGCTAGCTTCCATGGTTGCCTGTAGTTTGCTGTAACTCAAGATATACGCAGGGTTTTAAGTGGGCCGGAGCTCTGCCAGGGCTCCCCGCCACTGGTGCTAACCCCCCGCAAGCAGCCCTTCCACTGCCCTGTGTGATTGAAGATACAACTTTAGTTAATTACATTTTGCACACACACACTTTAGCAGGCAACCTTATTGTATAGGTGTGGGTGACCCTCATCGAGCAAGACAACCCCCTCCTCCCTTTATACTTGACACATTCTGCAGCAAAATGAATGCTAACAATGCACCTGTCTTCCCCTTTGAACACTTTAAAAAAAAAATATCTGCCAGGCCTTGTCCCTCCAACTCCCTGGTCAAATATTTAGGTCTCACCCTGTCTGTCCCTTCGATACACTACTTAAAGCACTATATAGGGGGTCATTACGACCCTGGCGGTAGGGGGTTAACGGGGACGGTAGAGCTGCCAGCCCCGATAACCCCCTACCGCCGCATTACGAGGTCTGCCTGGTAAAATCAGGTCTCCTTAGCGGGTCCTGCGAGCAGACCAGGATGCAAACAACGGGCCCATTATTAACAGGCCCATTGTTTGCATCCTCTCCAATCCCATTGAGCCCTATGGGGGCTCGAATGGGAATGGGGATGTACAGGGTCTGGGTTCCAGAATGGGGAAATACCGGGCCCTCCAAGGTCGGAATGGCCCAGTATTTCCCCATTCCAGGAACCTGGACCCGGAATATGTTAGAGAATTACCATAGGTCATAACAATACTGTTGGAAGGCCCCCCTCGTTGTACCATACCCATGTGTGTGTGGAGGTCTTGGCAGGCTTATAGTGCTTGGAAAGCACTGCACAGCAAACGGGCACTTACAAATAATGACGTGGAACTATCAGGTTTCTGCATCAGCCCGTCCACTCCTGCGGTAGATATCTGGATCACTTCCTTTATTAGTGCAGTGACGTCCTTCGTTATGACGTGTCTGAACTGCTGCGTCACAGGACACAGGTTCCTTAGTGCATGCAGACATCACATCCCACCTCCACATAATAAAACAGTCTTCAGCTGAGTTGAGTCTATACTAAGTTCTTGCTATCAAGTATTCCATTTTGAAACAGGCCCGCCTTTGCAATCTTACTAGATATCCTGATTGGCATAGATGACTGTCAGTCACTGCTTCTCGACGTGCAGGCGGAATATCTTATGGCATCACTTCCGCGCCATTTGTCAATAGCACAGAATTTGAACTTAACCAAGTTTCTACACAAGGAATGGGACAGCAGCAGAATCTTTAACCATGGCTGCCATATTTACTCCCCCCATCTGGTATGACGCACAGTGGTGTTGTTCACAGACCACGCCTTGTACAATCTAACTCATGCCTGGCAGCCATCTGGCACTAAACAGGAAGCAAGGTCTTTTAGAAACAAACACTATGTTACAACTGAATGCTGTTGTTTCTTTTTTGTTTGTTAATAGTTTTCTCCCACTGCGCCATATTAACCTTACTGTCTGGTTTTCATTTTGGTATTGCATAAGGAATGGAGATGTATGGCTTTCTCTACAAAGCTTTTTACTCCCACATATGTTCCTTTTCTGTAACCCACCATTCAAGTGAAGGATATTGACTAAACTCGAATGACCACTTCGGCACTACTCAATACCCATTAGCCATTAAAGCCCTCTGCCACAGCGTAGGATCATCGTCAATGGAACTAATTCGATCATTGCCATAGTACTGGTCCCATTGGTTGAGAGGCCATATCTGGTGGTGATAGACCCTGCCCAGGTTAAAAGCCACAGGTGAAGTCCTTAAGTGCCAAGGACGAGTATGCACGTCCTTTTTGCATAGACTTGCATAATAGCCTGGCATTTGGCAGTGGGACATTACTACCAGGTTTGCCAAACAAACTCCAAAACGTCTGGGGTGGTAAAGATCTTTTTTGTTTGTGAGCAAACAACATGGTTGAGAAGGAAATGGCAGATGGCTTCTTCAGGGAGACCTTCGCACTTTTTTGTAGCCTTCAGGAAGTCTTCAGAAGAAAGGATAGCCTGATAACAGCTATATACTTAGCCATGGGTGAGCAGGCAGGGTAGTCTGGTGTCGGAAGGCAAGGTGAGGAGGCTGGGTTCAAAGAGGTGTAGATCCAGAGTAGCCAATCAGCTGCTCAGAATGCAGGAGTGTACCAGTAAGTAATGCCTGCACTCTGAGCATTCAGATTGGCCAAATGCCAACTGCATATACGCATGTCAGGAAATCCCAAAGTGGCCAGAAGTACAAGGGGGAGAATGAGAGTTCTATGTGTTATGAAAATGGAAAAAGCGAGAGCGCACAGCTTCTATGGTTTCTTATATTATGTTTATCTTGGTGATATTCTTTTGTTAGTTGGATGGTCATTAGTAGGGTGCAGCCCACTATCCAGTGCCACCGTGTGAGGCACTAAAAGTAAACTGAACCAAAAAAGAGAGACCGAGGCCCAATAGCCTCCGGTGTGGGCCGCACACCCTTTCTACCCACTTTGGGTTTAAACATTTGTTTTGTGCTTAAATATAAACTTCAAAATCACTGTAAACATTCAAATCTGGTTTTAATCTGTGTTGTCAGATCATAAAGTTAGTATTTCATTTCTCGCACTCGTGCAGGACCTTGAACTGAACCAGAACGCTGCTTTCAGAGCGCTATCCTTCTGAAGGACCCGCACGGCCTTGCGAGCAGTTTCTGCTTTTGCCGTTCCACGCTTCCTGGAGGAGGCGTGGCTTGTGACAGTCACGTGGAGGACCACGTGACCCCTCAGTGCTACTTCTGCAACAGTGAGGCGCCCTTGCGGCGTGAATCTCGCACTCGTGCAGGACCTTGAACTGAACCAGAACGCTGCTTTCAGAGCGCTATCCTTCTGAAGGACCCGCACGGCCTTGCGAGCAGTTTCTGCTTTTGCCGTTCCACGCTTCCTGGAGGAGGCGTGGCTTGTGACAGTCACGTGGAGGACCACGTGACCCCTCAGTGCTACTTCTGCAACAGTGAGGCGCCCTTGCGGCGTGAATCTCGCACTCGTGCAGGACCTTGAACTGAACCAGAACGCTGCTTTCAGAGCGCTATCCTTCTGAAGGACCCGCACGGCCTTGCGAGCAGTTTCTGCTTTTGCCGTTCCACGCTTCCTGGAGGAGGCGTGGCTTGTGACAGTCACGTGGAGGACCACGTGACCCCTCAGTGCTACTTCTGCAACAGTGAGGCGCCCTTGCGGCGTTAAGCCCGATAGGGGTAAAGGCCTTGGGCTGTTAAGCGGGTGTTGCGCGGAGGTGCGCATATGAATCCCAGACCTCGATCTCAGTAAAACATCTACCCTGCAAAAAAATCGCCGAACGCACGTGGAGGCTCAATCAGCTGCAGTCCGCGGCAGGAAACTAGCTGTCAGGTAAGACCTTCTTGACTATGGACACACGTTCCCAAGCCCGTTCGAAAGCAAATCAAACAATTCACTGTGCTGGGAGGGAAATGCCTCAGATTACGCCGACCGCCCACTTAGAAGAAAATATTCTGGTGGCCGAGTCTAAGGCACCTAATAACTCATGTAGCCTGGGCGCGGAAAATGAGGAACCCGAGTCTATCCTGTTGAGCCCCGCCACACGTGGTCCGCCAAGTCTGGATCCCTCATCGCCAGATCATCGCGAGCCCTCTCAAACCTCCCCTCTGCCCTCAGACGTGACCAAGGTACAACAAACACTCTCCGTCAAAGAGCTGAGGGCACGGTCCCCGAAGGGGGCTTGCACACAGTCCACAGAGTCAAACGACAAGTTTAGCTTAGTCATAGAAGCCGCCGTTCCAGCGGAACAATTTGAGGCAAAGCCTCCAACTAATAACGTAGATAGGCGCAAATGCAACATCTACCCCGATGCTCCACTAGCCACGGGCAGAGAGGATCACTCTGTAAATCCCATGAACAAACATGACATTACACCAAAGACTGAAAGAGTTGTCCATTACGTCTCAAAAACAAACTGTGAAGCCTTAAGTAAAACACAGCCTCAATGTCGCATACAAGAAGAGCTCAATGAGGAAGGCGAAGACTCATTTTATTCTCCGTTTGATGTGACAGATGCTGAACTTTTGAATTCAGACACACCCAGCAGTCAAAAAAATATCAAAACATTAAGATTTCACTTCCGGAAGCAGGCCTCAGACCAAATCAATGCCAACTCAGAACCATTGTTATTGACTCAGATGAGTCATCCACTAATCACCCAGCTGGCGAGAAACATCACATCAATTGTTGATACAACAAATATTGACACCTCAGTGCCTACAACGGAAAAAAAAACGAAAATATTGAACACAAACGACTTCGACTTAGCTGGCCGAGAAGCCAGACTCACAATGAGGTTAGAAGCTAATTATGAATCCATGAAAGAGAAGCTAGTTAAAAGTTTCTCTAAGGACAAATATAGTCATGGTCTGTGTGCCAGAGAAATTCTGACCTCAGACCAACGCAGTGCCATGGATCTAGGGTGTGACAATCACCTAAAAAAAAAAAATAATAAGACATCAGGTGCAAAAGGAGAATGAAGTGGGTATCCTGCCAAGATGGGAGAAGGACGCCCCAGAATCTAATCGACCCCACGATTTCGGTGATGGTTGTCCCGAAAAGCCACGAGGGGTAATCCCACGTGCCAAGCACTTGACAAAAAAAGATGACAATGCTCCAACTTGTTCTACTCCTTTAATCACACATACGGGGAAAACTCCAGACTCATACTGTGGGAAGCAACTCTCGCCCAGACAACTCGAACAACGAGAAATGACTTGCCACTGCAAGGACAAGAGGACAAGCCTGATGGAGTCAATTACAGAAGCCAAAGCAAATTTGTCTGTCGCAGCAGCTATACAGATACATAACAACGTGCTAGCTGCGACATCGCAAGCCCTCTTACCTTTCATAAAATTATATGAAAGTGTCAATGAAGCATTACTTAATAATGGAGCAACCATCGGACAATTAGCCGAAAAACTATCACTGATGGAACTCAACTTTATTACTCAACAACAGCAAAGGATAAATGAACACAACGAGATAGAAGATGGATTCAAAGGAATAGTTCGGCTAATTGAAAAAAACTCAAATGAAGCCAGGACCCAAATGGACGACCTGTCAAACTTCATGAAAAAGGTTTTCATGAATCAGAATCCAGCACTTCAAATTCCAGAAAACCTAGGAAGTGGCACTCGGCCAGACACAAGCCCTGGAGAGCCATCCATTTTACATGGATTACCAACTGATAATAACATTCGAGCCTGCACTCTACCCAGTACACTCCACCAGGAGAGCCCTGACACAAGCACAATAAAGGAAGTCATAAAAACGAAAGAAATGGTCACAAACAGTGCCAATCCAGCGCAATCTCATTCCCACGGATTAGGGGCCCCCATTCCGCACGATGCGAAATTACCAAGCGATAACTTGAAAAGCTTAGTTCCACCGAGTATTTGGGACTTGCCTCCCATGATACCAAGCTGTTCCAACTCAAAGGCGTCTTTCGGCATTTTCCTTGGAGGAGCAAAAAACCTCCAGAGTGGAAAGAACCTAGGTCCCAATCAAGTCGAAGGACATGGAGAGGTAGCAAGAAATGTACCACACACAAAGAGGAAAGAAAAGAAAAAAATACAGCTGTCAGGAAGCAAACTACAAATTCAAGGAAATTCATAAGAAATTTAACAACTCCTCCTAAACTCAAGGCATCTCTAAGTGAAAAACCCCTAGGGAAAACGATTAATAAACTATCGTTATTTACCACCGTGGAAACATCAAAAGAATACGATAAGGAAAACGAAAAGAAAAAAACATCTAGCGACTCGACTGTAAACGAAAAAGACATAAGGACAGCGCCTAAACCATCAAGATCAAATCCAAACAAGCGAAGGAGAGTCGCCTCAGACTCTAGTTGTGATTCGACCAGCGATGGACTTGAAGAACTATGTAATCTATCAACCTACTCATACGACACAAGCGAATCAGGCAGTTGTAAAGCCCACGCCATCCTGAAAAAACAAAGAATGAGCTCCCAAGAAGTCCACATTCATAGTCATCAAAATAGGTCGAATTTAACACAATTTCCTCGCCAAAAAATGGGAGGGAACTGTGCAACGACTCCCATGACGTTCGACAACCAAAAGGACGAAGGAAAGATGGTCCACCCTCGAAATCACACGGGAAAACGTGTCACCGAATTAAATCCAAAGTGCACAGCTGCCCACAACAAAAAAACTGGAGAATTTAATTCAAAGACAGACAACAACGCACAAAATCACACACTACCAAAAAAAATCAAACTGGTAAATGTGCTGAGTGACGATATCGATGTAAACCTGAACCGTGGAAACGTTATGCGCCTGCTGCACTCAGTCCCATTGCTAAGGACAATTACATCTGAAGATATACAAATTGTTGAATATATCTCAGAAGCTCGTGTCGATAATGTACTACTTCATGTCAGCTCCCAAGCAGTCAGAAGGCTACTGATAGGCGCAAGGGATGAAATACTAAGCCTTGGATTTGAGATCTCTGAGGATCACCAACCGACAAGAAAAAAAGGAGTTGATGATGCAGAAATGCGAGTCTCAAAGAGCTTTGCGAGAATCAGGCACGATGTGACTCGCAAGTATCCGAACTCAAACTCAATGTCTCCCACGGAAAACAGGCCTACTTACCATTTTGGCAAAAAACATTAACTAGGCTATGATGAACGAGATTCTGTTAACACCTTGATCTCATGGAACACCAGAGGCTTCAGCCATCTATACAACAACTTTCCGGTGGATCTATCGGACAATTTTATAATTTGCCTACAGGAAACTTGGATGCGTCAACCCCCGGTAAAGGATGGATACCAGATCCTAATAAATTCTGCAGGCAAAGGCACGAAAGGTCGTCCTTTCGCGGGGCTATTGACGATGATAAAAACAGGAACAAGTTGGGAAGTGGTGAACTCATCTAACCCAAACAATTATGTCCAATCGACCCTGCTTGAAAGGAAAAATAGAGGAACAGGAAAGGAGCATAACATCTCTCAATTCTTACTGTTACTTAATGTATATTGGAATCCAGCAAAAATCTCGGTAGGAACATTCATCCAATCAATAACAACAATAATTGACAAAAATGTGAGGAGTCTCCAAAATCTCTGGATCATTGTGTGCGGCGATCTAAACACTTCTTGGTTCAACGCAAACCAACAGAAAAACAACCCCCGCGCACACGAAGACAGTAGGGATTCTTCCAGAAGAGCACGTTGGTCCGACGCCATGGAATCCAGGGACTGTACCATGGTTAACGGAAACGTCCCCGGCGATTGCCCACCACAAATTACGTGGCTAAATATGGGGATAAAGAAAACATTAGACTACATTTGGGTCTCAGAAAATTTGATGCATACAATAACGCATCTGCAGATAACACCGACAACGACCAGTGACCACTATCCTCTGAAAATGTCCTGGCAATCAAAGTGTAAACGTATGAGTGGATCGACTTGCACCAACCTAGAAGTAAATTCCGGCAGAAACAGATTAAGACTGAACACCAAACAAATACAACAACTAACGTCTACGTTTCAGTCAGAAAATAAAGAAAGTCTCAAATTCACCAACTACCCGGCAATTCTTCTAAATTTGAGCACGCACCACTTGAGACCGCCTTATCCTGTACTAAATCACAAACACACGTGGAGTACTAGGTTGAATAGCGAAAAAAAGGAATTGAGAAAAGATTTAAAAGAACTACGATCAAGAGCTGGTACCAACAGAGCACAAGAAATCAAACAACGCAAACAAAGATATCGAAACTGGCTAATAGCATTTGCAAACCAACGAGATCAAGAACGCGGTGAGACGATGCTCTCCCTGATAAGAACACACAACACCAGAGACATCTGGAAAATCTTAAATCACGACCATCAAAATCAAGCTGCAACAATGGCGAACGGAGTCTCAGAAGGTGCCTGGGTGACCCATTTCCAGAAAGTGTTTTTTTGTAACCTGCAATCACCAGACGAAGAAAACAACTGTCCCGACCCGTGCTGGGACACAATAGAGACGGTCGATGACATAGCTCACGCTATAGCTCAACTAAAAAACTCCAGAGCAGCTGGCCCGGACGGTATCACGAATATCATGTTAAAACATCACCCTCGTGAATGGGCCAAATTCATAGCTGATCTGTTTATGACAATAGCAAAAGCCAAGAAAATTCCATCATCTTGGTCTGAGGCAATAATTGTCCCAATTTATAAGAAAGGCAGCAGGGACATCCCTAGCAATTATCGACCTATTGCTTTATTAGACACAATTGGAAAGGTATTTGCCTCCTTCTTACAGGGAAAGATTTCAGCTTGGGCCTCCCAGTCTGGGCTAAACGACGTAAGACAAACTGGCTTCACTAAGGGAGTTGGCACAGAAAACAACCTCTCCATACTGAACCTCTTGAAACTAGAAGCCTTGCGAAAGAAAGAAAAATTGTTCCTGGCTTTTATCGACATGCAACAAGCTTTCGATGGAATAGACCGAGCAAGGCTCTGGGGAAAGTTGGAAAGATGGAAATGCCCTGATAATATACTAAACCCCATAAAGGCCCTGCACAAGTCAACAACGATAAGAATACGACTAAATGAAAATGGCGATCTTTCGCAACCAATTACCACAAATAAAGGAGTGAAGCAGGGCTGCCCGTTGGCAGCGGTCCTTTTCAAACTTTATATTGCAGATGTGTCAGGAACACTAGCCAAAACGCTTTGCTTCCCCCCTAGAGTCAACGGAAATCCTGTAAGCTGTTTGATTTACGCAGACGATCTGGTCTTGATCGACAAGACACAAATAGGCTTACAGAGGTTATTGACTACGGTAAACATTTATATGGTCGAAAATGATCTAAGGATCAATGTGGAAAAATCCAAGATACTGAAATTTGGCCTTGCTGAGGGCCAGAGAAACAAGAACTTTAATTGGACAATAAACAACGTCAAGATTGAGGAAGTAAACGAGATCCGCTATTTGGGCATACCCTTCAGCACTTCAATAAGAGAATGGAGTTGGGCCACAGAAATTGAAAAAAGAACTGAAACACTAGCTCTCCAAGGAGCCAAAATCAATTCACAATATGGAAAATTTTCCTTGATCCCGGTAAGATCTTTTTACCTACAAAAGGTAATACCAGCAATTACGTACGGAACAGAGTCAGGCTGGAACCTTGACCACAAGATCTGGTCAAAACTAGAAGGATTGTTCTGGCGACGCGTACTAAGACTGCCCAAATATTTATCAACGATAGTAATTCGTTATGAATTAGGCTTGGAGCCACTGTACGGAGCCGTCATTTGGAAATCGATGGCACTGTTGCGAAAGATGTCAATGACGAATCCACAACCAGCATTTGAACTGTTCAAACCCTCTAAAAACTGTAACACAGGAATTCTACAAGAGCTGTGGTTCGAGAAAGTAAAAGCAAACATGCAGGCCGCAAATATCACTATGGAGATGCTCCTGGAACGTCCTTTGACTGCCAAGAAAAAAATGAGAGAATGGCTCTGGATCGTCAACTTAGAAAAATATCAAGGTCTAAAGACCACCCTGGATATGAACCTAATCTTGAACAAAATGGACCAATTGCCGAAGTACTTGAGTAAATTTCCGTCTAGATATCATAGAGACGCTTTCTTACGACTAAGAACAAACATCTATAAGACCAGGCAAGCCTGCTTTGCCCGCCACATTGAAAATGTAAAAGACCCTAAATGTAGGTTCTGCACTAATAATCTGGAAACAACAAAACACATACTTACTGAATGTCAGCTGCTCAAAGACGTAAGAAGCCTATACCTGCTGAAGTTCGCCCCACCAACTGACAATATGGACGATTTGTGGACGCGAATTTTAAGTGGGTCCTCAATTCACCTGACTTGTGCAGTAATAAACTTTTTGGAAAAAATGCTAAATTAAAAGCTTTCAGTCTATGAAATTAACAAGGAAGAAGAAGCGAAACGAAGAAATCCATGAGGAAAGTTGACAAGTGTAATAAAAGTTTGTAAAAAACTAGAAATTACAAAAAAAAAAAAAAAAAAAAAAAATTCATTTCTTCAATTAGGCTAGCACAGCGACTGGGGCAAACAGTAACTCATCGGGCTAATGCATTTTCGGAAGTAATTCCTTCTTCAGAGCCTGGTTATAAATTCTAACAAAGTAGTATTCAAAATATCATGTTCAATAGTGTTTTGCACCAAATCCAAATAATAATTCCATATTTAAAAGTAACATAACAATATAGTGTGCATAGCAATATTTCAAAATACACAGGGCGCCCACAAGTACAAACACACATGCAACAATATGCAAAAAGAGAAACATGAAAAAATAAATGAGTCAGTGAATAACATAGAACATAAAGAAGTAAACAAATTGACTAGAGTGCAAAAAATAGGCTTAATTCGTCCACATTCTTCATGAGATCGCCAGTTTCCAATTTAGACATATCTTTCAACCATTCAAATAAGTGTGCGTAATTCTATGTCTTACATGCATGCAATTCTGTGTTTTAGCAGTTCCGTTATTAACAGCTTTAGCAATCTAGCATTGGCTTAATATTATCTCCACTGTGTTCCCTTGCTTTGGTGGAAATGGCATGCCGTGCACCCCATTATAGTAATCAATTGCTCAATTAGTGAACTGATCCACTCTGTGTATTAATGAAAGGGTGTGCGGCCCACACTGAAGGTTATTGAGCCTAGGTCTCTCTTTTTTGTTTCAGTTCTATGTGCTATGCCTGAACTTGTACCACAAGTAAGCTCAGTGGCGTTTTTATCCAACAGCTTAGACATATTGACAGTGAATAGAATAGCACCTTTGCCTCTACACTAATAGCATGGGCAAGGCACTGGCTATAGCCTTCAGAGATTTGGGTAAGCAACTGAAGCTTCCCAAAAACAACAACAGTGCTCTAAATACTAAAATAAAAGAAATGTCCAAGCAGGGCTCTATATAAATAAGTATTGACTAAAAACACAAAATCACTAAACACGCTATGCACCCACGCTTGCAAGGGAGAAGCACACCCTAATACAAGCTAAATATATACCATAAGAAGACAGGCAAACAGGGAGTTGTACTGCAGGAGAGATATCAAATATAGGTGACTAAATTAATGAAAAAGGGAAACACAAAACGTAAATAATCCATTAGTGTTGTTTTTAAATGTATTTTGGTAAGGAAGGGAACAGGGAGCTAACCAACCGTTAGTGTCCACAGTAAGGCCAGGGGGCCATTTTACTTAAGGTGCCTGATAAGTGTCACCTTTTCCAGGAGTTCACTACCTTAGTCTCCTAATCAGGCTCAACAATGCCAAGAAGGCTTCCATGCACTTCCCTCTCCTGCAGAAGTGAAAGATTCAGGTCAGGTTTCTTGATTTTACGAGTTACTTTAAAAAGACTCAATAAGTGGAGGACATCTTTGAATCAGGCATCTCGACTATTAGTCAGGGTGACCAGGCAGCTTGACGAAGACAGGTTTGGTGTGCAGAAGGCAGGCAGGCGCATGAATAATCAGCGTCTCAGACTAGTCAGTTTCATGAAGGGTCTTAAAGCTCAAAACGGTCTCAAACGTATATACACGATATTATGTACCATAGGATGGCCAGGGGTAATGCCATTGGACTTTGAAAGGTGCTGGTGGTCCTTTACAGGAACCCTTAAATAAGCGAGGGCCTGTTCTGCCATTCCCAAGCTAGGGATGTTACCTGCAGATTTCTTTGATGTCCTGGTCAAAGGTTTCTTAAAAAGAGTCAGGCTTTAGAGTTCTGCAAGCTGTGGACACTGTGTTCCTTAGATTCCGAGGAATTAATGGGACTCCTTTCCTTCTCTGATATATAACTTAGATAGCACAATGAGTAGAGTGCTCGCTTTGACATCCGTGCACAGCCTGCCAAGCCTGCCGACACAGATTCGAATCCCGGCGGGGTCAAACTCAGCTTTTCATCTTTCTGAGGTCGATAAATGAGCACCACACACCATGGCCAATAATAAGCAGCCCTCGGATGCCTGAGGGTTTGTAGCGCTATATAAAGGCAAATTATTATTATTATGGAAGGAGACTTTGGGGGTCATTACGACCCTGGTGGTAGGGGTTTAACGGGGCCGGTAGAGCTGCCAGACCCGTTAACCCTCTACCGCCTCATTACGAGGTCTCCTTAGCGGGTCCGGCGAGCAGACCAGCATGCTAACATCGGGCCCGTCATTAACGGGCCCATTGTTAGCATGCTCCCCATTCCCATTGAGCCCTATGGGGGCTCGAATGGGGATGGGTTCCTGGAATGGGGAAATACCGGGCCCTCCAAGGTGGGAATGGCCCGGTATTTCCCCATTCCAGGAACCCAGACCTGGTACCCGGAATGGGGGTAGCCATGCCGCAAATACCTCCAGGGTCGTAATGACCCCCTTTGAGTTGTTAGCTTCAACGGGAGTCATTGCAGTAGGAGGTTACTACACCATTATACAGTGGTCTAAGTGTACGAAAAGAAGTAGTGGACCTATGTTCCCTGCTGATCTGCCACTGCTCTCGCCACACTCCCTCCCACGCACAATACAAATCCTGAAACACATGCGCCTGCTGTTTAAGGGAACGTTCAGTGCAGTGAACTGGAACTGCAAGTTCCAACTTTTTCCTACACTTTTATTTTAAATAGAAACCCTTCCAGAACAGTTTCTTTTTAAAATAAAAGTACAGGAACAGTAAAACCTAATATAAAAAAGTACAGCAGCACCGCTCCCAACTGCCTCTGCCCACTTCGACCACTGCCATTATAGGAAAATTCTAGCAGGGATTTAGTGCAGTTTCAAGCCCACTTCTAGAGTCCAATAAGAAAACTCCTACGGAAGGGTTCAACCTCTTTTACCATACTTCCCAGTCCAGATAACTTGCCATGGGGCACAGCAAAGCATAAAGCGTAAAATCAAAGATGATGGAACCAAGCTTTTATCATCTCTGACTGGTTGCCTAAGCTTCAGCCATATCCCTCTTCCCAGGTTTGTAACTACCTTCACTTGTAAGTGCATTCACTCCCTGCAGGGCAGGTTCTACCAGTTATGGAAGTTAACATTGGGATTTAGACATTTTAGGTAAAACTAATTTGCTGCCAGGCTCATTTAACCCCTTGGTAGGCTTTATAAATGAAAATCAATCGTTCTCCAACTCTATCGTTAAGCTTTGATAGAGTTGGGTGGGCCAATAGACATCTGTGTGATATTCGCCTGTCTCCATGCTGCCAAATGAGCTCTTAAATGGAGTTCACATTTAAAATGGATTCATAGTTTTTGTGCACATTAAAAGGGTAAAAGAACATTTCCCATAGCTTTGTTTGTTCCTGTAATTGCCACAGCTGAATCTTTTGGAAGGAAGCTGCTTTATCATGGCAGGTGGCACTAGATAGGACAGAAAAAGTAACAGCCAATGTCGTTTTAACTATGGGGCAGCACTTTTAAATATAAACCCTATCTTCTTAGCATGGTTTTGGAATTAGTAGTGATTGAAAACTAATACAATACTAGTTAATAGCATTGGGGCTGCTAGCATCTTGAGTGACAAATGTATGTTCATCACTTTGATTTCCAAACGTCGGTAGATGTTGTAGCAAAAAATGCATGGAAGCTGTTTCAGCAGGTCATGTGCCTGCTTCTCTGCTGTAACTTTCCTTGGAAGTTGGGCTTGTTGCCTAGGAGTTACTGGTATGTCCAGAGACTGCGCACAAATAAAAGTATAAATGTGCATGTCTGTGTATAGGGTGGTGAATTAGCACACCTTATGAGCCAGAAGGCCCACCTGTTTAGAAACCACTAACACCAATTTCTAAGGCACAGGTCATTGGATGAACGTGAGGCTGATTAGCAGACTTGCCTTTTATGCAGAGTCCATTCATTTGAGCTCCTGAAGTGTTGAAGTGCTCAGGAGGTTTCCCATAACAGATGGAAAGCTGTCACCACTTGCTATGGACACATTATGGACATGCAAACATGAACTCACGTTTTTGCATTATTGCAGTCATATTTTCTCGTGAAAATACATATCTGTGAATTAACTTGCAAAAGAACCTTTGCTAGACTACATTCATTTTCAAGAACAGAGGGTTGAGAGAATTAGGTGTTAATGGGCCCATTGAACGAGTCTGTATTATGAAACGCAGATCTCTGAGTGAATCTGGATTTGTAAATGAATGTGGGTGTTATGCACAGAGCTCTGTGAATCAGGAGCAGACCTCTAAAAGCGTGTGGGTGATATCAGAATAGAGCTCAGAGTGAATCCTTCTTTCAATGAGATCAGTGCTCTGAGAAGGTCTGGGCAGTACCAACAATAGACATCTCAGTGACTGTGGGGGTTATCACAAAGCTAGACTTCAAAGCAACACTCTGATTGGCTCTTGTTATTAAAAGGATATGTCAGAGTGAGTTTGGGAATTATCAAGCGCCAAGCATTGTGTGATCTAAGTATTATCAAGCCATTTGTTGTATCACAGGGCATATCTTTGCAGAGGTTGACAATTGTAATTTAACCTACATAGACAAAATGAATAAGCATTATATAAAAAACATCTTTTTGATCATCCTAACACATGTGTTAGTCTTCAATTAATTGTAGATTCTTTCACCTGGCAAGGGTCAACTATTGTTTTATTTGCAAGTTCTGTTTTACAACTTTTTATTTTAACAGAAATATGATGAGAACGACACTGAACATCGTGATGAGACGATTTTCCCTGGCATAATATTCTGAGAACATGGTTTGGGCCCAATATTCAGAGGCGCATCATTGGTCCATGCATCGTATTCCAAACGTTATAAATACATGCACAGTACTATATTTATCAATATTATTCTAAGTGTACTGTAATTTCCTCCCATAGTGTTCCTTGTGGTATTTTAAATATATATCACAGTATTTCATGTATTTGTCATTTCACATGGCATTTTATTTGTGATAGGCATTATATTTGTTGTTGATCAACATTTTATATGTACAAAATGGCTGCTAATATTCAATCATTTTCCTACTTCTGGGCAGCTAGTGGCAAGTTTAAGAACTGTTTTTTAAATGTATTTGTTTATGGTTTAAACAACCTTTACAAATAAGTTCATACTTTTTTCTTTTCCACATAATTACATTTTACAATTTTCTTTTTTTAAAACACAAAATGTGAAACTATCAGATATTAACAACAATGATATATAAGTCACTAGGACAAGAGGTAAAAAGGTTAACTAGTGTGCAAATAACAAATGTGCAAAATCAGCAAATGTGCAAAACAGCAATGTGCAAAATCATCATAACTATACAGTCTAAAAACTTTACAGTTATTAAATGAACCTAAAAACACCCTCTTATATGGGAGATTTATTATCACACTATTCAGTCTAAAAACCTTTCAATTATTTTCACCTTACTTTTGTAATTTTGCAGCAGAGTGTACAGGACATATCGTCTCCGTATACTTTCACATATAATAATTAGCAGGTTCAGTAGAAAATGTGTAAAAGACCAATTTCTTTTTCAATCATCTTTAAAAATGAGACTAATGCAAAAAATAGTGCATTACCTTATCCTAACATTAAACGATTCCATAGTGATTCCATGCAATCTTCATAATCAATGTTTAAGAATTTCCTCAAAAACTTTGTCGTAACACTTCTAAAATATTGACATTCCAAAATAAGATGTTTTAAAGTCTCATTAGTTTCTACGCAGTTGGAGAATCTACATGACATAGATGGAGAACTATCTTTTTTAGACCCCCAAAATCTGGTACGTTCCAGTGTTTGCATTTGGTTCAATTTAAATCGCATGAAATACATGCGTGCAATGTTACACAGAAATATTGCCAAATATGGACAGAAACCATCACATGAGATTTTAGCGTATTCACTATAGGTACCAAATTTCGGTAGTTCACTGATAGTTTTAATACAGTCACGTTCAAGCAATTTCTGTTTAACATATCCAGGACGTGCTCTCAGGTCCCACTATTCTACACCCAAATCATCTAAAATTGCAATCATTGTTGTATTATATGTCATAAATGAGCTGTAACTACAACCTTTTGTCATAAGATTAAGATCACCATAGAGCAAATTCTCCAGAGGAGTAATAATCCTAGCATAGTTTGAAAGATCTCTACAATCTTTTCGACACGATAGAGAAATGATAACTAATTCATGTCGTATACTAATTCATGTCGTATAATACAGTTGGGAATAGAGAGTGCTAATCTGAGTGCAGATTTTAACAAACAAGCTTGTAATACATGGAGCTGGGTGTTCAAATTAATTAGACAGATATCCAGTGCATATAGAAGGACAGGTTCAACCTTTAATGCCATAAAATCAAATAAAGGTAGCTGTCATGTATCAACGATATCGACCCTTCTGGTCTGCTTGGTCACTCAGTCAATAGACATTACTCTGTTCGCCTTCAACATGGCCAACGCTATGTTCCAGTGTGGTCTAGTCGTCCGTGCGGACCTCATGCTCCCTTGAAAACAGACACGCCCCTGCGCTTCCGTGCGTCTCAACGCTCTGCTTGCCTGCTTCTCGCCCGGCATGTTGTGTTCTAGTGTTTAGCTTCTTATTTTCCTCGTAATCCCTGGTACCCGTCTTCCATCCTTCCTGGTTCCCCCCTTTCCCTAGTGCTCTAATCGGAACCTAGTTTCCTGTACCCTTATCCTGGTTCCGTCCCGGACTCTTCCTGGATTCTTCCTGGAACAATTGAACGTACCCGAGCCCCAGCGCTACCGCGACCGGAGTCGTGGATTTACGCGCTCTTCGAAGCCCAGCAGACTGGATTCAGAAGACACCGGAGCTTACCTTTACAAGGCATGCTCATCCAGGAAAAAGAAACCCGCACACTCAAAGAAGAAATCCACAAGAAGCAAACAGGTGAGTCATGAATCCGAGGACTCGGATTTTGACAATTTGAGACGCCAACAGACTACAACTGTTTCCGCCATGGAGGCAGCCGTTCAAGACCTAATGAGAGGCATGCAGGAACTCACTACTGAAGTGCAGAATCTTAAGGCTGGGAATGCTGCCCTGAAACAGCTTGTTTTATCCAGAGACTCAGCATATCAGGAAAGTGCATCGGTGGGAGGCATTGTGGACAAGTAGGATGGGAATCCAAAAACCTTGCGCTCCTTCCTGGACTCTTGTCTGGTTCATTTCATCTTTAAACCATACTACTTTTCTACCCCCAGAGCTAAGGTGGGGTTCATGATCTCTCATTTATCCGGCAACGCTCTGGCCTGGGCTACTCCTTTGGTCTCCTCAGGGGATTCAGTACTTGATAATCACAATTAATTTGTTCCTGCTCAAGACCATGTTTGACAGCCCAGATCAGGTGTACTCTGCCCAGGAAAAATTGTTAGAGTTCCGGCAGGGAAATCAGGATATGTTGACATATGTTACCCGTTTTAAACAATTGGCTAAGGATGCTAACTGGACCCCAGAAGCCTGTTTTACCCTGTTCAGGCGCGGATTAAGCGAAGAAGTCAAGGATGAATTAGCCAGGGTAGCCCGCCCAGCCTCCTATCAGCCCTCTTAGATTTATCCTTACAGATAGATTTCAGGATGCTAGAGAGAAAATCAGAAAAAAAAGAAGACACAGAATCAGCCACCAAAATCTCTGCCTGAATACAATAGTCCCGGGCAACAGGAACCTTCACTCCAAACCCAATCTGAACCTGAACCCATGCAGCGCGGATCCCTCAGAGGCCCCGTTTCTACCCAGGAAAGAACACGAAGGATCAATAGTGGTCTCTGCATGTACTGCACATCTGATAAACCCTTAGTGCGTAATTGTCCGATTGCCCCTCCTCGTCGCTCGGGAAACGCCAGCTCATGATCCTGAACGGAGCCCAGTTTCGGGAAAAGGACTCTTGCTCTGATATTTCACCTACACAAGACTGTCCTTTAACCAATACCTTTGTGCTACTCCAGGTAAACCTTTCAACACACAACCAGGAAATACATTCTATACTAGCCCTGGTGGATTGCGGTGCCATGGGCCTTTTTTTGGATGACGAATGGGCACAGATACATCACATTCCCCGAGAAATCAAGGAGGTCTTCCAGGCAGTGGAAGGAATCGACGGAAAACCTTTGTCCTCTGGTCCCATAACTCAACAAACATCTGAGCTTGTGCTTTCTATTCACAATTACCATGAAATATTGCGTTTCAACATTATCAGAGCAGCTCACTACCCCATAGTGCTTGGCATGCCATGGTTGCGGAAACACAATCCGTATATCAATTGGACAGCTGGATCCTTGTTCCTGGGTTCCGAGTTCTGTCTCACTCATTGTCTATCTGTAGAGCCCAAACAGTCCGCCGGAGCGAAACTTCCTCAACCACAAGACCTCACGGTTTCTGCCATTACCCAGGTGCCTGAGGTGTACCATCAATTCTCAGATGTATTTTCTTCTGCCATTGTTCAATCCCTCCCTCCTCATCGTCCTGAAGATTGTGCAATTGATGAAGAAGAGAATGCAGTCATTCCATTTGGAAGGATGTTTATTCTATCAGAACCTGAGAAAATAGCCTTGCAAGAGTATCTAGACACCAACCTTTCCAATGGAACCATTCGTCCATCCAAGTCCCCAGCTGGAGCGTCTCCATTTTTTGTACCTAAAAAGAATACCAAGGAACTCCGTCCATGTCTGGACTACCGGGGTCTGAATAAATGTACCTTGAAAGACAGATACCCCTTGCCTCTTATTTCGGACATTCTGGAGGCCCTACTTGGGGCCGTGATTTTCACTAAATTGGATTTAAGAGGGGCTTACCATCTGATTCGCATAAAGGAGGGTGACGAATGGAAGACGACCTTTCAGACCCGCTTCAGTCACTATGAATATCTGGTAATGCCATTTGGGCTAGCAAATGCTCCTGCCGTGTTCCAGCGCTTCATGGACTGGGTCTTTTCTGACATGTTGTTTCTTTTCGTCATTGTTTACCTAGATGATATCTTGATCTATTCTCAAGACTTGGCCTTGCATCAGAAACACGTCTCAATGGTCCTACAAAGATTGTGTCAACACCATCTGTTAGCCAAACCCGAGAAGTGTATTTTCCATGTGTCCACAGTCAAATACTT